>NW_023270305.1:69772114-69841865 GCF_011800145.1 Mirounga leonina
CCAGAATCTAAAGGTTCTAGAATCTTCCCAGAATCTAAAGGTTCTAGAATCTTCCCAGAATCTAAAGGTTCTAGAATCTTCCCAGAAGTATGTCAGCTCTTTCCAAAGTCCCCTAAAGGATAGCAATTCTTGATTACTTCCTGTTAAGTTATTTGGTCAGTCTCTTGTTGACTCTAACTGGTATCACTATCTTAGGCAGTTGCAGTGTTGCTTTTACCAAATGCTCTGTGGGTAGGACCATTCACAGAGAGTAAGCTCTGAGTCAAGTCAGTTAAAATCAAGCCCCAAGAACAGAGCTTTTCCAGTGAGCTGCCATTCGAGTCCAATAGTGACATGTCTCTGGGGATAGAGCTCTTCGAGGTGCTCTAAATCCCTTGGCCCCTTCTAGTAGCTGTGTGGCCACTGTTTTTCACAGCTATTATGGCAGCCGGGCTGTTGGTTTTCAAGGCTACATATATTCTCTAGTGAAAACACATATAAATATAAATATATTGTATTTAATGACCCAAAAATAAATTCTCAAGTTGGTTGGCTCTAGTCCCAAAAATAACACTGCTCAGCTCTCAAGTATTGTATGTAGATTATCTAAATCAGCTTATTTATTGTATATAGATTATCTAGGTCCACATGTTTATTGAAATACAGATTGCTTGGTCCCACTTTCAGAGATTCTGATATAGCAGGTCTAGTGTGGGGCCTGGGAATTTGCATGTCTAGAATTACTGAAGAATATGTTAATGCTGCTGGTTGGGGACCTCATGTTGAGAGCTTCTAAAGGATACTTTCCTCCCAGCACACTTACAGGATACTTTCTTCTATCACATCGTGATGCTTAGGGAATGCATAGCACGGTATATACTAACAAGCTTGGTTCCCTTTTCTCTTGATAATGTTCACTCTACAGTGGAATTGGGGCCCCACTCCTTGTTATACTGAAACGTGATTATTCTTTTAAAAGTATCCTGAATTACATGCCAGTCAATTGACAAATGTTTATTGGAAGTCTGATCTTCATTCAGTGTTCATTACTATGCTAAATGAATTTTTGAAATTGGACTGATGTCTATTTTTTTAATATTTGTGAATTTATGTTTGTTTCTTTTTTTAAAGCTTATGATTTAAAAACATTCTTGGCCTGATTAATGCTAGGAGGGCCATCTGCACACTTTTGAGAACACTTTTGAGATGTAAAGGGGATCTTATTTATACTTTTGCTAGATAACTAGCAAACTGGTGTAAACTGGGGCTGTCCCTGGTAAACCAGGTATATTGGTCACCCTAATTTTAGAAAATAAGATATAAAAACATTTTTGCATTTCCACAAGTTTGATTTTCTTGGCTTTAATTTTATATTAGGGTTAGGTCAATCTTTTTTTCTATTTATCTGAAGAAATAGTAAAAAGTGTTTTGTTAATAAATTCCTTTTCAGAGGAGAAATAAAAAGTCAGTAAGGAAATTGAACTTTAAAAATAGTTTTATGTTTATTTTTATTCCAAACTATTGCCTGCATTTGGATTTTGGCGACATGGGGAGGCTTAGCTCTAACTCTATATGAGATTAGAGAATTCTTGTTTAATTTTTGTTTTCTACCCAATTAATACCTTTTCTTTTTAAAGCAAATTATAAATGCTTGCTTTTACAGCTGAGGAATATGAACTGATACGTGTTCTGGCTTATTGAATTAAAATAGTTTTCACTTAAGAATTTTTTTCTAATAAAATTTAAAGACTTCTTGGGGCGCCTGGGTGGCTCAGCTGGTTAAGCATCTGCCTTCGGCTCAGGTCATGACCCCAGGGTCCTGGGATCCAGCCCCACATCGGGCTCCTGGCTCCGCGGGGAGCCTGCTTCTCCCTCTCCCTCTGCCGCTCTCCCTGCTCATGCTCTCTCTCTGTATCTTAAAGACTTCAAAATAAAATACATGCTGGTAAGTGGCGAGAGTCTATAATTGCATATTTATACAGTTATGCCAGAACAGGTCTGCGAGGGTGTTAGTAGTTTCTTCTTTCTGCTTATCTGTATTTTCAAAGTATGATTTTAATTTTTGCTTGTTCCTGGGTTGAATGTTCCGTTTCCTAAACGTCTGCTAAGGATTGTGTGCACCTGCACCACGGGAAGCGCGCTCACCTTGGGGGCAAACGGCCGGTGCGTTTCACCCGGCGGCCGCTCGTCTATGGAACCTTCTTAGGGGATATGTTCGGGCCTCCCAAGACTCAGTATATGTGAGGGCGAAAATGCCATCGTCCGATTAAGTCCAGAAGTTCAGGAACTCCTTGTAGGAGTCTCGGTCCCGGATAAGAGTGGAGTCTTGCGGGAACCTACGAGTAGAAGCCAGCGCGAGAGACGCCGCCGCCTGGGAGGCGGACCCGGAGAGGTGGGGCGGCCCGGCCGGGGCTCGCGGAGCGCGCATGCGCGGAGAGGGGGCGGGGCCGGGGCGGGGCCGCGCGCGACCTCCGGAGCGGCGGCGGCGGCGGCGGCGGCAGCGGAGTTCGGGCTGCTGCGCGGGCGCCGGGTTCGCGGCCGGCCGGCGCAGGAGGACCAGCACCTAGAGCCGGGCCACAGCCCGCGACTTGGTGACCAAGCGGCGGCGCTGCTGCTGCGGGGCTCGGGCGCGCGGCCCGGCGGGACCGAGGACGGCGGGGCAGCAGGGCGCGGGCGCCGCGGGCCGGGGCGCGCCAGGTAGGTGGGCCAGGCTGGGCGCGGGGGCGACGCGGCGGCGGCAAGCAGCCGGGCGCAGGGATGCACCCGGCGGGGCGGGGCGCGGCGCGCATCTCGGTGCCGGGTGCGCCGGGCGGAGACGGCGCCCGCGGTTGTCATGGAAATCCTACAGCCTAGCGGTTCGCCGGCGGTTGCGTCTTTGGAGAACAAGCCAAGCGTGGCCGACCCCTAAGCCAGAGGGAGACCCGGGCCGTCTCGCGCTGAGCGGAGTGCGGAGCTGGAGCGGGCGATGGCAAGTCAGGATGCAGGACGCGGCGACCCCGAGGCCACATCTTGGCTCTTGCTCGGATCTACTGATTCCAGACGCTGAAGGCCTCGCTGTGTCTCGGGTGTAAACATAACCGGGTAAAAATAAGCATGCATCTCAGTGTAGGACATCTGGTCTCCATCCTCTCAACTCTTCCCTTTTCTGCCGGGCCCTAGCCCCCCGACATTTCTGGCATCTTGGCTTTTTGTATATTATTTCTTTCTGGCTGTACTAGTCAATTAATTGAGGCCTGAGAAATTTGCAGGGATCTGTGACCATCTCTTGAAAAGCCAATCATGAATGTGTAGGCCATAGAAGATTGAAACACTCAAAATGTCAAAGGTAAATTTATGTCTTTGTGGGCGAAGGGATGGGGATGGGCTTGCTTTCCCTTCCCCCCTTGTCGCCTGCCCTCTGACATTACATAATGTTGTGTTCCTCCCGCCCCGAGTTCATCCACAATGACAGATCATGAAAATATTCCTCTTGTTGAGAAAGAAGTATAAACAGTTGTAAAGCCCATTTTCTTGTCTTTTGCTTTGCCACTGGAAGTGTTTGGTTGGGAGGCTGCTTAAGAGTAGAATGCCCACAGGGCATCTAAACCAAGGGAGTAGGGGGTGGGGTGGCATTTCGAATGTTGCAGTGAAATTCTGCCTGATTCATCTTGGTTCGCAGTGGATTGGGTGGACTGTGGGCAAGCCAGTGGGATTGGGGCCTGAACAGGCCGACTTGGGTGTGAATCCTGGATCTGCCACTTGCTAACTCTGGTTCTCAATGTTCTCAGCTCTAAAAGGTGAGAACAGAACCTGCTTTGCCATTTGTTTTGGGATGTAGATGCTGTTGGCATTGGTAAATGCACATATAATAGGTTGTCCTAGAATTAAACTTAATTTTTCATTGGTTGAAAACAGGCTTTAAGAGGAATTTTGATTCTGGATCTAGGCTAGGGCCTTTGTTGGGGGATTTTTGTTAACATGTTTACTCTTGGAAGATTTGATTCATTGATTTCTCTGAAGAAAGATGAATGATGGTGCCCACATGGGGAGTCCAGTGTAGTGGTTCTGTTGGAGGGTTGCTGTCAGAAGACCATGATGCTGTCCCAAGGGTGGTTGTTGCTTGTGAATGGAAACCCACAAGGCATCATTCCCTGTGGTGTCTTCTAAACACACCTCTGTAACAACCAGCCAAAGTTCCTGGCAGGGTGTGCCCTGAGGATAGGGCTTAAGTGAAAGGAAGCTGGACGGATGCAGAGAGAAAGGAGGGCTTTTTCCTGGGCTCAGCAATAGAATTGGCTCTGCTGAGCCTGGTGGCTGCTTTATGTCTCGGTTTTTCATTAGGCTTACGCCATCTCAGTGTTTATCTGCTTTAGACTGGAAGTCAAGGGGAGACATTATAGTTTATTCCATTGTTTGGGAAACCGGGTATCTTCTTGTATTGCTGTTAAACTGAGTATTAGGACTTTTTTTTTTTTAAGTTGCTTTAAGGAAAGGATGAAATAAAATAATATACACAAGAGCTTGCTGTGAACCGTAAAGCACCAGAAAGATGGGGGTGTATATGACCAAGAGAACCACTGACCCTACAAGTCCCTTTAGCCAGTGGCCTACCTGGGAACATTCTGCTCAGCCAGCAGATCTGCGAATGCACCCGAGGAATGGTACAGAAAGGTGCGTGGGACTAGCTGACCGGTGACCCCCCCCCCCCCCCCCCCGCAGCATCTCAAGTATCCAGTAAGACAGAGGGGTGGGGAGACTTTGGACCGAGGTTGGACCCTGCTTCTTATGAAAAACTCCTTTATTGATTACATATTTCAGCATCATCAGCTACTCATGGTGTCAGGATGCTTTGGCTTTCCTTGAGGAAAAAAGAGTACAAATCTGCAGGGAAGAAGGTTTGATTATGTGGTTGCTTCTATTGTAGAACTTGATTAATGAGCTGGTCTTGAGAGATCCTTCAAAACATATTTTTCTAGCGTTCTGGAAGAGAAGCTCTGTGAGGAGAGTGTATTCTGGGGAGACCAATATTAACACCATTTTGCTTAAAAGCAAAATGCCATCGTGAACCGAATCCCTAGGAATTTATCTATATTTCTGTACATATGCACACCTTGCTCTTTTTAAATTGTTAAAAAATATTTCAGTTTTACTGAAAAGTTGCAAGAATAATCCAAAGAATTTCCATCTATCCTTTACCCACATTCTCCAAATGTTGACCTTTGCTACATTTGCTTTATCCTTCTCTCATATTTGTTCATGTGTCATTACTTTTTTCTGAACTGTTTAATGGTAATCTGCAGACATGAAGCCCTTTTACGACTACTTTATTGTGTATATCTTAAAAACAAGGACATTCTCTTACATAACAATATAGTTATTAAAAATCAAGAAATCAAATATTGATATAACACTATTATTTAATATCCAGGTCTTTTTCAGATTTTGCCAGGAGCTCCAATAATGTCCTTTGGAGCAAAAGAACATCCAAGATTATACATTATGTCAGATTGTCCTGTCTCTTTATTGTCCTTTCATCTGGACCAGTTACTGAGTCTTTTTTTGTATTTCATGACATTGACATTTTTGAAGACTGCCACTTGTTTTTTTTGGATAATGTCTCCCAATTTGGGTGTGCCTGCAGTTTCCTCATGATTAGATTAAGATTACGTGCTTTTGGCAAACGTAGCCCAGGGGTGACCCTGCAACCATCTCAGCGTGCCCCAGCAGAGGGAGGCATATGCTGTTGATTAGTCCCATTCACTGGTCGGGTTATCTTTGATCACTTGATTAAGGTGCTGTCTTCCAGGTTCCCTTAACAGAAAAGTTACCATTTTCCCTTTGTAACTAATATGTATCTCTTAGTAAGATTAACTCCGGACTCTATAAATATACTGTTACTCCCCATACTTTGACTCACTAGTTTTAGAATCCATTGATGATTCTTACCTGAACCAGTTATTATGCTGGCTGACAGATGGTGATTTTCTAATTCCATATTTCTTTCTATACTTACCTGTTGGAATTGTACTGAAAGGAAGAACATTTCTTTCTCCCTTGTTTATTCTTTGATTTACACTCTGCGCTCATGAATTCCTGTTTTATGCAATAGATTATAGTCTCTTACTCTTGTTATTCATTTTGTTGCTAAAATTGTCCCAGACTTGGCCTGCAGGGGCCCCTTATGTCCTTTTGACATGTCCTTATCATTCTTGGAGGACTTCTTTACTCCCTGGCATAAAACCTTCAACACTCGGCTTATAATTTCCAGGCCTGGAATTAGCCATGTCTCCAAAAAGAGTCTTTGTTCCTTGTAATGGAGAATGGTATTTAAAAACCGAGATCTGGATGCTAGGTGTGCTCATTGCTACTCAGGGGTTGTTGCCTCTAGGCCTTTTTAGTGGACATGTGCACTCATTCACACATTACACAAAATTTTCTCTGATTTGCATTTTAAATTTAGTGCTGTGTGCTGGAGATCTATATGTACTGACATGAAAATGTTTTTGTTTTTGTTTTGTTTTGTTTTTGGTCTGTGTTCCAGAGTATGGGTTTATCATAATTTGACTGTCCTTTATCAATGGACATTTAGGTTATTTCCAATTTCCTACTCTAAAAATAGTGGAGAATCTGTGAATCAAATTATTGTTAATACTCACAAATATGTCCGTCTTCTAGATCCCTAGAAGTATAATATCTGGGTCAAGGAGTAATTTTAAATGGATAGCTCTGCCAGATTGCCCCCACTTCTAAGAGGCTTTCACTTTGTACTCCTTCCATTAGGATGTGAACTGCCTATTTCTTTTGAACTCTGCCAACACTGAAGAGTATAAATCTTGTCAATTTTTGCCAATCTAATGGATAAAGAAGGCATTATTATTTTAATTGCATTTCTCAGATTACCAAAAATATTGAAAACTTTTTTTTGTGCTCACTTCTACTTTTGCTTGTGTGAATTACCTGTGCATATCCTTTGCCCATTTTTTCTCATTAGGTTATTCTTTATATTACTGCATTGTGGAAGTTACTGTAACTTTAAACTTTATTCTTGGCAGCCTTAGAAGTCTCCTTTAAGCCTGATGCATTTTTCATCCTAGAGAAGGAAGCTACCATTTTCTGAGCACCCCCTACTACATCCCAGGCCCCGGGCCAAGTGTTTATATGCATCCCCTGCAAGGTCTTGTGAGAAGGTGAGCTGTGGTATTGAGGAGGAAGCTGGGTGAGGCGTGGGTAAGGTATCCACCTAAGAGTGGTTAGAAGAGCTTGAACTGGGATTCAAACCCAGGTCTGTCTGGATCTAGTACCATTTCCATTAAATCACATAGCTTCCTGCACAGGATTTAAAAATAAATATTTTATTGTATCAATGTAGGGATGGGAATTAATTACCAGAGGCCCCCAATATCAAATATTTCTATTGCTAGTATTTTGATCTGTACGTAAGGAACTTTGGGCATACACATCTTTCAAAACCATTTATTTTATTTCTCGAACTGTTGTGGACTCTGGAGCCAAAGTCCCTGTGAGCCTCCAGCAGCTATGTGACCTTGGGCAAGTAGCTTAATCTTTCTCTATCTTGGTTTGCTCGTCTGCAACCGCAGAGTCTTGTTGGGGGGTCAAATGAGTTGATACACCAGGTGCTTGGTTGGCACCTGATTCCTGCTATCTCAGGAACATGAATCTTGATGATGAGTTCACGTGTGCAGCACGTGAGGGCAAGTGTGGAACTTGGAATGAGAGCAGCCTTTTCTCTTCAGGTTTCACCATCCCTTTCGTCATAAGCTGGCTGGGAAATGGGGAATCAGGGCCCCTGGGTGCTGTGTGCTTGTCTCCTCAATATGGTCTCTGCACGCACCTTACTCATGCTCTATCATGTGCCTGCCAGCCAGCCCAGCCAGCCCAGCCAGCCCCTCGTGTTGGCTCACAGTCCTTAACCTGGGGCAGGTGAGACACTGCAGCCCTTTCAAGGTGGAATCTGAAAGTTCACCTGCGGAAGGCCTCGGAAGCAGGAAGGCTCCAGTTGGGGAGGGTCTATGGTGATGAAGTCATGTCCATTTTCTGGTATGGGGTCAGGAAGACAGAGGGGTGTCCTGTGGGAGGGGATCTCTGGAGGAGGAAAGCATTCAGCTCCTTGCAGCTCCCTTCCTGGGACACTGTCAGAGCCTTTCCCTCCGACATCTGGTATATCTCCTGGCCTGGAGTTTATGCAGTGCCCTTCCTGTTGCACTTACTAGGTAGAATTCTGAGGTCTCCTGAAATCCTCTGCCTCTCTTCCTCTTCCCCACGCCCCTGCCATAGCTCTTGTACAGCTGGTATCAGCGGCTGTCTGATAAAATTCATTCATTCCAGGATGTAGAACTCCTTCCCTTGTCCTGTGTTGCTTACATTTCAAATGGTTCTTCCTCTAACCCACTACTTAGAATTTTCAAGAAGGATGACCTAGGTGTACAAATTCTGTAGGTGTGAAGGAAGTACATTTAGGCAAGTATATGTTTCTGGAGAACAGCGTCCTTTTAGGTAATAGGGATGCCTGGTTCAAGAGTCTCCCTGGATCGTGGGGTGTGTCCGTTGGGGTGCTTTTGGCTGCCAAGTAAACAATAAGGTCATTTACTATCTCACAGAACTGGAGTTCTACTCTATCAGTAGTTTTGCAGTTTCATCAAGGACCTAGATTCTTTTCCTCTCTCCATCCATCACTGCTAGTATCATCCCAGAGTCAGCCTCCTCATGAGGATGAGATGGTCCTTATGGTCAGCGGGACTGGGTCTTTCCCCGCCCCTGACACCAGCCTGTTCCTAGCCACAGCCTCTACCAGCCCTCCCTCTGGTCTGTGGGAGCAGTGAGGACTGCGTGGCCTCCCTGGGACCCAGGTCAGGAGGCCGTGAGAATGCTGGGTGCTGATTGGCTTAGGCGTGTTCCTCCATGTCTGGGCCCCAGACCAGCGGCATCAGCATCCCCTGAGACTTATTAGACGTGCAGGTTCAGGCCCCACCCCAACCTACTGAATTAGAAACTCTGGGATGGGGCCTAGCACTCTGTTTTAACAAGCCGTCCAGGTGATCCTGATGCAAGCTCAAGTTTGAGACTTGCTCGTAGTCTAATCAAGACCACCCCCATTCCTCAGCTGGAGATGGGGCTGGCTATTTCTGAATCCAGAGAGGACTGTTCCCAGAGTAGGAAGAAGGGAGAGTGCGTGTTGGGTGGTCAGCCCATAGTGTAAACGGAGGAGCCTGTGGGTGTCTTTGCTCTCCATGGCCCCCTCTGTTTACTGGCCCAGCTGTTTCCCAGCCCCCATGCCTGCAGCCTCTCCAGCTCCTCTGAGAGTGGCCCACATCCTCCCCGTAGGACTAAAGGAAGCAACATGGTAACCTCCCAGCCCCAGGTTCTGTCTCTGGCCCAGCAGGGATGGGAGTCCACTGGGTCAGCTACCAAGGATCTAGACTGGCCTTGAAGACTCACTTTCCAGAGCCATTCTGGAAGTAGGTTCTGATGCGTAGGGTTTGCTTACTCTGCCACTCCTTGCTCAGTTAGAAAAAAATAGAAAGCAGTACAGCTCATAGGGACTTGGGGATCCTTAAGGAATTGGCCTGCAGACAGCCTAAGGGACCACTTTCAATGGCAGTTTATAGCTCTCCCTGGCTCTGCCCAGGGTGACCTGCTCCGTTGTTCCCTTTTGCAAGTACAGCTCCAACTTTATGTTTACGTGAAGTGAAATAGCCACCTTCATGGTGTAATTTGTGAGCTCAAAATAGCCCACTGTTCCAGATTTTTCCAGAAACTAGTGAGCTGAGATATTTCTAGATTTTCTTGACTTTCCAAGGCTTTCCAAGGTGTTTCTAGATTTCTTGACTTTTCAAGGTTCGTCTTAATCCAGGAAGTCTCATACCCTGCTGTACCACATCGGTACTAATTGCTGAGGAAGGAAGAGCACCTGAGGAGGAGACAGGGTGGGAAGGATCCAGAATGGTGTTTTTCAAACAGCAGCGGTTCGCAAAATCAATTTGAGATTGTAACCAGCATTTAAACATTTTTTTTGAAATAAAACAGAAAATATGTAAATACATGTCTTATAGGAAGCATAGACATCTTTTGGTAAAAACATGTAGTTATTTGCATGTTGTGTGTGTTTGGGTATTGTTACAATGTCAGTGTTTTCTACTGTCAGTTTTGGCTAAAATGTGTCAAATCTGAAGGTTGAGCACAGAGAGGAGGGGGCTGCCCTGGCCATGTGTATACACACACACACACACACACACTCACACACATGTTGGGTCTTTTCCCGGGGAGGGCCTCTGGCCTTCAACCGAACCTTAGGGGTCTGTGACTCACCATAGGTGGAGAATGCTGATCTAAAATGCAAGGGGACTTTTAGCAGTGTGGGCCCGTGGGAATGGAGCTGGAGCCCAGGAAGACAGCAGCACAAAAGATGTAGATGTGGTCTTGATCTGGTTTATCGTCTCTGGTGTTTGACCACCTGGGCCAGAGCCTCCTGATGGTGTTGAGGATCCTTAGCAGGGAGGCAATGGCAGGGAGTGTATGGATTTGTCAGAGGTTTAAAAGTTAACTCTGGTTGCCTGACCCATCCTTCTCCTAACAGGGTGGGTCAGCATGTCTACCTACAGAGAGCGAGCGAGCAAATGAGATAGATAAATAGGTTGGTATCTAGATCCACCTTGTTCTGAGGCTGGCCTCGTTGGAGTCATCGCTACCTGTGATTCCCTCTGCAATCCTTTGTGACTTAGCAGTAACAGGACAACTTCTAAGTTCCCTCGGTTGCCTTTGGCATGCATGTGTTATGCATTAATGCAGGTGTTAGTCTGGTTTGTGTCACAAAGCACATGCAGTAATCTCTTCGGGGTGTCTGTGTCTGGTTTTGAGGGGGACAAGTTGGATTATGGGAGGAAAAAGTGCTGGACATGAACCTAAATCAACTTTCTCATCTGGGAAATGGGGAAAATGCCTGGCGCACAGGGGGCTGTGTGAATTAAGTAATGTAAGCAGATTTGTGCACTGCAGTGCAGTAACTTCCCTGTAGTTGGGAAGTTACTATCTTGCAGGAGACTCAGTATCCTTCCTCTCAATTTTATGGTCTTGATAACTCTGTTTTTTCCCATTTTTTTGCCCCTATTTTAAAAAATGTATTGTTTTCTCGGTGTCCTTCAAGTCATGTCCGTGCTTTAGAAAGTTTCTCTGTGGAGGAAAAATGGGATTTATAATGTTTGAAAATTCTCTCTAGGAGATATCTTAGCTGCTTTCCAGGCTTGCAAACTGTTAAGCCACTGAGCTTGCCTATATGTTATTGGAAATACTTTTTAAAGATTTAAGAATTTTAAATTGAAGTATAATTAACATAAGTGTTATATTAGTTTCAGGTGTCCAACATAGTGATTCAACAGTCCTGTGCATTATTCAGTGCTCACCATGATAAGTGCCATCACCATCTGTTACCAAGCAACGTTATTACAGTACTTTTAAAGGTTGTGATATAGTCATCTAGAACTTTCCTTTTGGGGAAAGTTCACTGCCCTACAGTCATTGCCATATGACTTTATTAGAATTCTTGTTGAACTACAGCAGAAAAGAGCCTCCTATTATTTTTTAGTGCCCCCCTCGACCCCAAATACCATTTAGAACTTTATTAATAAAGGTGGCAGGTAAAAACATAAGGAGCCTTTTCCACTATCTTTGCAGGAAACTTTGTAGTTTTTGAAGTTTAACACACTGTGTATTCCTAAATTTACATTAATCACTATGCTAATGAGTATGCAAAACATTCTTTTGCACTGGTGCATTTTCTATCTCCCTCCATTAAAAACATAACAGCCATTAAAAAAAATGTATTCAAAAGGCTAGAGTACATCCATCTCTGACTCCTGCCCAGGGTATCTCTGAGGGGAAATGTTACAGAAGAAGAAGGTTCTGCGAGGGAACTGCCAGCAAAGGTCAGAGAAGGATGTGGGCAGAGGGGGAACAGGGAAGTGGGAGGGGCCCGGGCTCATAAAGTTTTGTGAGGTGGTCACTGACCCAGCTAAGCCTTCTACTGACACCTTTTTTTTTTTGTAAAGCACATAAAAACTTGTGATTGTGTGAAATGGACGTTGAGTATTTTCACATTTCTTGTTGCTTTGGCTGTGTTCTGCATATACAAATGTTAAAGTGATCACATTACATAATTGGGTGATAATCTAATGGCTGATTAAATGCAATAATAGAGCCCAATTAAGATGGGGCTGTGTGCCAAGAAATGTCAGGATACCCCAGAATCTTCCAAACATTGTTACTGTTCTGGTTCTGAAGAGGAGAGAGTGATGGGTGAATGGACCGGCCTTAGGGAAACAGCCTGCTGGTAGACAGTGCCCACCCGAGGCAGAAGAGAAGCATGCATTTGGATTTTGCCCCTAACCTGCCAGTGACTTGGTAAAAATCATGCTGAATCTGACCTCTTCCTTCCTCGTTCATCTGGTGAAGGTGAGTCCCTCATTTCTTTCTCCCTTGGCCCCCAATCCAACAATGAACTGGAGTTGTGATGGTGCCTGAGGGCTGCATGGGGAAAGTTGGCATTGGGTGACACCCACATACATACACAGTATTTAGGGAAGTGGCCTTGGAAATCAGGCTCCTGCCTCTCCTCTTTCGCTTTCAGGCTCCCTTCTGCAGTGATTCAGCAGCAGCTTCCTAGAGTACACACGCAGCGTCAGAGACCCTGCAGTACCCTGGATATGTCCGTGGAGGTTGAAGCTGTCTGGGTATCATGCAGACCAAACTCCTCCTGGTCCACATAGAGTACCCGGTGCCTCTGGCTCTTCCACCCTGCACCCTTCCCTACACCCCCCCCTTCTGAGGCCCTTTGTGGATAGTCCCCCAGTACAGCTATGGGTTGTATGTTGATGCCCAAATCCTTGCCATTTTCCATGGATTGATGGAGGCCACTCTGCTTCATGATATTTTCCCCTGATAATTTATACACAGCTGTTCAGATCTGGATTGTCTCTTTCTGGCAGTTCGATATCCTTCCCTGACTTTTCCACCTACCTCCCTCTGGCCTCCTTTTACTCTATTTTTGACCTATTTTATTTCCTATTACCCATTCCTGACCTTTTACATAAAGAGCGCGTGGATTTAAAGTTATTAGTTAAAGCATAAAGTGATGAAAAAGAATTGAATACAGAGCTTCAGATGGATAAGACTGTATGAATGCTGTCCCTCCAAGAAGAGCCCGGAACACATTTCAGGGATGCTTCCGTTGCTAAAAGCTGTCACAGTCTTCATTTGTGCGTCTTTCTCCTTGAAACACTGCAGAGCCCATGAGAACGGGAACCTATCTTACTGGATAATGCAAATAGTCTTCACAGGGTTGGCAACGTACCAGTGATGGCCTAAGATACATGTTTGGTGATGATCATTGTAGGCGCCTTTGAACAGTATGGTATTTTGAATAACTTTACTGGGGGGGGTGGCAGAAAGATGTTTTCATTCTGAGTCAACTCGATTATTTAATCATCCTTAATTAGTCAAATATCTCTACCAAGCTAGGAGTTAATCTCGTTGGTCAAAGAGAGGAGAAAAGCCAGCAGACGGTTTGTGAAGCAGTGAGAAGCCTTTTGCAGGTTAGTGGACTGCCCAGAGAGAAAGGGTGCTTCCAAGATGGTGGCACCACTGTTAGACCAAGTTGGTTGTTAAGAAGCATCAGGCCACTCTGGCTGCTGTTCACGTCTTTCCTCGTCACAGCAGCAGGTGCAGCCTCAACCGCTTCCGTAGCAGAGAGGGTTCCAAACCATCGTGGAACAGACTCATTCCCAACAGGATGAGATGAGATACTAGATCCCAGGGCAGTGATCGCCGTGTCATTCCTTGGAACTGGGAATCACAGGGTGTGACCAGCATTATAGACCCACAGATTGGCTGCTTTGTTAACTGTGAAGGATTGTACCCATCTTTATCACGGCTCCCAGCAGCCCGTGGCTTAGACCGTGAACCGCATTTAATGGACTAACTGTAATGAATGCCTCGTAACCTAGACTTGTCTGCACTAAATATGCAAGCCGAGCCAGGAAATGGTTGGGGAGGTAAACAGGAATTCAGTATATTAAAGCTTTTTGAGCTTGCTACTCAGACAGGCCTAGAAATAGGATTGGTTGCCTTCTTTTTAGGATTATGAATGTTGATTATATGGGGGAGAAACTGTTTTATAAAATAACCCTACAACAAAATGAATATTATTATGATTATAAGGTCTAGTGAGAATGTACTCACTCTAGCCTGGAGCCCAGGGTAAATTTGAGAATGCTTTGTTTAAAGCATTCCTGACTCTTTCTGGAAAAAGGGGATTGTTGATTAACTTAAATCTAAAATAGTATCCTTTATCCTCAGCTCTCAGCATTCCATATATCCTGTATATATGGTTCAGAACTCTGTCTGTGTAGGAAGGGGGCCTAGAGTAGGGGGACCAGGAGGAGGCAGACAAGTGGGGAGTGGTAAAATTGTTAGGATTAACATTTGGCTGCATAGAATGGGAAACAGTCTGAAGGAAAAGAGGCTTAGTCAGGACAGGCATGGCTTTCTCGAAGTCAGAGCTCATGTTCTGCCTTCCCTGCAATGAGGCCCCGTGCCTCCTGTCTAGAGTGGTGACTAGAGGTGCAGCCAGCCCATGGGCCTTCCAGTCATCAGGCTGGAGGAAGGCACACTTCTGAGAACTCCTCATCAAATTTGTCTGCACATCTTGTTGGCAAGCACCAAACCCCTGGCCACAGCTAGCCGCAAGGGAGGCGGACAGCCCTGTGCCAACTAAACGTCAGGGTCCCAGGCCCTTAGTGAAGGAGGAAGCGAAGAGTACATGTTGGAGGCAACTAGCTGTGTCTTTTCCTGCAAGTTGTCTTTTTTGGAAGGTGAGTTTTTATGCTTGTTGGGAGAATGTTGGCAGGATTTTGGGGAAACCTCTGGGGAGGCTATAGGCATGGCAGCTGACTAAAAAGTTGAGAGCTCGAGACCTTTCTCACTTCCACATTGCTTTCATACGAGAGCCTGAAAGAGGTCACTTGATCCCTTTGTTCCGTCATTTCCTCATTTAAAACACAAAAATGGCAGACAGAGTTCTGAACTAAATTCTCAGGGCCAGGGCTGAGACTTAGGTCCCAGAGCTGCTTCCCACTAGTAGTCCCTCTGGTGCCTCTGGAGCCGTGGGTGTGTCCAGAGGGAAGGGCTGCCTGGGTGGGGGATTTCAGGCAGCATGTGGGATCCAGGCAAGGGCCTCTGGACAAGATGCCCTGAGTGGGAAGGGGGCCTAGAGTAGGGGGGCCAGGAGGAGGCAGACAAGCTTCTCCCCGCCATAGTCTCCAGGGCTGGCTCATCCTTCCCCGCCCTGAATCTGCCACAGACAAGTCCCCTTCCCAAGTGTGGGGAGGGCCAGCCTCACTAGCTGCATGGGGGGGTGGCACCTGGGTCTGTGTTTCTATCCTGCCTCTTTCCTTCCTTGTCCTGCTTTTCCTTTCAGAAAGGTGATCCCAAATGTCCGCTCTCTGTTGGATGAAAGGGATCTAATAACCAACTTATTCTAGGTGTTAGCAAAATTGAGTGTGTTCTTCTTTTTGAGGCATTTGGATTTTAAGAAGGATATATGTGCTGGCAGTTCCTAAACTCAGTAGAGGGCCTCTCCAATGGTCAGATGTCAGACCAAGGAATAGGCATGGTCGGAGAAGTTTGGGCTCTCCTCGGCCTCCCGGCCTCTGGGTATAAGCATTTGTCTGCTGCACACCTGGGTAAAGCTGGCTAGCTCTTCTTGTCCTCTTCCTTCCACCCCAGTCCAGTGCTTGTGCTCGACACACACACCTGTCATGAGTGCTCACACACCACTCATGTGCTTGCACACGCTGTTCATGCATCTACTTACACATCTTCTGTGTGTACACACACACACGCACGCGCGCGCGTGCACGCACCTAGCAAGGCAGTAGCTACAGGAAGTTGAGCTCCCCTGAGGAGCCATGCTTTGCTTTCTGACTAAAATCCCTGGGACTTAGGGGTGTAGACGAGCATGTATTCCAGGATCTTTACCCTCTTGAAACACTCTTTGAATTCATGCCTCTGCAATAAGGAAATTTTTGTGTGTGTTAACAAAACTACCGATGAAAATTTGCTAATCTGTAGTAATTTTTCTAAGCCTTTAAAAAAATTTAACTTCACATTCTAAAAAGGCAAGGATTATCAGATGGCCCTTTCTCATCTTCTCTACCCCAGGAGTGGCTCCTGTAGTCAAGGCTTGAGCGTAGCATCTCACCTCAGATCCCACCAGGAATCATGACTGCCTGAGCTGGTGCCTCTCTTCCAGATTGTTGATTGTTTTGCTATCCAGTTCTTTCCCAGTATGAACGTAGGTTTTGTTGTTGTTGTTGTTGTTTTATCTTTGAGAGTGAAATATTTTACTTCAGGGAGGTGTCCATCAAACTTCACAGAACTCTTCTTCCCCCTCCCTGGGTGTGCTGGTCTTTGTGTTATGTGGGATTTGTCTTCCTATTCCGCAGGTGCCGACGGTGGGTGTCTGGCCCTAATGAATTAGATGCTGTGCTTTTTCAGGGGAAACAAAGACTGTTGGGACACCCTCAGTCTGCAGTATAAATGCAGAAAGTGATGCCCCGGGCCAGGAGGGAAGTGGTTCTGATTTCCATGTTTCATCTCCCACTCTTAAAGGGGAAAGCACCTTCAAGGGAGTATGGTGGGGGAGAAAAGTACAGACAAGGCAGAAGTTCTCAAAAGCATTGCGGACTGTAGAAGGTGGCTGTCAGCACACTTCACGTGGCCACTGGCCCAGGAACCCTTGCCAGGGACATAGGGGCATTCGGGCAGCATCTGAGTTCAGGATGGCGACCACCACAGGCCTGGAGACACCCGAAGTGGAGCATCCGTGGAGCACAGAATAAAGCCCTAGGTCAGGATTGTGGAGCGCTCAAGCAGTGCTTTGTCCAGTGGGAGTGACGTTCACTGTGAGACAAGATGGATGGTGCAGGTCTGGACTGTCCCAGGGGAAGGAGTGATGCTGAGTGGACCTGGGTCAGGTGATCGCCCCTAAAGCTGGGGAACTCAGTACTCCAGTTGCCTGGCCTGGGTCTTTTGACCACATGCGCCCCCAAGTTGAGTGGTCTGAGAGAGAGTGAGTGCACAGTTCCACTAATGGAGTGTAGTTAGGGGGTGAGTGCCAGGTCGCCAAAAGGAAAACGGCACCAAAGTAAACTAATCTAGTCTGGGCACCGCGAAGGGCTGACATGTGCAGAGCTGAGTGCCTGGCTCACCTGCACCCCCCCGTTTGGGAGCCCCCTTACCCGCTCCTTCATGGTGTGTAGCTCCTTGACAGTAAATCCTCAGGGATCCAGAGGAATCATTTAAAATGTTAAATTCTGCTTTACTGTGTTTTATTGCGGGGGGGACATTGTGTCCCTCACTGGCATTCGCGTTTGTGAAGATTGTTCTCTGGGGACATGCCCAGTGAACATAACAGATCTGGGGTGTCATAGGACATAAATGTCCTTCAGGGCAGGAAAAGTAGCTCAGTTTTCTTCGTATCTCCAGAGTATCCCACAGTGCCTGGTACAAAATAGGTGTATAGTCAATGTTTTTTGAGTGAATGAATGGACAAAGCTACCATTTCATTGTTGAAAGTGCAGGAAAAGCCTCAGCCTGTCCTAGGAGGACAGCCCATTTCCCAGAGGTCAAGTTGGGGTTCAGTCTCACTTAGGAGAGGGAAGTGAGACCGGAGCTCATGGTACAGCTCCAGCTCCAGTCGGTTCTCAGGGTGAAAGCCAACCTGACATCTCGTGCCCCTGATACGTCCTCCCTGTGCCCTGGCATTCGTATCCTCGGCACCCAGGCCCTGTCAGCCAGTTGGCTGGAACCTAGCCACCATTCCTGCTGCTCTGGGAGGAGCGTGCCACGCCGCCTTCAGGCTTGGTCATCTTGGATTTTTTTCTCTCTCAATGTCATCAACCTTTTCCCATATGCCCGGGGTTGTAAGTGAGGTATCATAGGAGCGAAAAGAGAAGCCCAGTAGGATGGGGTACACAGGAAGGGTGGCTTCCTCCTCTTATGGGTTTTGGGGACATCACAGGACTTCATGGGGAGTTATGTGTCAAGGGTGGGGGTGATAGCTTGAGCTGAGGGTTTCAAAAGAAAAGTGTGGGGACCACTGGGGGTAACGCATCAGGAAGGAGGCTCAGGAGAGGCAGGGGCAGCTCACTGAGGGGCCCTTTTCAAGTTTGGGACTTCATCCCACACAGGAGGCTTTTCAGACTTTTTAAAAGCTTTTTAGTCTGTTTTGCTTATATCATTATTTTAAGTGACAAAAGCGATTCCAGAGTCTCTTTAGGGGTTCGAGGAGACCCTTTCTTAAATGGTAATCATTTTTATGACCATACCTGTGCTCTAACCAGGTTTGTGGGCCAAGGTGGGCTCCCTCATTCCCGTTCAGTGGCTTGGGCATCGCAGCTCACTGAACCCAGAGGCAAGGCCCCCAGAGCCCACCGTGCTGGTTGGGAAGGCATGTCTCTGAAATGATGGAAATGAAAGAGGACCAGGGAAGGATATTCTAGACTACCTGTGAAAACTGGGCTGGCTGTGAAGAAAAGAAAGCGTTGGAGTGTGAAGAACCCCAGAAATACGGGCTTCTGGAAACATATGAATTGTCTCAGGGTCCTCTCCCTGCAATGAAACCGCTTCGGTTGGCCCTGCCTCCTCCACAGACACATGCTCTTCCTATGACCTTGTGGGGTCTCCACACATGGGGTGCAGTGTAGACAGAAAACATAGTCAAGCCTGTTGGCCAGTGGCTGGGGGAGGGCGGTTGGTAGTGAGAGATGATGGGGACAGGGCTTGGCTTGTGGTTGTGCTAAAACATGCTCCTCCTTTAAGAGTTTGTGACTCGGGGACTGTGAGTATAAACGTCACTACGCCATGTGATGTGGTGATGTAGCCAGGGAGAAAAACATGGCGGAAGAGCAAGGCTGGAGAAGAGGGAAATGGCGGGCAGAGTGCAAGGGATGCTGGCAGGGGCGAGGGGATGGATACTGTTGCAAGCAGCAGGTGCAGCCTCATCGATTTCTCACCTGCCGGGGTGACACTGACCCACAGAAGCACCCCTTTGAATCCTCTACCTTCCTATTAGTGGCTAAACACTAATGTTACTTGGTGGGAGTCCTCAAAACCTGCTTGTACTTAGCTTGATTAGACATATTTGATAACATTTTATGTTTTTCAACAGGCATACCTGTTCATGGTTCAAAAATTATAAGCTGTAGCAGGGTATATGGTAAAGGCTGCCTCCTACCCCAGCCACCCAGATTCCCTCCCTAGAGACACCAATGCCATGTGCTTTTGGTGTGTTCTTCCCAAGATATTGTGTGTATGCCAGCAGATGTTATGTATGTACACATTAAAAATTTTTTTCATGCCCATAGTCTACATTGCCCGTCCGCTGTTCCCCTCGCCCTCTCCCCTTACTATATCTTGGTACTCGTTGCAAAGAGTTTCTCTTTGCTTTGCCCGGCTTTACAGTGTCCCCCTACTGGGCTGTGCAGTAGCGCTCTCTTGAACATGGTAGTCTCTTCCCAGTCTGTGCTGGGCACTAACATGTTAGTTCTTTGAAAGAAGGCCGCCCCCCCCCCCCCCCCCCCCCCCCGCCCGGCCCTTGCTCTAAGGTATGGATTGAGTATTGTCCTGGCTGGAAGGAGAGTGTGGGGTTAGGTGACGTTTAGAAATTCCTCCCCATTGACTGCAATTCTCATCTGGACTATAACTTTTTCTTTGGGGAGTGGACGACAGCTAATGGTTAGCTGTTGTTATTTGTAAGATACGCTTCTTTAAAATATTACCTTCAGTTACACACAGACCTTTTAAACCAACCCATAGCACCCCGAATGAGGTTTGTCAGGGCCACCTTTGACACCAGCTTTAAGAACAGTGGCTCCGGGGGACTTTGCAGGGCCCACCGCAGGTCCAAGCTACTGCAGGTGCTGCAGATGGTTCTGGAGGGACGTCTCCGACAGCAGGACCAGGGGTGCAAGTGCTGACGGAGCAGAGCCCACTTGTAGGTGTGACGAGGTCTGGCTGAGGCTGGTTCCGGCCGCTCCCACCCAGTATATAGGCTGCAGTGCGTGTGAGAGGGAAGGGAACAGCCTGGACGTGGGCCTTGTAAGTGCGTCTCGGAGTCAGGTTGGATGGGCCTTGTCAGCTTCTAAGTCTGGAGGCGGCCGGTAGTTTGCCACGGTGGAGCAGGCATGCAGTTACGATACATGGACACATTGTACAGGCGGAGGAGGCCTGTCTTCGGGCCTGGGAGGGGGAGTGGGGGCTCCTCCAGCAAGCCTGCCTGTTAGCGTTCGCTTCTGTAGGAGGTTTCAGGCACAAACCGAGTGACTGTTGCCACACTGGCCCCGGGGATGCTCCGGAGAGCAGGACTTGATGGTAGCCCACCCCACAGGGTTCAGAGGTTTGTGTCTGTGAGGCTGCTTGCCAGCCCCTGTGCGGGATTCAGCAGGACACACCCAAGGCCTGGCAGACGTTAGACCTTCGCCGCCGGGGTCTGCTGTGTGCAGTGCCCGTGGCCGAGGAGCGCTGAGGCGGCTCTTCCTTCTGGCCGTGGCTCAATCCGTACACAGCTCTGCCTTCCTTCTGCCCCGTTCGTGGCTGTCAGCTCGCTCAGGGCACCAGCGTCTGCTGGGTAAACCCAGCTATTGCAGAAGGTCAGAGACTGGGAGCCACGAAGGCAACTCCGGGACCAGCAGATGACTTTCAGGAAGTGGACAGGCTTCTTCTTTTTGTTCATATTTTCTCTAAAATACTCTTGAGGTTTCGAAGCTCCGCCCTGAGCCCTCTGTGGCTGAGGGCTGCTTAGCCTGGTGGAAGGGATGGTCTTCAAATCTCCTGCAGGCCCTGGTCAGGGTGGCAGGGTCCTGGGGCTGCCCGGTCCTGACTCCAAAACTGAAGGGGGGCCGAAGGGAGGCAGAAGAGCCGTCAGGGTCGTGGGGCCACCTCCACACAGAGCCCAGGAGGAGGCCGCTGAGAGCGGAGGAAGTGGGCTTATTGCACACTGTGCGTTTCGACATTGGGACTCAACCCTCAAGAAGGAAAACCAAGTGTGGGTGTGCATGGTACCAGGACTGAAGAGGTGAAAAGAGGGGGTCGGAGGGCCAAACGGCAGCCACCCTGTCTTTTGCTTGCCCGGCTGGCCCTTCCCCTGGGCCGGCCCCCTACCAACTTCAGGGCCTGTGGCCGGGACAGGTTCTCTTGCTGTGTTTATTCAAGGTAAGGGGGCCCTGATGGCAACTCCTGACACCAAAAGCCAGGAGGGTCTAGTCCGTGCGACATCAGCAAAGCTTGCCCTGTGAACATCTGAGTTAATTGTCCTGGGTGTTTAAGACAAATGCTTGTGGCAATACTGTATTTATATGGGAGGAGCTAAGAGTCCTTGCATAGCCTGGGAAACTCCCTTTGGGGATGCTATCGAGAGAAGCAATAGATATGAAGGAATTCTTTAAAATGTAAGCAGGATCATTACAGCGTAAGGCTGTAGATCTTCCCACCACTTGTGAAGACCGGCTGGTGGTCCAGGAAGGGTGGCGGGGACTGTCCTTCGCTGTTTGAGATTGCTTCAGTTCCCACTGTGCCGGGCACCGGGCTGATGCTTCTCATTTAATCCCCTGTATTAGTTTCCTAGGGCTGCTCTAGCAAATTCTTACAGACTCGGTGGCTAAACCAACAGAAATGTATGCTCTCACAGTTCTGGAGTTCTGGAGGCTAGCAGTCTAAAATCAGTGTCCCGGGGCACAAACCCAGGGCGTAGCAGTGCTGTGCTCCCCCCGTAGTGTTAGGGGAGAGTCCAGTCCTTGCCTTGTCCAGCTTCTGGTGGCCGCTGGCATTCCTTGGCTCGTGTCCCCCTACCCCCCATCTTCAGTGCCAGCTAGGTAGTATCTTCTCTGTGACTTCTTCTTTCTGCTTCTGTCACATGACCTTCTGTCTGAAATCTCCCTTAGCCTCCTTCTTGTAAGGGCATTTAGGATTGAATTAGGGCCCACCCATGTAATCCAGGATAATCTCCCTTCCTCAGGATGTTCAGTTAATCACATCTGCAAAGTCTGTGCCGTATAAATAACATTTGCAGGCTCCAGGGATTAGAATGTGGCCATCCCCACTGCTTGCCCCACTATGGGCTCTGGTGCGGTATCCCACTGCAGCCTTCAGAGGACATTCAGGGGACGTAGGAGGAATCCAAGGCTTGAAGAGGCTGAGCAGCTCTTGGGTGGCCGTGGTTCTTTCTTCTCTCTGACTCTGCAGTAGGGCCCGTTTTGTGATGTTGCTGGAGATGCACTCGATGAACAGATAAGCCCCTGTCATTTTCCTGTGTTGTTACGTTGGTCATTTGAAAAATATAAGCGCTTCGGGGTCAGGTGCCACGGCTGTAACTTGTTCGGGACATGTTTGTTGAATGAATGACTTTATTTCACTGTGGCCGGATGGCTTTGGGCAGCCTCGTTCTCCTCATCTGTATGATGATGGTAGAACAACCTGGTGAAAATTAGGTGGTATCACATGGGTGAAATGGCCCAGCATGGATGGCCCAGCAGGGGCTCTTATTCACTGCGAGTTGCCAGTCCCAGCCAGGGAGAAGTGACATGAAGAAGGCCAGGTGACATCTGGGATAGACTGTGTTAATCCCTGAGAGATACAGTGCATCGGGAGATGTGCAGACAGTTGGCTCACTGACAGGACAAACATCAGTCAAATAGCTACTTGTGCTGGGCAGTCTGGAAGGCAGAAGGAAAAGAACAGCAAACAGAACATACCATTCCTGCCCTGGGGTCAGGGGCTGGGAAGCCGGAGGACAGACATTTGAAAAGTCGTTCCACTATTGTGGAATGAGGAAAGTTGTCTTTGATGTGAATGTGAACAGATATGTGTATTATATATTTATTTATATTTATGTATTATAAATACCATGTTCCTGAGTCTGTTCCATATCTTCAGCTCATTCTTCTTGCACCCACCTCAGTGGCTGTTCAGAGGCCCCGATAACTGGCTGGGCCCAGTTATCTCCTTCCCCAGGGAGTGGAGCCTGCTCCTACCTCCTCTCCATGGTGAGCCCCCTGCTCAGGTGGGTAGGGCCTGTGGTTTCTCCTGGGGTAGCCCTGGCTTCTGCCCAGCAGCATGGCCTCTGGGGATCACCTGGCCCCCTGTCCAGGCCAGCCCTGCCCACCTTGCTCAGTCTGTACCCTGTCCCCCACAAGACTTGCTCCTGCCTCTCCCCAGACGTTCAGGAAGGCACCTCTCTTGTTGTGTTTCTTAAGCCAACCTGTTGGGCACTCACGGTGCCCCGGGGCCCGACGACTCAAGTCGGCTGACACACATTCCCTGTCACGAACTAGAAGCCACGAGCATTCGTGGAGCCTTGCCGAGTGCTCGTTGCTGTGCTCCGTCTCCACGCGCACCATTTTGTTTAATCCTTGTAACACCCTCAGGGATGTGTGTCCATCCTCCCATCTGACAGATGAGAGAATCGGGGTGCGGAGGAGTTCGGTTACCCAGCTGGTCAGTGGCAGAGCAGATGTCACAGGTCTTTCTGTCCACAGAGTGCCTTGCTTACGTGCATCAGGTAGGCCTGGCCCAGTGATCGACCAGGCACCACACGCACAGCAGTGACGGTACTCCAACAGGGGACAGTGTCTGCATGCTTTTTGATGGGGACCCACAGTTTTATTTCCACCTCTCTTTTAAGTGCTTGTCTCACACTTGCGTATGTTGCGGCGGTCGCTGAGTGAGCGTGCCGGACTTGTGGACTCTGAGCCTCTTTGAGTAGAGCAGGGGAGACAGTTGCTTCGCTTTGCCCTTGGATGCCTGGAGCCCATGCTGCACGTTCCCCACCTTCCCCCTCGTCTGTTTATCGGTCACCGCTCTGTTACCTTGATCTCTCCATCTGCACCTGTCTGTGTTGCCAGCTGAGACCGAGAAGCCGTCGGCAGTGTTAGTGACCAGCCCGCACCATGTGTTGGTGTCAGGTACGGCGGAGACACAGCGTCATCGGTGTCCTCCACCCTGGACGTGAGCAAAGGTCTCTTCCCAGCCTCCGTGGGTTAGCACCTGAGCGTTTGACGTAGAGCTTCTTTTCCTTGGGTCACAGAAGATGTTTTTGCATATACGCAGCACACATCCACTCACATTTGATTTTCTTGTATATAGGCACATGGAAACACACACTTGATTTTCTTATATTATAATAGCATTTTCCTTATTTTAACGTAGCAAAAGAACCAGTGAGTTAAACAGGCATTTGCCAGGGTGCCTGGTTAAGCATCTGCCTTCGGCTCAGGTCATGATCCTAGGGTCCTGGGATTGAGTCCTGCCTCGGGGGGGGGGGGGGGGGGGGGAAGGGTGGTCCCCTGCTCAGCGGGGAGTCTGCTTCTCCCTCTGCCATGCTCTCTCTCTCTCTCTCTCAAATAAATAAATAATCTTTAAAAACAAACAAAAAAACAGGCATTTGCTTGTTAGCTTAGAAACTTAAATACCATCTTAAAGGTAATTTTATATGAAAAGAAATACTTTCTAGGTTCCAAATGACTTATAAATGGACTTTTGGGATGCAGCCTATTGATTAAACTGCCCAGAGGTTCAACGTCACCTTTGTGGAATTCCAGACTGAGCTTTAAAATATTTATCAATAGTAGAGCTTTGTTTGCTTTCCAATGCAATGAGACCATGAACTAATGTAACATGTGATTGTCCTAAAGTGGAATAATAGTAAAATATTGAGGTCTTATAGTAAGGAGGCGAGACACCCCAAATTTGACCTCTCAGTAAAGAGAACAGAAAAGCTGCAGGTGCTATCAGGGAAATATGATAAAGGAAGGGAGGGGAATGAAACCCAAACCAGAGTAGTTCCATGTGGGGTAAGGCTGGTGGGTCACATTTTTGGGCCTGAGACCTGTGGCATTTCTTTTTTGATGGTCTTGATCCTGAACCCAGTGAGGCTTCAGTTCGTGAAGGAGAAATACCACACTTTTTTTTTTTTTTTTTTAAGATTTATTTATTTTTATTTGAGAGAGAGGCAGAGAGAGAGGGAAGGAAGAGAATCCCAAGGAGAGTCCCCACTGAGCATGGAGCCTGACACAGGGCTCGATCTCATGACCCTGGGATCCCGACCCGAGCCAAAACCAAGAGTCGGACGCCTAACCAACTGAGCCACCCACGCACCCCGAAACAACACACTCCTGATTGCTGAAGGATTGAAGTCTGTAACCCTTCATGGGTTCACAAGGGGACCATAAATCCAGCTGAGACCAGATGTGGGGCTTATGGCTGGGCATTGAGGGCAGGAGGGACCTCATGTCACCATGGACCCCTGTCACTGGGAACTCGCAGGCTTGGAGGATGCCTCTGGAGCTCACGGCTGAGATGGCAGAGGAGGAGCCAGCCCTGTAGAACACTTGTGAACAGCCTGGGGAGAGGAGGTGCTGGGGGTTCGGGAGGGACCGAGACCGTGCTGCAACGTTCTCCGCCATGGCTGCACATTACACTCAGCTGGGGGCTTTCGAGAAACATGGAAGCCTGCTTTCCACCCCCTGCTCCCCCAGTAAAATCATGTGGAGGTGGGGCCAGCATTGGCATTTGTCACCTTTGCATCAGGTGATCCTGAGGTGCAGTTGGGGTGGAGCGGCTGGGCCCTGGGGCTTTGGAACTTGGGCTTCTGCACAGGGCCAGCCTGTTTAGAATCCCCGTGGCTGTACGGGGCCGGTCTCTTACGTGCTGAGCCTCAGTCCTCCAGTGTCCTGGGCTGGAAGGTGAAATGAGGCTACAGAGTACCCTGCCTGGAGCCGGGGACGGCTTTGTGGTGGCGGCGGCTGACGATGACTGACAGAACAGGCCCCTGGCCCCTCTCCCTTCGACGGCTCACTTGGTGAAACCGCACCCTGGTTGTAGGCACGTCTCAACGCAGTGGCCTGTGGCTGGGGAGGTCACAGCCACGTTGACGGGTCTCTAACTTCACAACCACAGAGTGTGGGTGGGACCACTTGGCACCCAGGACATATTTCCCCACTGTCCTAGCCCAGGGGTTGGCCAGCTTTGTCTGGAAAGGGCCAGCTAATTAATATTTCAGGCTTTGTGGGCCATCCATCTCTGTGGCAGCACCACCCATCTCTGCTATGGTGGTGTGAAAACCGCCCCAGACGGTAGGGAAACAGTTGGATGCAGCTGTGTTCCATTAAAACTCTCCAAAAACAAACGGTGGGCAGGATTTGGCTGAGCCCTATCCTGGACAGTCATTTTGTACCTTCTCCTCAGATCTCTACTACCTCTCGTCTCCACCTCACCTCACCCCGCTCCGTGCTGCTGGCCTTGCTTCTAGCAGCCTGGATTGCACTTGCGCAGACCACCCACCAGCGTGGGTGCCACACGCATGCTCTGAGGCCAGCCGCCCATATGTCACACCCTGCCCCCCAACAGTGGCCGGCCCCTGGGCTTCACCCTTCGGTGGCCTCTTGCTCCCTCCTGCATCCTTGGAACATTCTCCCCACAGCTCCCAGAGCCCCTCACTTTGGATTGCCCTCCTGTTTCAGTCAATCTGCTGGGCCAGTTTCTCCTCCACTCCCCGATACCTCCGGGGCCCAGTCCTGGGACCTCTGCTCTGCTCGATTCTTTGGTGGTGTTGTCCACTCTGGTGGCTCACTTACGTCCCCCAGGCGGACAATTCCTCAGCGCACTGCTCCAGTCTAGACGTCTCCACTGCTTTCCTGACAGTAAGCATCGCACACGTGACGTGTCCCAGACCAGACTCATGCTCTTCCTCACCCGCTCTTCCTCACCTCAGCGAATGACCACACCGTCCTTCTGCTACTGAGGTGTTCAGTGAAGCCTCGGGAGTGTCCTTGACAGCCCTTCGCTTTCTGTGTCATCTGTCAGGAAGTCCTGCTGGCTCCATCTTCCGAATACACACACGTCTCCTCTCCCTGTGCCCTCACTTTGCCTTCAGTACTGCGCCGTCTGCGGGGCATCTGCCCTCCCTGCTGCTGCCCTCGCCCCTGCTCGGGCGCTTTCTAGTAGAGCAGCCAGAGGACTTTGCAGAGCAAAATCACATGAGCTCGAGCCTCTGCTCACAACCCTCCAGAGGCTGCTCAGGGATGTGAAGCAGCAGTCATGAGGCTCCACAGGGCATTCCCCGCCCGCCCCCCGCCCCCCCCCGCCCCCCAGACCCGCCACCAGTCTCCTCCTACTGTCCCTACTCCGTCTTCAGGCAGGTTGCCCTGGCTTGCCTTCTGCCTGGCATCTCTTCCCGCAGATACCCACATGGCTTTCTTGCTCTCATAGCTCCCTTGGGTCTCTGCTCAGATGTCCCCTTCTTCGTAAGGGCCATCCTGACAACTCTGTTTAGAATTGCGATTCCCCCGTCCCCTGCTTTCCCTCGCAGTCTCCGCCGCGATGGCTTGGGCCCTCTCCCTGGGTGCCTTAGAACCTGCTCGAGGCCCACGCGCAGGCAGCTGTCTCCAGACCCCTGCAACAGGGCGAGGCCGTGTTCGCCGCAGGCATCGGTGAGTGGCCAGGGGCCGCCTAGTGCCTGGCGTGCTGATGGGGGCGAGGGGGACAACCCCAGGGAAGCCCCGCTGGCTTCCTGATAACAGAGGCTACTTTATTTTACAGCCACAAAGCCTTCTTAATGACACTGATTATGGAGAGCATGTTCCTTTTGAACATATAAAGGAGTCACACGTGGGCTAAGTCTGTGAGGAATTAACCCATCTGGCAGGGTCTGTATCAGACCGACTGCCACACATAGGATTTGGGCCTGCCACGAAGACTTTCCTCAGTCTTTCCTTTTTTCCTTTTTCCTCTCCTTTTCACTTCTTGAGATTTTAGAATCCAACTTTTTGCCTTGTCACATCCCTGGATTTTAAGGAGCCCAGCTCTGGACTTGGGAGTGTGGGGGTGAGGAGAGCTGGCCCATGGGGGCTGATCAAGCACAGGTGTGCCCCACTCTGGATGTCTCCTGAACTCCTGACCCCCATCTGGATGCTTCTGACTGGAGCCCTGCGTGCCTTTAAGCTCCCACTGCACCAAGAGAAGGGGAAAGCCCACCTGCTGCTAGTTCTAGGCTCTAAGGGAGCTGAGGGCCCGCCTTGTGGGTCTGTGTCCCTGAGTGGACAGCCCTTCCCTTCCCCTCCATTGGGAGGCATGGCAGGAACTAGAGCCCAGATCCTTGGCTTGCACACCTCGGGCCCCTGCAGGGAGGGATGGTGGGGGTGTTTCTCCCTTCTTGGCCAGGAACTTAAGGAGCAGAAGGGAAAGAAGTGTGACTCCAGGACTGTGGAAGAAGTGGTGGTGGGTTGGGTGGTGGCTTCTTCAGATGTCGCCTCCCGTCAGGTGTGGTGCAGGGCCAGGCCATAGGAAGAGCTGGAAGACATTTCCAGGGAAACCTTCACTGGTCTTCTTCAAAGAGGTTTCAACATGCATTTCATTTTTGCTATGACCCACTCAGTCTGTAGCCTCAGAAATCAGAATGATTTGGGCAAACTTTTGACATGAGGTCACATTAAAACAGTTTTAGCCATGGGTGTTAGATGTGTGCATACATGCATCTGTGGTCCCACTGCAGCCGGCCGCCGTGAATGATGTCCTGACTAAGCCCCGTGAGAGACAGTTTCATTATTTTACAGCCATTCTATGTAGGAGGAAAGGATGAATGACCCTGTGGGGTTAAAACAATATTTGAGTTTTGAAAAGCTTTTCTTCTTTCCTTTAAACTTGGCAATCTCATTAAGCTATCAGGGGAAAATGTAGAATTAAAATATGTAACAGGTGGGAATTTTTTTTTTTTAACTTAAGATTTCTGTTGATACCTTGTCACATTTGGAATATTCCTGTTGGGCCGTCTCAGAGGTTTAAACTCTTGCGGATGAAGGTGTGGATGATGGTGAGGTGCTTGTGGACATTAGGCCGATGAATCTGCTGCTTCTCAGAGACTAAAACTCCAAATGGAGCTTTTGGGAACCAGGAACGAGCTCGGTGTTTGCTAAGTGGACTGAAGGTTTGAAATGCTTAGCCTGTTTTTGTCCACACCCTGCCACCTCTGGACATCAGCAGAGAGCTGCGGGGTGTTGGCCATAGTGAGTAGGAGCCACAGGTGGGGTCCTTGGTGAGGGGAGGAGGATGCAACGTACACAGCTGTACTTGAACCCAGCACCCCCTGACAGTTCCTTCAAAACCTGTCCAGAGCAGAAAGGTCAGTGGTGTGAATGTACACAGAGGCACCCAGAGCCTTGATGGCCTCTAGCAGGTGCTCACTACCATCCCCCCATGCAGGGCCCTGCCCCCAGCATCTCTGGGTACGGTGGGGATGATGGGGTTAGAATAAAACTCCTTGGGGGAGCTCAAAGCCCAGTGGAGAAGCTGACCCAAAATGGGAGAGACAAACACTGTGGCAAGTGCCCAAGGGACCCGGTAGTTCTTGCAAAGGGACCTGGTACAAATGCCTGTCCCCTTCTCCAGCCGCTTCTGGCGAGGCATTTTCTCCCTCGTTTAGCCATTTTGCATGTGTCACCTTGCCCTGTGGATGGCGAGTTCACGAGGGAGAGGCTACAGTGGAGTCCTGCGTCTCCTCCCCCAGCCCTGGCCCAGGCTTCACGGACAGTTTGTGGTGGGCCTTGATCCCTCAGCAGAAGGCATCTGCAGAAACAGGCAAGTGATGAGGGATCTGAGGTACCTCTGTTACAGAAGAGGGATCCGAGGGCCAGCAAGGGCAAGTGACACTTGCCCAGAGACGTGCAGCTTAGCCAGGGCTGGAGCTGGATCTTGAGCCCAGGCTCCTGGCCTTCCTCATGGAGAGGAGGGAGGGAGGGTATCATAGGTGCTGTGTAGAGAGGATGACAACCGAGTTGTTGGCTCCTGCCTCCCCCATACGCTCTGGGCACTGGCCATGGTGGGCTCCTTTAGGAACCCTGTGGTGTGGTCAGCAGCCTCACCCAGGCCCTGGCCACAAGGCTGGTGCTGCCTCTTGAGCTTTAGTGAATCAGCGGGTACCTGTGACACCTTGCAGTCTGGAGCGTCCTCACTCCTGGCCCACTGACCGCCCCACCTCCCCGTGTTCATCCACTCATTCTTCCTTCACCTGTCCAGCTCAGCTCCCGTTTGCACAGTGCATGGGGTGCTTTATGTCTGTCCTTCTGTCTGTCTAGCCTCCCCTGGAAACAGAGGGGCATAGGTTACTTGCTTCTCGGAAGCTGGAAGTGACATTTCTGTTAGATGACCGCCCAAGTTCACATGGCATTAAAAAGCTGATCTGGGTCTTAAACTATCTTGACTTCCCACTTTACCAGGGAGTTGAGTGAAATGTTTGAGAGTTAAGACATATGTTATTGGGAAAGATACAATTTATTCACTGGGGGACAGTTTCAAAACTTGTCTGAGGCTATTACAGGTCTGACATATTTACACACTATGAGGGTGTTACTTACCTTTGGCATCACTCAAAAATGACAAACGGGTATAGAGAGAAAAATCCTGGCTTCTGTCTTGTCTTCTAGTTCCGCTCTCCAGAGGCAACCAGCAGGCCCAGCATATCTGTGCATCCTCCTGGCGGTGGTCTGTCTGTCATATACAGACATGTATGTTTCTGCGTCCTCTTCTAAAGCATGCACTCTTTTCACTAGGCTGGTATGGAAAGCCACACACACGGGTTATGAAATCACTTGTGGTTGTATTTTAGTCTCCCATTATTTCTCTTTTTGTATTAATAATATCGTATTACCTTGTTAGCCTCAAAATCAACCTGTTACCGAGTGGATTTTAGTGTCCACGGCACAGCAGGTGAGGGCAATTTCCCATCCTTCTGGATGCTTGGTGGGTCCGTGGCAGGTGTTGTTTTTCTTTTTAAGCAGGACTCCTACACACAAGGAGGTCCTTCAAGGTAGGTAGAGTTGGACGTGTGTAGTGTTCTTTGCAACATGGAAATGCCTTTGGGATCTCCATGCTCTGAAGAGCCTGTGGTGAGATGAGCCCTGACGGGTGCTGTGTCACCCTTCACTCCACAGACATCATGAGGGCTGGAGCAGGTAACTGGCCCTCTGGTGAGTGACAGATGAGAGTCAAACAGACCCCTGGCCTCCTTGTATTCCCTGAGGTGCCAGGAGGCTGCAGACCCATTTCAACCAGGCAGTTTGCCACGTCCCTGGCAGTTCCTAGCCTCTCTTTGCACATTGCCGCTGGGTCAGCCTTAGTGAGGAGCAGGAAAATTGGTTTAATTATTTTAGAGTCATGACTTAAGAAAACATCTATTTTATTGATAAAAAGCATTTCCAAATAATTTTTCTTATGTACCAAACCCGTCTAGGGCACGGGAGATACAAAACTTATGTTTCTCAGTCATGTATTCATCTAATAAAAGCTTGTTTTGGGGCTGCTTCCATGGGTCAGCTCTGTGCTGAGCACTGAAGAGTTAAAGATGGAGATGACTCAGTCCCTTCCCTAGAGGAGCTTGTGGGGATTTAGAGTGTAGTAAAGGTGTTTTTCTTTATGGCGATAGAGAGGGCTGTGTCATAAAAAGCAGAAGTTAACTTATTTCTGCCTGGGTGTGGGAGAGGCTTCACAGAGAAACTGCTATTTAAACTGGGCATGAAGCATGAGTAGGAATTGTCAAGCCCAAGGCCACAAGAACAGGAAGGGTCTTCTAGACCGAGGCGACCCCAGGCAAAGGCACGGAGATGCGTATTTGCAAGCCACCACCTGTGGTGTGGCATTTAGGAAGCTTGGGGGAGAGGTGGATGAGCGCTGGTCCGTGCTGGGTGAAGGGCTTTGGACTGCATCCCCTGTGTGCTGAGAGAGCTGGGGAAGGGCTTTCATTTAAGTCAGAGAGTTAGCCCCTCAGATTTGCAGGTTACAGAGAGCCTTCTAAAACCCCGTGGGCCGTGCTTCACGTACCAGAATGGTCTCTCTCCCCCAGCCGTTGAAGCTCAACTCTTGATTATCCAGGACGACAGATGAGGCCGGAGAGGGAGGCGATGCCTTGGATAAAGCAAAATCACAGGTACCACTAAAGGAGTCAAAATGTAGTACAAAATGAGTTTAATCTGGTAAAAGTTACATGTAAAATTTAGAAGCACATTGAACTTTTACAGACATATTGTTTTTATACTTTAAAGCATCAGTGTTTCATCGCATGACCAAAAATGGTTATGGCTGTGGCAGACAGGGCTGTGTGGGTAAGGGGGAGCTCAGCAGCCCACTCCCGGCTCCCTGTTTTCTTTACTTGGGTGGGGTGCTTGGGGAGGAAGGGAGCAGCACTCTTCATGGTGGGGAAGGATCTGCTTTGTAGGGGGCCCCGTGTGCCCCCCCCCTTATTAAGTGCCAGGAATTCCAAATAACTGTGGAGTGCAATTATCATGGTTTTAATTTTTTCCCACAAATACAGTACCTTCTCATGGTTTACCAAGATGAATCCACAAATGTTTAATCCACCCACAGTTAGTCAAGATGTGATGGCAGAATCTTACTAAAATCAACTCCAAATAGCTTTGTGGTAACAAGCCTTCCTTGCCATGAGATCTTGCCCACGTTTTTCTCCTTAATAAAATGAGTCAGACTTGCCACCTGAAAATTTTTTTTAAATCTCAAAACTTTTTAAAGAATTTAATTAGAATAGGATAATGAAGATTCATACTGTAAGAAGCTTGATTTATTTTTTTAAGTTGAGATTGCAGAAAGCTTGTAAAACTTAGAGTCTTGATAGTTCCTAGAACTTGAATTTTGCTTATTCAGGGCTAGGCAGCCTCAGGTTTCTGGTCAGGCATTGCTAGGCCACACTCACCAGTGCTAACTGCATGGGGCTCTAAGGTTCTGTATTACACTCACACTCAGCTGGCTTCTCAGTCCAAATACAGCTCCACGTTTAGTGAGGGTTGCCCTGCTTGTCTGCCCTCAGGAGGGTTCAAGCCCAGGAGCTCCTCAGAGCAGGAAGTCTCTCCAGGTGGGTCACACCCTTTATGGTGGGGACGAGCAGCAACCCCCGCTCCCCGCCTCAGGGTTTCCAGTCCCCTACCCTGGAGCCAGGGGGGCCTTCACCACAGAGCTGCGGGCCAGCCTGGGTGTGTGCAGGGAGGAAACGTCTGGAGGCTGAATTCTGCTGGGGGTGAAGTCCCGGGGTGGGGTTCCAGGACACCTGTCCAGCTCCAGAGGGGAGTGGGGCCCGCCTCCCTCTGAGTTCTTGGTTGCCAGAGTAGAAATTCTCATAGGGCCCTCTGGACTGTTCTTTTCTAGCCAGGTTTTTAATGGGTGCTTATTTATTTATTTATTTATTTGAGAGAGAGTGAGAGAGAGAGCGCAAGAGGGGGTAGGGTTAGAGGGAGAAGCAGACTCCCCGCCGAGCAGGGAGCCCGATGTGGGACTCGATCCCGGGACTCCGGGATCATGACCTGAGCCGAAGGCAGTCACTTCACCAACTGAGCCACCCAGGAGCCCTAATGGGTGCTTTTAATAGCTTTATCGACCTTCATCAAGGCCTTACTTCCTGTTGTAAGTTTTCTATGTTCTCTGGGTACTTCCAGCCCCTTCCCTGCTGTCCTTGAGCCAGTGGCTTGGCCCAAGTGCTTCCAGAACCCTTATTTCTGAATGGATGGAAGAGTCCCTGGGGCTTGGTAGTGTCGCCTGGCCTTGGTAGTAGTGAGAGTAATAATTAGCAGCAAACACCTGAGTAGCTTTTCTGTGTGCCGCAGTTTATGGGGATGAAATTATCTCGTCCATGCAACAACCGGACAAGGTAGATGCCTCTCAGGCTGGTTTCAGAGGAGGGGAACTGAGGAGTAGGCGCTTAAGCCAGTCAGCGCGTGTTACGTGTCGCCTGGTGAGTGGCAGAGCTAGGGTGGGAACACAGAAGGTCTGGCTTCAGACTGTGCTCCTGACTGTGGGGTAGGCCCCCTTCCAGGGAGAGGAGGCATGCTGTGCCCCTCCACCTGCCCGCCCCACTCCCTGAGGTGCCCACAGCAGCACCCTCTTGGCCTTTTATCATGAGCAGGTGCGGTGGCACATTCTGGTCATCCTGCCTGAATTAGGGAACCATGGTCTCAGCCACTGACTGCTCCAGGCCCTGTTCTCCAATTCTAGGGGCATCTTTGCTTGCAGCCTTTCTCTGTCTGAGGTACTCAACCCCATGTTCGCAGACCACAGCCTAACAAGAAAGGGTTAGCCCAAAGCCCCGATTCCTGCAAATCTTGAGCTGTTCCAGCTGGCCGTCACTGGTCTCCCTTTGTGAGAGAATAAGACCATGGTAGTCACAGTCCCTCCATGAGTGACTGACCCTCTTCAGGCCAAAGTTTGGCTGATGAGCAGGGACTTCGTCCCTCCACCACACCCTGCTCCCACCTCTCCCTGACTGTGTCCATTCACCGAGGAGGGCTCTCCTGCCCCGGAGACCACAGTGGGTGAGGGAGGACAGGCGGCAGACTCCTCTGACTCCCACGGCCTGGGCCCCCATATGGGAGGAGAGATCAGAGGTGGAGGATGCAATTTGAGTCAGGAGGACTGGAGCAGCCAGTTTAGCTCTTGGGGTACCAGTGTCTTGGGCCTTAAACAGGCTGGTGTGGGAGGTGGTTAAACACCATCTGCAGCCTCTAACCTTAGGTTATTATGCAGTCCTGATCTTCCAGACTCTGGGTCTGCTTTGTAGCCCATTTAGAAACTGCCTTTGATCTCCTTAAAATAGGACGGGCTATTTTGGACATTGCTCTGTGAGAGGGATGTGTGTTTAGAGCTAAAATAGGGTGTACGTTTTAATTTGTGGGTATTTCCTTTTCCTGTTTCATGCACACTGTGTTTAAGTCCTAGTGTCCTCCCACCCACCCAAGAGGACAGCCTCCGGCCAGCTGAACAGACAGACTAGGCTTGGTGAAGGCCTCCCTCCCTGTGGCGTGACCTGCTCGGTCAGGACCCAGGACACCTCCATGTCTGGGCGGAGCTTTTACAACATTCTATCTCTTGTCTGCTGATCCAAGGACCAGGTCATTTGCCCAAGAGCCTGAAGGATACCAGAGCGGAGGTGGCCGAGAGCCTTCCTTACAGGCCACCTGATGAGTGGCTTGCCACCTGGCTGTGCTGCAGTTATGGTCAGAGTGGGGATGGGGCAGCCTTCAGCCCAGATTCTGAGTTTACAGTGGGCAGGTGTTGAGTTACACACACACACACACGCACCAAATGGTGGTAATCCCTCTTTTGGCCTTTTTGCTGGTCACTGATGTGGCTGTGAAGAGGGTGCCAGGTTGCCCCAGTATAGGGGAGGGTGGGAGATTGGGGTGGGACAGCTGAGGAAGGTGCAGTTCTCTGTCCCATTCTGTCCTGGCTTACTCTGCATTCCATTCTTCCATCTCTGACTGTGGACATAGCCCACACCCTTGTCTTTCTCTTGTGGGGCTTTTCCAGTTTATTGAAAAGAGGGAAGTCCGATTTTTCATAGAGCATGAGGACTTAGTTGGAAACATTTGTGTCAAATTTCAGGCCTCTTTCCAGGACAGGAAGCTAGACATAGCTTCTCCAGCTTCAGTGCCGTAAAATCAGTCACCTGGAGGACTTGTTCCAGGCACAGTGCTGGGCTCCACCCCCAGGGAGTCAAGCACGTCCTACAAGCTCCCAGGGGATGCTCATGCAGCTGGTCCACAGACTGCACTTTGGGTTGTCCTGGGCACTTGTCCCTCTTCCACCCTCCACTAGAGATATCTATCGCCTTATTTTTATTACCTTCCCCAAACTGGGCTACTTCTTTCAGTGCTAATTGATAACACTGCTCATTCTAGGAGCGTGGGGTGGGGCTCCTGGCCCTGCTCTACTTGGCAGCAGTTCTGATGGGGGGCACAGAATCTGCTGTGCTCTGGCAGGAGCTCCTCCTGCTTGTGCCCATGAGATGTCCCAAGGCTACCCTATCACGATGAGTTGAGCAAGGTGACTTAAAAGCCGGGAGCCCAGCTGCTTCACTGTCATAATGACATGCCAGTTCTAGTTTACAGAGGCCTCAGAGACGGATTAATAGTTTGGTTGCAGGCATCTCTTCATGGAATAACTGGTGTGAACCAGCTTTTCCCAGCCATGGGGACCAGAGTTGTGACCCTGCAGTTTATAAATTGAAAAGGTATGTTGTGTTAGGATCTTCTCAAGTGTGCCTGGGAGGTACAGAACCAATTTGTAGCCTGTAATCCGTATTGTCTATGACACGGGCAGGTGGTGGGGATGAGGTCCCATTTGGCTTACTTTGTCTGATACAAAGTATCTGTCATGTGCTAGCTTCTCTGAAACAAGTAACAGTCCCAAATGGAGTTTGGGGCACAGAGGATACCAACAAACTTGTTTCTTCCCCTTGCCTATTTCCCAAGGGATGGTCACTTAAAAGGAAAACCGAGCTCTGCCCTGTCTCCTTGGTTCCCGGTTGGCCACATGGGGTAAGCTGTCACCATGTGATCTTTAGCACTCTTTAGAGTCCTTTGTGCCTGGCCCTGAGCTGGGCTCCTTCCTCGGGGTCTTCCTTGGGCTGTACCAGGTTCTCAAGCTGCCCCCAGGCCTGCGGTGTGTGACTTGCTGGAAGGCCTTTCCCAGATATGCTTTTATCCTCTCATGGCCTTGGTAATTGCCTCCAAATAGCCACTGGGGCAGGGAGCTGCTTCTAGGGGGTCTGTGCCTGAGGTCAGTCTCTTCTTGCCAGGCTTATTTCAAGGATTTTGATTCACCAGCTACCTGAGGAAGTGGTTATTATTCACTTCCAGTTGCAGAGGAGGAAGGGAGGCTCAGAGACAGGTTAGATGACTCGCCCAGCTTTTATCCAGTGTCCTCTCTTGGCCTCTTTTGGTTCAGTGTGGTTTTTGCTGTAGAAGGAATGCTGTCATAACTTTACCTGTCAGGGGCATTATCGCCAACTGTGCTCCCTAGCACTCTAGTTCTGGAGAGCAGGGCCCCGGTCGGGGCTCACTCTCCTTTGGCTCTCTGCCCTCTCGTGCTGCCCTAGACCTTGGTAGGCTGTCGTTATGCTGGAGAGCAAATGACCAAGGTGGCCCGCCAGCCACTGTGCATTTGCATACTTGGTCCCGTGCTTCTGACCAGCAGCCTTATCAGGCAGAACATGCCCCATCTCCAGCCCCTTGAGTAGCCAGTGCAGCCTCAGGCCTTCAACCAGCCTGCCCTGGTGCCCGGCGTGGGCCCTGGTGCCCGTGTGTCTGTCTCTCCCGCCGAACTCCCCTGTGCCGGCCTATGGAGGGTGAGCCTTCTAGCCGTAAGAATGAGGAGTGGTATGATGTGTGCCCCCTCCTCACATGCCGGTCAGCCCACAGCTGTGTGGGAGCCCCGCTGCTACCTTTTACACACCAGCTGTGCTGCTAGTCCCCGTGCTAGTTCCCTTTCAACTCCAAACTCTGGAGGTGGGGATCCTAACAAAACAGAATTTAACTGGAGCACCTGTGAAATGTTCCTGCGTCTGGTGCTTCTATTCTGAGGTCATGGGTGTCCCTCCGTGTCAACCTCCCCGCACAGAGAGCCCAGGGGTTTGCATAGGAGGGGTTGGAGGAGTATCGGTGGACATGGTATGACCCTCTGAGTGGGGTCAGGACATCTTCCTCTGAAAATGCTCTGGAAGGAAAGAAACTGTGTGTCTTTCCCAAAAGCCTCGAGGCATTTTATGCACCCATGCCAGCTTGGTCACTTGGCATGATTCAAATGTACCGCTGTTGGCAACTGAAATCCCCACTTGGTTGCAGTCCCTTATTCTGGTTGCCATTGGCCCCGTAATCCCGTGGCCTCGAGAGGGTGCCTGTGTGTTTATGGAGCTGCATTTGGCTTAAGGTTGGCATGTTTTACCTGTCTGAAGTGCTTTTAGGTATAAAGATTCAGTGACACCATTCCCCATGTATTTTAATGCCACACTTCTCCGTATGAAATGATCTTACTACATTGAGCCTCAGTAGCAGATTTATGAGGAGGCTTTATTGTATCTCCAAGTGATCCAGCGTAAGCAAGCAGCCTTGCGTTTGGAGAGAATTCTAGGCATTTGGCTGGCCCTCCTGATAAACTGTGCCTTGAGGAATCCCAGAAAGGGGAGAAAAGCAGCCACAGTCTGGAATTGGAGCTTGCTGGACTTGAGCATCTGGTCACTGGTCTTCGGGGCGCACCCCACCCCCACCTCCAGGCCAGGCTTTCTCTTTGTGTTTCTTTTTTGTTTTGTTGTGTTTTGTTCTAGGTGGGGTCCACGCCCAGCACAGAGCCCAGTGCAGGGCCCGAACCTGCAATCCTGAGATCATGACCTGACTTGAGATCAGGAGTCGGACGCTTCACTGACTGAGCCACCCAGGCACCCCCAGGCTTTCTGTTCTTTAGTGAAAGGTGGCAGCAACAGCATTTTTGCCCTTCTGGTCCCCTTTATTTTGAGTCTACCACATTGGAGGTGTGCTGAGTGATCTCTTGCTGGCTTATTAGCTCAACACTGTGCTTTAAAAGCTGGAAAAGTTTCAATAAGCAGAAGCAGCGGTAAAGAAAGAGGCACAGCAGGCAATGTGAGGACCCTGGATTCTGGTCCCTTTTTTCCCCTGCTTTGTGTCTGCAACTCCTGCAGTATCATATTCTGGAGGTTAAGACCTTGGAGGTCTGGGTAAAATCAGCACCCCACCCGAGGAATGGCAGGTTAAATTGCCACTTAGGGACCATCTTGGCCAGGCGTGGTTTACCTTATTGGTGCAGGTCACGGATGGGCCCCGATGGATATCAAGGATCAGTCGTGCCTGGTCCAGGCTGTGAGAGCCCCACAAGGAGGGCAGACTGGTGAGGGTTAAAAATGGAAGGTGGGCACTTCTAGACAGGTCTAACTGGCTCCCCTGCAAGGTGGAAAGGGGCAGGCTGTGGGCAGCTGTGAGGTGGCCCCTCCGCTCGTCCTTTCTGCCTGAATGGAGGTGTCTCCCAGCGGGCCTGTCACGGGAGATGGATGCCAGCATCCAGCAAGTCCACACTGACAGCGGGCAAGTGTGGTTGACATCCAGGGATCTGATCTAAAATGATAGGTGCATAGCCTCTCATTTAAAAGAATTCTGATCTCATCTTTAAAATTTTTAGTACACCTGCCTTGCTTTTTTGAAAAGAAAAGTAAAAAGATATGTGAAAATATAATACAGATAGGGATTTTGGATCTACTTCATTTTCATAAAAATTTTGTTAGGTGATACTTTATATGAAAAACCATAGGAAGAATACAAGGAATGTCTTCAGCTTGACCTTTTAATTCCCAACACAACTGAAACTACATGTGCCTGCACCCTCTCCCTGAGGTTCCCACCATCCTCAGTTTGCACTGTATTATATTTACCCACGTAAACCTTTGTATTTGTGACTCAGTCTTCACAGATTTTTGTTGCTGGAGGATGGGAAGCAAGCACTGCTTATTAATTCTCAGTTTCAGTCTTGAGACGCCTGTGGTCAGAAACAGTTGTTTCTTGAATCTGGGGCTGCCCCAGGTGGTGAGGGAATGGTCAAGTTCAGGGTGGGGCCAAGTTCTGATGGACCTCGCTCCCTCCCCCTCCTCTTCCCACCTGCCAGGCGGTGGGTTGTGGGAGCCTGCTGGGGCGGGTGTGGGCCTGTCCTGGTTCTTGCTGCAGAGTACTGTCTGGTCTTGTGTCCGCCCTTGCTGTAGAGCTGGCTTCATTCGGGCAGGTTCTGTGTGCCACTGAGCATCCCCATGGTCTCTGCTTTAAACACCTCGTCACTAACATGGCTCGTGAACCCTGCCCTAAAGATGGAAGCCCAGACCGGCTCTCTGTCCCGGGCCTGTCCCTGCTTCCTGTCGGCTGCTCTGCTCCCAGAGAGGGTGGGACAGGGACACACTCTGGTGCAGCTGTCCGGGGTTTGGTGAACAAATGGCCTGTTCCGTCAGATGGACTGTGTTTATATTCAGCGAAGTCTTCCTTTCCAGTCTCTGCTGGGAGCCTTTCCTTTTGCGTAAAGAAGCTCTTGCTCCCCACCCCACTCCCTGCTTCATAGATGCCCCTTTGCCTCCTCCCATAAACTGAAATATGGCTGGTTCTCCCTAAAGATTTAGGCAGAGGCCTTAAAATGGAGTGGGCATTCTTTTTCTGCTCATCCTCCATCTCCTTACAGAAGTGGACTTGACCCATGACTATGCTGTCCTCTCTACCTCCTGTCACTGCCCTCTGTCACTCCAGGTTACCCTGGTCTCCAGAGAGGACTCGGCACCTGCATCTGGGTTCCTGTTCCCTCCTTATAGCTCTCCTGTCTGCAGGGGTGCCTGGGGTCACCAGACCCGTGGCCTTCTGCTTCCTGCCCTGTGGTTATTCCTGCAACTGCCCCCAGGGTGCCCATCCCTGGATCCCAGCCTTCTGAATCTCTGCCTCTCCTGCTGTGTAGCCTGTTCTTGGCTCCCTCTTATTCCCTGTCTGCCAGGCCCACTGGTGCTTTATGTCCATTGGCCCTGTGGTATGGGGATGGCCAAGCCCCAGTCCCTGCCCTAAAAGCTGAGAGTCTGAGGTGTGACACATTTCATGTGACTAGGGTGAAGGAGGGGATGTGTGCAAAGCACTGTGTGAGATTGGGGGAGGGGTGAGGTATTGCTCTTCCAGCAGAGTCTGGAGGGAGGAGGAGAGAAGAATTAGCCCCAGGAGCAGGGCGGGAAGGGTACAGCAAGAAGGCCCAAAACACAGCATGGATGTATATGTACGTGTGTGTATGTGTGTGTATATGTGTGTGTGTGTGTATATTTAAATTTGTTTCAGTGAGAGAGCGTGCAGTGGGGAGGGACAGAGGAAGAGAGAGAGAGACACTCAAGCAGACTGCACACTGAGCAAAGAGCCGGATGAGGGGCTTTATCTCACGACCCCGAGATCAGACCTGAGCTGAAACCAAGAGTCAGATGTTCAAGGGACCAGGTGCCCCCACAGTGTGGCGATACTAAACAATCTCATGTGGGTACAGTTAATAAAATTTTGCATGCTTATTGTAAAGAGTTTAGAAAAAACATGGTCCAGTACATAAACAAGAAAATCATGGTACAACCACTACCAAAGTTAACATTTTAATATATTTTCTTCTCATGTCTTCCACTTTGTGTGTATCTGTACTTCTGCGTATTTATACTGGTAGATCTTAGAATTTTACTTTTTCACTTTTCAGTTGTTATAAACTCTGTGATTTCCATTTTAAATTCTGCATAGTATTTCACCATACGACTGAACCGTAATTTACTATGTCCCTAACAGGCATTTAGGCTGCTCTTAAACCTTGTAATTTATCCCATAAAGTATGTTACTGGCAGAAGTAGTGCTGCACTGAGTGTCTTTACGTGAGACCCTGCCAGACAGCAGGGACGCCGGTCCTCTGATCTCACGGGGGCTGGGCTCCGCCAGCAGGCGTACCCCACCCCTCCCAACACACACACCCAGTGGCCCGAACACTGGCGCTCGCTGTGCATCTGCTTTGTGCAGGGATGGCCTGGCCCGACGGCGTGTGACCGAATTCCACGAACACCTGTAGACTTTGCACCAGGGAGGACTATCCCGACCACTGCCACAATCACACAGGGTCTTTGTAGCTTTGCCAGCCCCGCCCGCCCGTGGCTGCATAAGAGCTGAAGAAAGAGCCACATGGTATCTCCTTTGTAAAACATATTTCAGATTAAGTTAAAAACTACAGGTCTATGGGGGCGCCTGGGTGGCTCAGTCGTTAGGCGTCTGCCTTCGGCTCGGGTCATGGTCCCAGGGTCCTGGGATCGAGCCCCACATCGGGCTCCCTGCTCAGTGGGGAGCCTGCTTCTCCCTCTCCCATTCCCCCTGCTTGTGTGCTATCTCCCTCTCTCTCTCAAATAAATAAATCTTTAAACAAACAAAAACTCCGGGTCCATGAAGGTGTTGAGGCAGACTTTAAAATATCATCATGCAGCCTGGCAAAAGCATGAAATATGTTTACAATCTAACATGCAAATGAAAAAGCAGGATACGGTATCTTTTGTACACACTGATCTCAAAAAAAATAAGAAGAGCTAACTTCAGTAAAGGTGTAATTATGAGTGGGGCTTTCCTCCTTTATTTTCCAAACTTGCAGTAAGGGGACTATGGTAATTCTTCTTTTTCAAGTTCCTGTGCTTATGGTCCTTGGCTGACTGCAGGGTCAGATTCCGTGAAAGTCCCCAGGGTGGGGCCTGGCAGGACCAGGCTGCCGGGCAGCTGGTGCGTGTCCAGTTGTCCCCCTACCTGTAGGGCCCACTGTCACTTAGGGAGCACTGCTTCTGCTCTTCTGGTGATGGGAACCCAGCTGCAGGTTCCTTTATTTTGTCGATTTCAGGGTATAAGCATCTTATTAATTTGAAAGTAGGTTGATTTTCAAATGAGGCTTTTGAGAACTTTCTTCATTCATCATCCTTTGAATGGGTTAATTCAGAGTTTTGTCGTCCTTGTGGCTTATTCTTTCTTTGAGGGAAGTCTGTAACTGAGAAAATAGAAATCTGTCAGGAACACCTTGTCTAATAGTACTATACAACAGGCCATTTGCTAACCGCCTAAATTCTGGCTTCTTCATAAAAATTATTTAAGTTTCATTGAAAGAGTTACTGCTCGCTCAAATAAGGGGAGGGATGCCTCCTGATGAGAAAGTTGAATTAGAAACAGGACCGTGTAGGAGTTTTGAATCGCCACCTGCAGTGGGAGATGGGCCACAGCCCCACGCAGTGCACCGCGCTGCTTTCTGGGGCCCCTGGGAGCCGGTTTCTGTTCCCTGATTCCTCCCTCCAACAGAAGGCTCAGTTTCTAGCTTTTTCTTGTCTTTGTCTGGGTATGGTCCTGGGGAACCGTAATGACGTTGACTGACTTATGTAGTTTCCTGGAATCTCACTGATGAATTAGGCCAAGTTTATGGAAATGTGTATATACTGCTGGTGCTCTTACAAGACGATCTAAGAATCCCATGCATCCTGGTGACACTTTGTGGAGCAGCAGAGGTGCTGTGAACTCTACTGGGGTGCTGAAAGTCTGGCAAGTTTGAAAAATATTCCTCCTCATCCAGCACGGTGCTTCCCTGTCCTCTCATCTTCTTTCCTCCTCTCGCTTTTTTCCTGTCCTGCACCTTTCCTTGCTCTTAATTGCCTTTGGAAAGAGGAACCCCTTCCACTTTTTCATCAGCCTGTGGACCCCTTTCCCCCAAGCAGTGGTGCATCTTGATGGCCTAAAAAGGTGGAAACCAGTGGATTATTAGGGGAGCCGGAAGGAGGGAGACCTGGGTCAGGCCAGGCAGGAGCACCCTAGGGTTGCACAGAGGCCCTGCAGCTTGGGGTGGGTGAATCAGGCCCAGACGTCAGAGATTTCAGATCATGGGCTGGATTCCTGCAGAGAAGTTACGTCAGAGGAGTTTAGGAATAGAAGTCAGTTCTTAGAAGGCTGGGTTACATGAAGGACAAGGCAGCTGCTTCCCAAAGTCTGATTGCTCTACTTCTGATGGCCTCGGCCCGGTGGGAGCTGTCACGTGAGCAGAATGCATACCTTGACCTGGAGCTGTGGCACCAGGGACCTCAGCCAATGGCAGGAGGTGGGCGTGGGGGAGACTGGAAGATTGGCTCCTAAGGAGGCCGGAGGTAGTTAAGTGCTGTGGGGAGATAAAGTATAGATTACCATTCCTGTTTAAGAGAAAAGGGTGGGGGAGGAGGAGGGTTGTTGATTCAGAGGTAAGATTATTTTTTAAGTAAACTTTTAAATTTCAGAGTAGTTTTAGATTTACAGAAAAGTTGCAAAAAATAGTGCAGAGTTCCTCTAAGTCTGCCCCCCCCCCTTTTCCCAATATGGGAAAAAGTATAGTTTCCATTGTTGTTAACATCTTACATTATTGTGGTACATTAGTCACAAATGAATGATACATTAGTTGATACATTATTATTAACTAAACTCCATGCTTTCCTTAGATTTCCTTAGTTTTTCCCATCCCCAGATCCTATCTGGGACACCACATTACACTTACTCGTCTTATTTCCTGAGGATCTTGTTGTGAGAATCTCTGACTTCCCTTGCTTTTGATGACCTTCACAGTGTTGAGGAGTACTGAATAGTATTTAGAACCCACCCTCATTTTGGGTTTGTCTGATGTTTTTCTCACGTTTTACTGGGGATATGGGTTTTGGAGAGAAGGAGCACAGAGATGAAATGCCTTTCTGGTCACATCACAGCAGGGCACACACTGTCACCATGACATCAGTGTGGCTGCTGACCTTGAGCAGTTGCCTGAGGTTAGGTTTATCAGGTTTCTCCCCTGTAAAGGTACCCTCTCCCCACTCCCCTGTAATGTTCTCTGCGCAAGGGAGTTGCTCCATGCAGTCCACAGGTAAGGGGTGAGGGGCTTTACCTCTTTGAAGGGACAGGGGCATTTACATGAATTATTTGGAATTCTTCAGTATGTGAGATTTGTCTCTTCTCCATTTGTTTATTTATCCAGTCATTCATTTATATTGGTGTGGACTTATGGATATTTATTTTATACTTTGGGTTATAATTCAGTATTAGGTTATTTACTTTGTGGCTCACATTGTTCCAGCTTTGGCCATTGGAAGCTCTTTTGTTGGCTCCTGGGACCCTTTGACATACTCCCACTATTATGGGGCTTTTTACTGGTTTGTTTGTTTATTGTTGTTTTAGCACACCTTTCCTTTTCAGCACTGCAAGATGCTCCAGACTCACCTTGTACATTTCCTGTCCCAGCCCTAGAATCAGCCATTTCTCCAAAGAGCCCTCATCCCTTTTATTGGAGAATGGTATTAGAAACTAAGAGCTGGGCACTGTGGCCAAAAGTATTGTAATTTCAGTTCCTATGTACTCAACTGAGCAACAAAAGCAAAACATGTAAGTGGCAATACTAGCAAGGAATAACTGAAAATCTTCCATTGACCAGCTCTGTCTCCTCCTTGGGTTCTGCAGACACCATCTTATAATTGTAAACTGATACACACCTCATTCTGAACTCCCTTTCTGAAATTGTCTCTATTGTGGTGATATCTCTGTGCATAGGCTCTCACTCTGACTCTGAAGTCACACACTCTCTTGCTGGCTTATGCTGTTTCCTGAATGAATGATTCCTGTTCCCTGAGTCTTGTAGTGGCTCTTGATCAAAAGCAGTGAAGTCTAACCTGAGAAAAGAACCCAGTGGAAGAGAAGTTTTAGACACAGGATGAGCTGTGTAAACAGGAAGCAGAGCCAAAGCTCCTTAGAGGGAGGGTTGCTTGAGGCTGGGGTTCAGGGAGGGGTCTAGGGGAGGGGGTTGGAGCCAGCTCCTGCATCTGAGTGTGGTGGGGAGTGCTGTGGGATCTTGATGTGAAAGCTGCAAGTGCAGGGGACTGGAAAGAAGCTTTGCACCCCATCCTAGACTCCGGGCCCCTGCCGTTAAGTGAGTGCATGCGTGTGCATGTATGTGCGTGTGTACACGTAGTTTTGGCTCTCAGCCTCACTGGGAAGCCAGTTCTGAGCCTGTTGCCTTAGCCCCGTGTGGGTGCCAGTGGTATTAGAGAAGAGAGTGATGAGAGCAGAGAAACCTCAAAGGAAGAGGGGGCAGAACTGAGTGCCTGACCAGTTTGGTTGATGGTTGGAAAGCGGTGTCCGATCTATCTGAGCTCCTAAGCACAGTGGTGTCCCAAAGGGAAAGAATCCAGGAGAAGCCAATTCTGAGGAGAATATGTCCTCTCACTTCAGTAGGTGCCACGAGTCCACGGCTGGTGGCTAGTTGACTTGAAAATGCTTCATTGGGCCTCAAAAGAGTCCTTAGGGCCAAAGGAGAGAGATTTAGGCATCATCTATTGGATGGCTTAGTGGATAACATTGGCATTGTGCAGGAGAGTGGAGGCACGTGCTGAGGACCACGCCTGGTCTGCAACCAGTCCCTGTCTTTGTGGTTGTCCTTGGTGCTGGCAAAGGGTGCTGAAAGACTCTGATGGGCACTGGTTCACTGGTTCACTGAAGCCCCAAATGGGAGCTGTCATTTACACACCATCTGTTGGCACCCTTAGTACCAGGTGGTTTAGTGTCTTTTATCTTGGTGATTCTGGACCACTGCGCTGCAATCCTGAGGTGCCTGACTCCTTTCTCACTCTGAGGGAAATTTGACCCTAAGGTTTTCTTCTTGGCAGAGAAAGAAAAGGAGGAGGGGCGCCTCCCTTCCTGAGGCTGAGAGGATGCATAGGAATGTGCTTCCCCTCCTTATAATTTTGGGCACGTAACTTATTTCCAGAAGGGAGATGGTGAGGGCATCTTTAACTATTTGTCTGAGTTTTTGTCCTTGGATGACGTGGTATTTTGTGTAGGGTTTTTACATCTCTCCCTATGCAGCTGCCAAATTCGGACTGCCTTTTCCACTCCTTCCATTTGGAATTAATATCTTCGTAGGATCCATGTGCATGTGGAGTGATGTGGACCATCCAGAAAGGCCCAAGGTGATGGAGTTTACCCAGAACTCCTTGTGACCTTCGTAGGTGTGGTGGCTGGGACTAAGGTGGGAGCTTGGGAGACAGCGAGCAGGGCTCTGGTTCTGGGTGTGTCACCAGGACTTGCTGATGGATTGGATGTGGGGGACGGAGGGGCTCATAGAGGAGGCAAGGAAGACTCTATTTTTGGCATGGTGATGCTATCTGCTATGGTGGAGGGAGACTAGAGGTGGAGCCGGAGGAACAAGGAGCAGCACTGACGGCCCCAGAACGTTAAGAATGTCCTCTTGAGGCCTGGGGTTTTCTGCTGGTCTCATTTTTCTGATCCTGCTGCTCATCACACAGGAATCTCTAAAAAGAGAGAAGGTGGTTGGAGAGACAGTGTCTGGCTCTGGAGAATGGAGCCCCATGTGAAGATGCACACACCCATGTGAGAGGGGCTGTGTCCATCCTGTGGTGGTCTTCTCAGCTGGGCCTCGCAGAGGTACCCCAAGTCCCTGCACCTATGGTATTATGGTTAGACGTGGAGAGAGCCCTTGGGGTTTCAGGCAAGGGATTCTGACACTCAGTGGTTAAATATGAGGTATTTCCAGACGTATTTGTGGTCTTGTTTGGTCCTGACCCTTTGTTGTCCTTGTGGGGATGCCTTCCTTCTTCTCATTCTGTTTGAAACTAGGACTATACTTTTCCTTGCCCTAGAATTGCCACTAGCCTGTGACACTATGGCCTCCCAGCAGCTGAGGGGGCAATCTAGAGGCCCCTGTCAGTGGGGACAGCTAGATGAGGGGTGGACAGGTTGTGCCTGCCACAGGTCTGGTCAGATAACACGTTGAGGTGAAATATTTGGTCCTTTGGGTTTCACAACAGATCATGAAGCGTTTGTTTTACAAAATTATTATTTTACAACATGTGGACCCTTTCTTCTTAGAACAAAATAAAACACCTTCCAAAGAAAAGAAGCATTTAATGCTAACTTCATAATTAAAGAAAATTACAGTGGGGAAAAATAAAATGAAGTTGCATTTCTTTACAGTGATGGAAAAAAAAAATCAGGGCGCCTGGGTGGCTCAGTTGGTTAAGCGACTGCCTTCGGCTCAGGTCATGATCCTGGAGTCCCGGGATCGAGTCCCGCATCGGGCTCTCTGCTCGGCAGGGAGCCTGCTTCTTCCTCTGACCCTCTTCCCTCTCGTGCTCTCTGACTCTCATTCTCTCTCAGATAAAAAAACAAAAATCTTAAAAAAAAAAAAAAATCAAAACCCAAACTGTGCCAGACAGACAATAGTAGGAACAATAAGTTCCATGTGTATCTAATTGCCGCTGAGACTCAGTTAATCAGAAACAAATTGTATTTCCAAAAGGGAGTGGGAGGTGAGCTTTGTGCGCCTCCAGAAGATTTTCACTTTATGGGTAGTCACATAGTCAGATGGTGGATTTTTTTTTTTTTTTTAAAGTTCGGGGTGAAGTCTCTGTTTTCAGCAACCGCCTTCCTGAAATTGTGCTGCTCTCTAACCTGGTAGCCCAGTAACCTGTAAGGCAAGAGGGTTTCATGAGCAACCACCTTGGACCCAGTGGGGGGGTCTGGGGAGTAGAAGGTAAACCAGGTGCCTGTGAGCTCCTGTGGCCCTCATCTATTGGATGTTCTCTTTAAAGCATTCACACGTGCTCTCATCCGGATGGTTTGGTTTCCAAGCCCCCCACCCCCACCCCCCGGGGAGCGGGGAGCAGCGAGAAGCAGCATACTTCAGTTGACAAGAACATTGAAAGCTGATAACCTGATTGCAGGTAAAGGATACAAAAAAAAATACAAAGTGATGAGAGGGCTAGGAATGTGACAAGTCATGCAGGAGCGAGAACTGGACCGGACCCTGGACCCGTCCAGCACCAGACTCCTCATCTACAAAATGGAGGTCCTCAATCACATACAAAGCCCAAAGTCAGTACTTAGCAAACCCATTACTCTGGACAGGGTTCCTCAATAGGCTCTGCTTCCCCTATGGGTCCCTCCAGATAGCAAACTGATGCCAGGAGGTCCAAGGGCTGTGCTTCTGTACAGGAAGGAAAGCTATCATAATGGGTAGATGTAACAACAGAAAAAGAGCAGCAAGCCAGGAGCATCTGATATAGAGATAAGCCCTGCACCCTGATAGAAGGCACCTTTATGTACAGTCACATACTGACTTGTGTTCCTCTTTATGCCCATCCTGTAGATGGGAAAGGGGGCCCCAGGGAGGGGACTGTCAGGGCATGCAAGTCGGGGACAGGATTGGATCTGTGTTGTGGATCTCTTGTTCAGAATAGCCCTTACAGTCAGGAAAGAGTATAATGTATTTTATAACGTTTTCTTCTAGCGTGGTTTGCTTTCTAAAAATTGTCACCCAACTGATACCTCACTGACCAGAAGCAGCTGCTAGAGATTTCCCTACTGGAACATCTCTCTTACTGTCTGAAGGAGCAGGCCCTGTTGATATGCTGTCTCTGGGGGCCATTACACTATGTCCTTTATCACTGGTTCCCCTCTCATGCCTAGAATCTGTCCTGCCTCAGTTGGCTGGGAAGAAATCGCAGAGAGGTGTGAGGGCAAGGATCTGGATTCCTGTGATATCAGGGGACCCTTCAGGGATGATTCCTTTGATAGCTTCATGAAGATGAGCTCAGTCAGGTCCTGGCGGAGGTCGAGGCATGGGCCGACTCTGGAAAGGGTGCCCATGGGGCCGGTCCAGTTCTCGCTCCTGCATGGCTTGTCACATTCCTAGCCCTCTCATCAATTTGTATTCTGAGAATGCCATCTGCTAGGGAAATGGACAACACTTGGTGACTCCCAAGAATGTGCTGGCAGCATTCTTTTCTCCCATGCCTGGTTACCCCAAGCCACAGTTGTTTTTTGGGAGAGATGAGTACCACATTTCTCTCAGGTGTTGATTGGAATCCTTTTGGCCTTCTCAGCTGAGTGGCCCAGAATGAAATGAGCCTCTTATGTGTAGAGTAACCCCCTCTACACATACGGGGTATTTATTTTTAAGGGATGTATGTGGCTCATTTGCTTACTCTGACCTCCTGAGGATCTGATTTGTGATCACCCACCTGCCATGCATGGTAACATTTACTCACATTTTACAAATGACTTGCTAGTCAGGATATACATGTGGGTGACTGTTACTATTAACAACAACAGTGTATTTTTAAGGGATGGCTCCAGGTCCTCCTGGGGTAAGTTTCTTCTTAGTGTGTAAAATTCATATTCTGCTGGCTGATGCCGGCTTCCCTAACATGGACTATTAGACTAAAAGGAACTTGTACATAGTGTTTTGTTCTTTGATAGAAATTAAGTATAAATTTTATCAGGATCCACTTCTGGAATGGTAGTATTAGGGGTTCTGTAGACCTCCTCAGCAAAACAACAATCATTGATGGGAATTGTTTTAAGAAAATAATCAGTTAAAATATCTGGAAATTGCCCTAAAGGCATACAGCAAATGAAGAGATGTTTATTCAGGAAAACGTACTAAATCTCAGTAATAACAGCAAGAGTTTGTAGCACTTGAGCCGTGGCCCACTTTTTCCTGCCCAGCTCAGCATGGCAGAGGCTATAGTCTTGGCTGGATGTGCCACATGCCAAGAAGATGTGTGACTCCTCCTCCCCTGGGTTTCCATCAAGGGCTACAGTATCTCCCTGGGAGGGGCAAGCTGCCAGTATTTCTCATTTCCCTCGAGCTCCATGGTGCAGAGGCTGAATTCCAGGAAAGTATAGCCAGCCTCTACTCACAGGGTGGTGGATGCTCTTTACCAAGCTGAGAATCCTAAGACCCCAATTGCCCTCTGTCATCCCAGTTTGCTTGTAGGGCAGAGGCTCAATTCCAGAATCAAGCCTAGAAGATCAAAGGCTGCTGCCCCCACCCAGCACTCTGTTCATAAAATGGGCGTGTCACTCTGAGAGAAGTGGACCCCAGCTCCAGGGCAGTGGCTCAGAAAGGAGGGAAGAGGCAGGCCATAAGAACAGAAAGCTCTGAGGCTCTCCTCAAAGGTACTGTATTTATTAATAACAAAGTGCTGTCAAAAACAAGGAGATTTTGGTGGTAAGTAACAAGAAGCTGGCAGCTCCCTGAGGGCAAGTGTTGAAACTTTGGGCTAGAGACAACCAGGGAAAGAGACAGCTAGGAAGAACCTTCCTGGGCTCAGAACAGACCTCAAACACTGACATCAAAAGTTACCCCTTCAAAAAGGCCTGCATTTAATTGGATCAGGCTGTGCAGCAATTGATGCCCCAGAACATTGTTGTAAACAGTAGCACAACCAACCAGCAGTTCATGGAGCCTAACCACTGGGTGTGATAACATCAGAGGCAGGCAGCCTAAAAGAGACCAGGGAAGAGAAGAGAGCCCTGATAAAACCATTGTCCTCCCAGGGAGACTTTGAGCCCTGAGAAATACCACTGTAGGCTACACTCTGCAGGGGAGTGTGGGGCAGGGACAGACTTCACTAAACTAGTCCAGCCAACCCACTGGAAGGATAAACAAACAAAAACAATCCTCTGGTGGGGGAGAAGATCAGCACTCAGAGCTGCTACAGCATAGTTAAAAGGTCCAGCTTTCAAGAACAAAGGATAAGACCTGCAAAGACATAGGAATGTGAGATGGGATTTTAGAAAAGGGACAGAAACTCTGTGGGAGAGGGCTGAGATACTGGGTGTAACAGACCAAGACTTGAATGCAGCCGGGATAAGTAATGATAAATATATTCAAAGAACTAACGCAACATGCTTAAAGAAGTAAAGACCAAGATGATGACAACTTCTGACCAATTAGAGAATAAATCAGTAAAGAGCTAGAAAGTATAAAAATGAACCAAATGGTTGGGGTGCCTATCATCTGACTCTTGATCTCAGGGTCATGAGTTCAAACCCCATGTTGGGCATGGAGTCTACTTAACAACAACAACCGAACCAAATGGACATTCTGGAGTTGAACAGTAAAATAACTGGTATGAAGAATTCACTAGAGGGCCACAGTGCTAGATGTTCACCAGTAGAAGATAGCATTAATAAACTTGAAGATAGAATGGTAGAGATTATGCATTTCATTTTTTAAGAAAGATTTATTATTTGAGTTTGGAGAGAGCGAGTGGGCATGAATAGGGGGAGGGGCAGAGGGAGAGAATCTTCAAGCAGACTCTCCACTAACATGGGGCTTGATCCCACAACCCTGAGATCACAACCTGAGCTGAAACCAAGAGTCATATGCTTAACTGACTGAGCCACCCAGGCACCCTGAGATTATGGATTTCAAATGATGGTGGTGGGCGGGTGGTGAATGAAGAAAACAAACAGAGCTTCAGAGAAATTTGGGATATCATTAAACATGCCAAGATACATGTGATACAAGTACCAGAGGCGAGGAGAAAGGAACAGAAAAAAGTATGAGAAGAATTAATATCTGAAAACTTCCCAAATTTGATGAAAAACAATCTACACATTTAAGAAACATAGGAAGCTCCAGTAGCATAAATACAAAGAAGTCCACATCCGAACACATTGTAGTAAAAGATGGTGAAAGAGAAAAATGACTGCGAGTGTACCAGAGAATTCCAGTAAGATTAACAGTGGACCTCTCCTAGAAACAATGGAGGTGGGATGGAGAAGAGAGTGGGATGGCATATTCAAAGTCCTGAAAGGAAAAAAACGCACCAACCAAGGACCTTATATCCAGCAAAACTCCCTCTCAGTAGTGAAGGTGAAAGATGGTCTAAAATTAAAACAAAAACAAAAAAGAATTTGCTGTCAGGAGGCCTGCTTTACAGGACATTTAAAGGAAGTTCTTGCTGACAGCAAATGACCACAGACGACTATTCAAATCCATACGAGAAGACCTTGAGTGCCAGTATTGGTTATTATATGATTATAAAAGACAGTATTAATGTGTATTTCCCCCCCTTTCTTCTTTTAACTGATTTAAAAAGCAATTTTATTAAATGATATGTGTACAGTTATATTGTTGGGACTCTAACATTTAGAGAAGTAATGTATTTGGCAATAATAGCATAAAGGAGGCAAATGGGAGCAAGGCTTTCTTGGAGTATGGAAATTACACTGTGTTAGGTAACTTGAATCCACAGGATAAAAGGAAGAGAACTGGAAATAGTAAATAAGAAGGTTAATATAACAGACTCTGAATATATACTTGCTTTCCTTCTGTCGGCTTCTTTAAAGATTTCTTATTTTATTTTATTTTATTTTTGAGAGAGAAAGAGTGCATGCATTCGAGTGGTGTTGGGGAAGGGGCAGAGAGAGAGGGAGAGAGAATCCCAAGCAGCTCCACACTCAGCACAGAGCCCAACATCAGGCTCCATCCCACAACCCTGAGATCATGACCTGAGCTGAAATCAAGAGTTGGACACCTAACTGAGCCACCCTGGTGCCCCTCAGCTTCCTTAAAAACGTGAAATTATATAAAGAAATAGAGACAATATATTTTTGGGTTTCTAATATATATATATAGATAGATAGATAGATAATGATACGTGTAACAACAATTGAACAAGAAGGAAAAGGGACGAGAACTACATAGGAGGAATATTTCCCTGTCTCACTGAAATTGTGTAGATAAAGTAATTAAAGTTTACACTAGAAAATATTATCACTTAATGCAAAGGAGAGCAATAAATGAGGAAGAGAGGAACAAAAAAGACAGATGTCTATGCTCTTGCCACCTTCAGATGGTTTTTAATTATACAGGTATAAGCTAAATATTTGAGTTTGACTTTAATTCTGCGTGAAAAGAAATTTTATCAGCCTTCTCTGCATAGAGCCCTCCTCTGGCTCTGGTTTATTCTGGGTCTTTTTGTCAAAGATGTGTTTTAAATGTTGCATTCAGAGCACGTACAGGCCTGACCTGGAGGCTGTAAAGATAAAGGGAACAGCTGTGGAGTGAGGGAGAAGCTTGGGGCCGGGAGTTTACAGTATGGGGTTGGGGTGTCCTGGCTCTGGTGGTGTCCGAAGTTGTGACCTTGAACTGGTCACTTTTCCATCTGGTATGTGCTCGACCACAGGCTCCCCCCCCATCTGCATCCCCACCCCAGCACGTCAGTTATGGGGAGGGGAGCGAGGGGGTGTGCCTCCATGTGAGGGCACTGCGCCTCCCGCAAGCAGAAAGGTGAGGGTTGTTTTACGACCTCTGGTCCTTGATCTCTTACTGGCAGCTGCCACCAACTCCGACGCTGGACATGGGCCTTGCCTTAGATGAGAGGATGCCAGGTACAATGTGTAAGGTATGCTGTTATGGACTAAATTGCCCCCCTGCCCCCATCATCTGTTAACCCCCCCAGTGTGACTGTATTTGGACATAGCCTCTCTAAAGAGGTAGTTAAGGTTAAATGAGGTCCTAAGGGTAGGGCCCTAATCCAGTATAACTGGTGTCCTTAGAAGAAGAAGAGCTACCAGGGAGGGGCATAAAGATGAAAGGCCACGTGAGGACCCAGCCAGAAGGCAGCTGTGTGCACGCCCTGGAGACAGGCCTCAGGAGACACCAACCTGCTAGCACTTTAGTTTTGGACCCCCAGCCTTCAGAACTCTGAGAACTTAGATTTCTGTTGTGTAAGCCCCGCAATGGGTGCTATTTTGTTACGGCAGGTGGAATAGGCTAACGCACCTGTCTCGTGTATTCTTTCTTGATACCCACCGGCATTGCTGCCGAGTTCTGCCCCACTGAGTTCCACTCAAAATTATAAATGCGTAAGCAAGAAAGAGATTTACAAGTGAGAATGCTGTTTTGGAAGTTGTTTTCTCTCTATCCTCCTCCTGTTTAACGTTTAATGATCAGCTGGGCGACAGAAGCCACCAGAGCGGTGCTGTCCACCTGCCAGAGGGGGCTGTGGGTCTGGTTGGTGTGCACCGTGATCAGCAGTTAGCCCAGCCAGGTCGGGTTGGCACTGGACTTTGATCCCCTCCCTGTTTTCCCCCCTAAAACAGTGGTGGTGGATAATCACAGGGTATTTTTAGAACTGCTTTGCAGTTTCTCTGTGCAAACCTTTTCCTGGGTACATGATTTAATCCTCTCATCCAGCCTTGTTTAAGATCTACAGAGTGCTATATTTATTTGACTTTATTTGAAATTTCCAAGCTTTTCAGAATATTGCTCCAAGAAGTCTGATGCCTACAGATCTCTAGAGCTTATGCCTTAAAAGGCTTCACTGCTGATATGTTTGTAGGCATTCTTATGACTTATCTCTCCCCTTTTTTTCCTAGACCATATAGGGCAGGGCCGCTAAAAACCCCCTTGGAATTAGTGCCAGGAAGTCTTTTTTTTTTTTAATAAACTTTGTTTTTTAGAGCAGTTTTAGATTCATAGCAAAGTTGAACGCAAAGTACAGAGAGTCCTCATCCACCCCATCTCCACACAGTCTTTTGATCGTGCCCTTGGGATCTTCCAAGGATAGTAGGGGGAGAGTGTCCTTTCTGGAGAGGCAGTAAGTTTCTGCCACATCACTGACTTTCAGCGATCAGGTGGAGGGGAGGGTGACAGTCTGCCTGCCTCAGTCTTTGACTTGAATGGCACTTGGGCCTGGCACCCAGCAGAGTGTCCCTCTGTCTACTGTGGGCCCAGTAGAGCCACAAGAGATGACCTTGGCAGGCCCAGACCTAACTCTTGGGGAAGCCTTCCTAACCCTCACCACCTCAGGCTGTTTCATTCTCCAGAAAGAATGTGTCATTTCAAGATTTAAATCCTGACTCCTGTCTTTTCAAAGCATTTTTTTGCCTTTGTATCTCATCTGACCCTTAGCAAGGCTTTGTGTCACTTAAATTTTACTTAGTAACTTCTGGTCCACAAAGCCTTCGCACATATGTTCTCAGTCGAGATTTGCAACAAACCTCTACAGTGCGACTGTCTCCCCAGCTGAATGATAGAGGACACGGACTTAGAGTCAAGCTTTCCCTCAGAAACAGCTGGTTGGAGGTTGGGGATGGGGATGGGATGCTGTGTTCCATTCAGTCTGCTCTAGGCCCAGTGTCCTGAAAGGGACACGTCTGACCCTGGAGGGATGGATGCAAGCATTATATCTGAATAATTAAATTTGGGGTGTGTGTGTGTGTGTGTGTGTGTATATATACACACATACACACAAGCCTTTAAATATGTAAGTATATATACATTTAAATATTTAACTGGTTCAAATATTACATGTAGTAAATTTAAAGAAATTATTTAAAGAAAATTTCTTTCTTATTTAAAGAAAAATCTATGACCGCCAGTACAAGGTCACTGTAGAAGTCAGGATGCCTGCGTGCCTGCCATTTGGGAAGTATGACAATATCTGTGCGAACTCCGAGAGATGACCCCAGTGGAAACCAGAGTCCCACTGTCTGCCCCAGCCTTGCTGGTTGTCCACAGAATGTCCTCCCTGAGACAGGGAGTACTGGTTCTCTGTGGCCGAGGCAGGCTTTGTTGTGAGGAGCAAATGACGGAGCAGAATAAACACAAATCAGACCATTTTGGGGCACTCTAGCAGTGTCGGATTGTAAATGGGGGGATAAGGGGTAGGGAGGACGGGCCACATCCGGCAGGGGGGCTGCCAAAGTGCCCACAGTTTGTGATCCAGAGGTCTGATGGCTGAATTAAAACCCAAAGCAGACCAAGCGCCCAAGGGCCCTTACTCTGTATCAGCTGTGTTTCAATGACATTTCTGTACCCCTGTTTGTGGATTGATAAATATGCTGATGCACCAGGCACTGCTTAGCCAAGCAATGCTAGGAGAGTTCTGGCCTGATGCAGGGTGTCTCTGAACTGATCCAAGACTTCAGTTGCCTTCATAGAGCAGCGCCTGCTCCCTTCCTGCACGGTATTTCTGAGAAGATGTGAGTGTGTTCACACCTGCCTGATGGGTGTGCCTCTGACCCCTTTAAGAGCCCAGTCCTCATTGACTCCTAGGGATGGGCTGGCTGAGCGTCTGTCCTGGGAGTGTTAGTGATGCCTGTCTGGGCTGGCTGAACTCTCCAGATGAGAACATTGCATCTGTTGGGGGCGAACCACCCTGGCTCTCCAGGCAGCACCCTGGCCTGCACTGAAGGAGGCAGGGCCTGAAGCTGGCTGGCAAGAGGGTTCGAGGTGGCTTGGAAGATGTATGTGCTATGAGCTAGCTTCCAGTTTGTGGTTTTTCTACAAATCTCTTCTAGTGGGAGATGGAAGCAGTTCTAGAAAGTAAATTTTGAAGGCACATTTCCCCCTGATCTCTTTATTACCTGACTGCCAAGAATGTTAAAAAAAAAAAGTGAAAGCACACGTAGAGATTTTAATTAGTTTTCATTGTCACTGCTCTTGGTGATGGCAATTTTACATATGATATATGACAGGGAGGCATTTTATGGGGGCCTTTGTTCTCAGTGTGTTCTCCACATTTCAGAACTCAGCTGCAGATTTTGGAGAAAAAGAAAATAATGGTAAAAGTACCTTGTTCTTGCACAGATAGCCCGACTAGTTAGCGTCCTCTTTCTAAAGAAGAGCACAACCAGATTAGGAATCTTTCTGGAACAAGGCCACAGAAAAAGGGAAGATGTTCCCGGCACCTTTGTGGAGCAGTCTCATGACTGCACAGCTTAGGGTGAGGTCATCTGGGTGAGCCCCCTTCAAGGTGAAAGATGGCCCTGGTGTAAGGTGTTTGCGCTAGACCTGAATTGCTTGGCCTCTTCAGTTACCAAGTGGTGTTAGTTCCTTTTATGGTCGTTGATATCCATTGGGTTTTCTTTTATTTACAGAATTGAATAGTGCTTCCTTCCAGCTAATGGCATGTCCTGGCTGTAGGTTTCATTGTTATGATGACAAAGTGACCTTTGGATCGCCCTGGAGACCTGCCAAGACAGGAGAGTTGTTTTTCAAGTGTCAATTGTAGATGTTGCCCATCCATTCTATGTCAGGTGCCATCTCGGCCCAGCCTTACCAGATAAACAAGAGGTTTGTTTTCAAAAGCCCAGTAGGAGAGTTTAAGAAAGTACCAAGATTTTTCCAATTTATTTGAACAACTAGAATTCTAGAGCATTCTTCGTGCCTACCAGCTGAAGCCCAGCTCTGTGGTCTAGTATTAGTGGCTCCCTGCAGCTGACCCTGCCTGGCTCTCCAGTCTGTTTTCTCTGTCCCTTAGAATGCTGGGCTTCCCTGTTCCCTGAATTAGTTGTCCTTGAGCGTGCCTGTGCCTTTTAAAGTGAGTTATGTCCACACTGTGCCTGGATCATCTTCGGCCAGACTGACCTCCCTCACAACCTAGGGCATGCATTTCATTTTGTCTTGTCTGAATGTCTTTGTTACTCTGTTGGGTCACTTCTGACTCACCTGTGTGTCCCCTCTAAGTGTCTGGCTTGGCACCTGTTGAATGAATGAGTGAATGAATGAATGAACAACTGCAGTTCCAGATTGCAGGCTCCCATGAACTCTCCTATCAGCATGTTGCAGGCCGTTGGCGGACCAGTCATTCCAGCTGAGCACAGAAGCCTCCCCAGAGCTACTCTCTGTCCTCTGCCCCCGGTCCCTCCTCTGTTGGCCTGATCATCACTGGTGGTTGGGAAGATGTGCCATGGCAGGTGTTGCTATTGAGCATGAGGACACCAAGTGTCAGTAGGCGCCTCTTCCTGCCCACTTGAGCTCACTTACCACTTTGAGCGCTGCCTGAAGAATGCCTGGGTCTCAGAGTCACTGCTGGTGGCTCGTTTTAAAATTGCTTTTCTTGGGTTTTCATCATTCCTGCCACCCTCAGCTTTGCAGTAAGAGCTGTGGCCAGGCTGCCATGGGAGAGGCCATGGAAGGCCTCCTGTGAGGGCCCTCTTCACCCTGGTCAGGCACGCTCCAGGCCACACTTCGAGGGGCTACCTGTGAAGGGGAACCACTGATTAGTGAGGGAGCCCCGGAACTGCTCCCCACCTCCACCGACTGGGAGGCAATCCTGGGGAGGGATCCTGACTTCTCCAGCTTTGGTCCTGCGCTCTCCTCCTTGCACAAACACCTGGGAGAATTACGCAAAAGAAAGGACTCTCTTTGGTGCCAGACTAACCAGCTGGTCCACCAAAGAGCTGGTTTCCCTGTCTCAGTCCTACCATATCACATCTTCAGAGAAAACACACACACACACACACACACAACCCCACAACCACGAAGAAAACCCAAACCAACCAAATAGCACAACTGAGTAGCTAAAGCTATAAAACCTTCTCTCCAGAGAAGGCTCATGTAAAAATCAGGACTGCTTGCTTTTTATTTTTATATGAAAATATGGAGCACAGAAGTCCTTTCAGAGTCTTCTCTACGTGTTCTACCCGACAGTGATTGGTTAAAACAGTATTCCTATTTTGCAGCTAAAGTAAGCTAATAATATACCGTTTTGCTAGAGATTTATATATGGCAAAGCTTACAGAATGTGTGACCCACTTTGTTTCCAAGGTATGTAGAAGACAGACTTCTTTCCCTGATTTTGGTTTGTTTGTGCAGAAGCTAAAATCAGCCTGGTTGGGTGTTGCCCACTTGGAGGCCTTGGGCAAGTCATCCTCAGTCTCCTGGCTTGTTGCCTTGTTCCAGAAATAACTTTGTCTTCCCGGCATTTCATTGATCTGTGGTTGTTGTTTCACATTTATAGCCCTTTATGGAATTTTGTGGCTACTCAGAAAGCTTTATATTCTCTTGTGAAACCAACCTTGACACTTCTGAATTAGAAAACAAGCTTTCCTAGTGATTATAAAATTAAACGGAATCCACCCAACTCCAGTCATCTGAAACACATTGGAACTTTGAAGTTATTGTCAATCCTGCTCTGTCAGCGGTCTAGAAAGAAATAATGTTTTTGGAGTGAGCCTGTAAGTAAGTGCCTCTTCAGGGCCAAGTACCAGCCTACTGAAGGTGCTGGAGTGAGGATGGTGAAGGGTTCCACAGGAACAAGGGGGGAGGCACTGGGGTGCCGTGGGAGTGGCTGGATTGGAAACTGCATGGGGATGCCGACACGTAGATGCCTGAATTTGAAGTAAACCTGTAGCTATCATATTAGATGAGCCCTAGGAGCTGGATCTTCCTTTGTTTTCCCAGAGCTCCATTAGCATTAGCATGGAGTTTTCGAAAGTTGGCTGGGTATTTGGCTGGGTATTTGGTATTTCGAAAGTTGGCTTCATGGTTGCTCACTGACCTGGCATAGTCGTGGAGCTTCCCCTTCTGAAAAAGCTCAGGCAGCTCCAGGCCCGGATCTCACTGACCTCTCTGGGAGCTGGTGTGGGTGCCTAGCTTCCCTTACAAGAGTCCATTTTGCTGTTAGGTGAACAAAAAGTACCAGCAAAGGGGTGCCTGTGTGGCTCAGTCGGTTGAGTGTCTGACTCTTGATTTTGGCTCAGGTCATGATCTCAGGGTCCTGAGATGGAGCCCTATGTCAGGCTTTGCACTCAGCAGGGAGTCTGCTCGAGAGTCTCTCTCCCTCTTCCCCTCCCCCCGCTTGTGTTTTTTCTCTCTCTCTCTGTCTCTCTCAAATAAATCTTTAAAGAAGAAAAAAAGTACCAGCAGGTCTTTGGGACTGTAGGATTTCCCAGGTAGGCTCACCTTGGTCAAGGCCTGTGTTTCCCCACATGGGGCCTGCCATTTTTATGTGTCCAGCCACCGTCTGAGTGGTGCGCTGGTTCACTTGCCCTGCACTGCTTCCGTTGACAAACCTCAAATAGGACGTGGGAGTTTTTGTAAGGAGAGGGCGGATGCATGTTTTATTCTTGAATTATGGAGTGTGTGTCAGCAGTGTGAGCTGGGGACAGCGCGTTAACTGTTTCCCAAAGCCCCTTGACATAGTCTTCACTTACTAAACCAGGATATTCTACAGTGGATGAAGAAACCTGTTGGGAACAGTAAAGAGACAGAAATGACAGAAAACCACAGTAGTTGTACAAAACAAGCCGGAGAAACCCCTGCTAATCGGGTTAACGTGTCACCAGAGAAACTAGGTCTTGAGTCATGACTTGCCGGTTCAGGGGTTCCCACTCTACTTTTCCATTGAAACATACCACAGTATTTATGTAGGTCCTTTCTCTACCATCAGAAATACAGGACATTTCTTACGTATATATTTTTTACCTTAGTATTAGTTAGTGTTGTTGGCCAGGTTTTTTCTTTTACCCCGTTCCATAAAGTTTTGTGTTTTTTTATTTTAATTTTATTTTGCCCCTCCCCCCAGTTTTGTGGTTTTTAAAATTTATTTTGAAATACTTTAACAAAATATTGGTAATATTTTTTTCGAGGTACTTAATTTCAGCTTGTGAAAAGGAAATCAAACATGAATGATACAAAACAAGAAGTCACCCCCATCTTGAAGTTCTCTCTTGTGCCTTCTCTAGGAAGGTCTGTTTCCTCTCCAGTCCATAGTGTTGCTTAACATGAAGGTTGGAGTTTGGGGTCAGAGACTGTGACCAGAGGGGCCTTGTAAAGACTGTGGGTGGGGACCGAAAGGGAAAGATTGGTTTGTGTGTTTTAGATCTGGAATGTTTTCTTCCAGGGGGTCCCAAAGAGGGGTGGAGGGAAGAAAGTAATATTCTAATAAACATTATAAAATGAAAATAATACATGTGAAAGTGCTTAAAAATGAGGAACTAGCCAAGGGAAAAGATTGTGCCTTTTACCTGCATCTGGTTGTAGTTTGCATTAACGTGCCCTGCGGGTTGTGCCTTGTCGGGAAGAGTGCGGGACGACTAAGGGTTGACTCTGGTCCTGACTTCTCTCTGGGGCTCCCGCTCCCCTCGTGGGCCTGGCTCCCGTCTGTCCAGCAGCTCCCTTGGCAGGGAGGCGTGAGGAGGACTGCGGGAACCAGGGGGCACGGGAGGGAGGCACCTGCCCGCAGAGCTGCTGCTCGTGCTCACACGGCTGCCCGTGACGTTTTCTACCTGAGGAGTCTCTGGACAAGGTGTTTCTCTTCCTGGATGCCAGACGAGGCAGGTGAGCGGCCAGATGGCATCTCGGGCTGGGCAGTTGTCCGTCTCCTTTCTTGACCTTCTCCTGCTAGCTGGAAACAGGATGAGAAACTCCAGTGGGCAGCAGACACTGACCGAGTCCCCGGAGGAGCACCGGGCTGTGAACAGACTGCAGGGAGGGAAGACAGACGGTGCTCTGTCACACAGGGAAGTGTCTCGGCCACCATCTTGTTAGCCACCTTCCGTGGCCCGTAGCGGGAGCCCTCCGCTGTGGAGACTCGACGAAGGTGACCTGACCGGCGGCCTCGGTCTTGCATTTTTCCACAGCGAGCTGTAAAGCTGTGTCGTGCACTTTTGTTCTGTAACTCTCTTGATGTCATGTGAAAGAGCAAAACAACAACAAGACTCCTTGTTCCCAGTCCAGGGAGGCGTCACCCCATCTCCCCTGCCCTGCCCTGCCCTGCTCGACAACTCACATTCCTGGGAACGGTGGCTCTTGGCCACTGTTATTTTGGCCACGTGGCTGCTGGGGGCACTTGGTGGCCTCTGTGGGCATTTCTGGCTCAGGCCAGGCAGTCGTAGAGTAGAAGGGGTGGCAGGAGAGGCCTCCTGGTGTCCATCAGGGCTGTTTGTGTGATGGCTTCTGTGCCACGGCCCCAGCTGCCACATTACATTGTTGGAAACGTGAGTTCATTTATGTACAGGTCTTGTAGCTGACATATAGATCATTTTATTTATTTATTTATTTTTTAAGATTTTATTTATTTATTTGCGAGAGAGAGAATGAGAGACAGAGAGCACGAGAGGGAGGAGGGTCAGAGGGAGAAGCAGACCCCCTGCTGAGCAGGGAGCCCGATGCGGGACTCGATCCCAGGACTCCAGGATCATGACCTGAGCCGAAGGCAGTCGCTTAACTGACTGAGCCACCCAGGCGCCCTAGATCATTTTAGTTCTATAGTGGTTGAAGAGCTCCAAGAGGAAAGAGCTTATACCTAATTTTATGTTTATGCTTACTTAACAGGGGGAGTTATTTGACTTTTTTAAGTTTGAGGAACACTTGCTACAGGATCTCTCCATTTGGATCCTGAAAGTTGTGGTGAGTTGTGAGGATTCACTCCAGCCTCCCCGCCACCCCCACTTTGTGGGGGATTCCCCCACCAAACTCATGAGTCTTATGGGAGCACTCATGCTACAGTGTGACCCCAGCCCTCTGGCCTGGGAGCACCTGGCTCAAGCTACACCCTTGGATTGCCTTCCCCAGAATGAGCTGGGCTGGAGACCGGGAGAGAGTCCATGCGTGCATTCAGCCTCTTCAGTGGCTAGACTTGGAGAGTAAAGTTGGGGGCTGTTGGCTGCCTTGATATCACCATGAGCACAGGTTCGTTTTCAGGGAAGGGGAGCATGACAGGGGTCAACAGAGGAGAGCCCAGAAAAATTGTCTATGCTGCTGACATTGGGGTCCTTGGGCCAGCTCAGCCACATTCCTGTTCAAGTTTTATAAGTCAGCCCCAAACCTTTATGACAAATGTGCCTTTCTGCTGAAACTCATCTAACTGGGTTCTCCGGGCTGCAGCCCACGTGTCCTGGCTGTTAAGTATGGTGTTTTGGCCATGAGTACCCAGACCCTGCCCTCACCACGAAGCCTTCTTCACTGAATCCCCAGGGACTGGGGGGATGGGCTGAACGGACATACTGTCAGGGCAAGGCAGAGGCAGCTGCTGTAGCTGGGGTGTAAGCCACCGCCCTGGGCAGGCACACCCTCTTTGCACTGTGATACTGAAGAACGTTGAGCAGCTGTGGCCACGCCCCTCCCAGCACTCCCTGGGCTAAAAGGACAGACCCCTCCCAAAGGGGAGGCAGGAGAGAAGCGGAGTGTGGGGTGGCATCTGCCCCGGTGGCTGAAGAAAGTCAGGGCCCAGCTTCCAGGTGGCCAGCTCTAGTGGGCGGAGAGGTAGAAGCAGGCACCAGGCCAGACCTTACAGCCTTGGGTTTGAGTGGAAAAAGAAAAGGGAAGAGAAAGAACAGTCTCGGGCAGTGAGTGGGGCACACCCAGCTGAACGTTGGGGCTCAGGGCCCCTCCCCAGCCCTAGAGGATCCAGAGAGTTCTGTTCTAGCTGCATCTCCTGGAACCGAGCTTTGAGTAAGTGCCCTGGGCGAGGGGGAGCATCTGGGTCTGAGACAATACCTTCCTTCATTGGCTGGTAGGTCCGTTACAGACCTCCAGTCAGAGTGAAGCTGGCCCACAGGTCACAGGAAGCTGTCGTCCTCATCTCTTTGGCCGTTGGTCCTCTGGGAACTGCCATGTCATTGACAGTGGGCATTGATAGATACTGGATACAGTCCTTCTACACACCTGTTTGGAAATTTCTCTGGCACTCCTGAGAGGCCTTCCTGGCTGACATACTGGCGAACTTTCAGTTAATTATGTGAGGGCTTCAATGGCCAAGTTGACAATGGAGCAAGACATGAGACTTGTCAAAGTCCTGGACATTTCTCGGAGAGAGAAGACTGCATTGACACTGGCGAGCATTGTCTCTAGTAATGAACAGGCAGCTCTTACAATAGACTATAGTGCTTAGTGCAGTGCTTCCATTATCTTTGCTTGTGCTACTCTGGGAAACTTCTGTGGCAATCCAATGACAGACAAAGCCTGGCACATGGGAGTGAGAGGACTGAATCAACACTGGGTCAAGTCTCACCAAGAAAGAGCCTCCAGAATCCCTGGTTCTAGCACCTGGGGCACCCCTGCCAGTAAAGAAGGGGGGAGGGGACAGTAGGCCAGCCCTTCACACAAGGGAGGGTTGGAGAAGATCTTTCACCAGCACCAGTGTGGCCCTCAGATTGTCCCCCATTCATATTTTTGTTGCAATTCTGGTCATGTATTTCCTGACCAAGTCCCCTTGTTCATCTTTGTATTCCTAAGGCCTGGTCCGTGAGAGACCCTCACTGTTGTTGAAGAGATAACATGTAGCGAAGAAACATCATGAGGTGTAGAAGGAAAAAAAGAAGATGCTTAAGAAAAGCGGCTTAAGAAGTGTGGGGTGTGGGAGGGCTCGGAACAGCAGAGGCCACCAGAGGGTCCTTCCCTTTCTGCAGCTGCTGCCTGAACTTCCCCCACGTAGCATGTCTCTCTCATCTCCTGGATGTGAGCCCCCAGACCCAGGTTTGTGCCCATGTTGCGCAGCACAAACACTTTTTTTTTTTAAGATTTTATTTGTCAGACAGCGAGAGAGTGTGTGCGAGCAGGGGGAGGAGCAGAGGGAGAAGCAGGCTCCCCGCCGAGCAGGGTGCCCAATGTGGGTCTCCATCCCAGGACCCTGGGATCGTGACCTGAGCCGAAGGCAGACGCTTAACCGACTGAGCTACCCAGGCGTCCCTCAGCACCAACACGTCGAAGCATGTTTTCAGGGTGACTTATTTTCAGGCTAGTTCCTATAGAAAATCCCCCAAAGGTCATGGCTTATACATGGGCCACAAGTCCATTTTAAAGCGGACTGTCCCAGAGACCTCCTGAAGAGGCTGGTTTTTAGGAAGGACATTGGAGGTGAGGGAACTGCCCTCCGATGTCTTCCAAGGAAGAGCAGCCTGTAAGAGGGTGGCTGGCCAGGGAGGTCTAAACGGCAAGGAGCCAGGTGGGAGCCAGATGAAGACACTGGCGCAAGGGTTCATGGCCTCGCCAGCGCTGTGTAGAGACAGAGTGGGGGCTGTAGAGGGACTGTCAGAAGCCAAGGCCGTGGGGCAGGGGTGCCAAGGCGGGCTGAAGTCGAGGGATGACCAATGCATTGGCTGTGGGGTGTGAGAGGCAGAGTAGTTCAGGAGCCTGCACTGATTTTGTTTCTCAGCTGGAGCAGTGGCAGGATGGAGGTGCCATTGACCGAGATGGGAAAACTGGGGGGCTGGAGGGGAGCTGGAACAGTCTGGGCTTGTCCTGCTCCTGGGCACTAGCCCCTGCTGCCGTTGTTGAGGGGAATATGCAGGCACCCACCCAAGGTGAGCAACTCCTCCCCTCAGAGTCGGAGATGTGCTTTAGAATCTGGGTTAAGGCGTTGTGTTGTATCAGCTACCATATTCGTTAAATGGAGGAGGCAGGCTAGTTAATTGACTCGGGGGAACCCATTTCCACTGCTGCCTGGTCTGTGTCACCAGCAGAGAACTGGGCTTGGGGAAGTGGGAAGCTGGAGATAAAAGGTGGCCGAGCACAGGCCCCGGGGGGTGGGGTCTGGGTGGGGTGGGCTGTGCCTGGAGGTGAGAGGATACACCAGCCCGCACGGGTCTTCTCTGGCCTGACTTTCTGAGGCGTCCACGTCCTGCATTTCGCCACCAGCCGCACTGGATAGGTTATGCAGCACGCTCATTGACTAGGCGGTGTTCTTCGAGTGGCACACTCATGCACACTGAACCTCTGTCCTGGGCCCAAGGCCTGTGTGGCACAGAGAGCGAGAAGTAGGAGAGGGCTGGGTCCCAGGCTCAGAAGGGGAAGGAGGAAGCAGGCCTCCGCAGAAGGAGGACTGTGCTGGGTGCTGCCCCTCAGAACGGGATCCTAATGGACGTCTAGCCCCGAAGCACAAAGAGCCAGTCCTCTTCCCTGGAGGGCTGGGGTGGGGTCGGGCCCTGGAGCCCTTGCATCCGCCATCTCCTTATTTTACAGAGAAGGAACCTGAGGCCCAGAGAGGGTGCTTTGTGAAGGTGACGAGGCTCCCAGCAGCTGACCAGGTCTGGCACCGGCCACACTGCCTCCAGGAACAGCGCTCCGTTCGCCCATCCCTTTCCAGCAGCAACCTTTGGGTCTAAAAGCGTTTGGTTTAGAAAACACGGTGACTATATACTGAAGCACTTGCAAAGTGCCGTGGACCTGGGTGAAGGTTCTGGACGGCTGGAACCTTGGGTAAAAGTGTCAATAGACTCAGCTGGAGGGAAAGAAAGGCCTTCTGGGCTCACGGGTGTTTCCTGTAAAAGTGCAGTGTGGGACTAGACACAGGGGAGGTGAGGCAGAGCCCAGGGGAGAGGCTCGTGTGTCTGACACGGGTCCCTGCACCAGGCTCCGTGTGGGCATTCACGTGTCTCTACATCTGTGCTTGCTCCTCAGCACATCCCAGTGAGGTGGGTGGTGTTACTCCTATTTTACAGATTGTGAAACTGAGGCTGAGGGAAGCTCAGTAGCTCTTGCCCAGTCCCCCGGAGAGGGGCGACACTGACTGAGCAAGTGCGCGGCCTCTCGCCCCTAGCTCTGGGCCTCTGCAAGGTTGATCCAAGGTTCTGGTCGCACAAGAGCAGGTGTTGAGAACCCTCTGTGGAACAGGGTGTCTGGGGCCTGCTGGGCTTGGGGCCAGAGTGCAGGAGGGAAGAGACGAAGGCCTCCCTGTCCTCTACCCTTGCCTTCATTCCTGGGGCATCTGGCCTTTCCTGCCCAGTTAATACCTGAGCCTTGGTGGCAGGCAGCATTCCTTGCTTTTTACGGTCAGGAGGCATAATTGGCTTTGTTTAAAAGATTAAGATCTTTTCTAGGCAGTTGGCTTGTTTGAAAGAGAAAAAGATGAAAGATATGTTTGCTTCCACTATCCTCGTGCATTTTAGGGTGGGGAGGGGCACCGAGGTGTGGAGCATCCAACAGTGAAGAAGTCCCCAAAATGGGCAAATGAAGATCAAGGAACCCTTACTGCTAAGTTCCAGCTTGTCTTAGCTCTTCCTGCCCTGCGTGCCAGAGCCTGTCCCTCTGCAGTCTCATAGCGGCTCATCCCACCCGTCACCGCTACCAGCTGTAGGCGAGCTGGCCGTCTTCTCCACAGTTCAGGATCCTCTTCCTCAGCCTTTCTCAGCAGCCTGCTCACGTTTGTGTCACTTCAGGAAGAATGCCTTGGAGTATGTCTCCCCACCCCAGTAGCACGCTCCTCTGTCCCCAACCAGTCTGTCATTTCCTGTGCACCAAAACTTGACTCATTGCACTTAGGTTTCTGGGATGTCATGTAGACACATTCATTCATTCATTCATTCCAAACATAAGCCAGAGGAGTTTTCTGCTGCCATTGGCTGCTATTCTGGAATATTCAGAAGCCAGACCTTCCTGGTCCTTGCCCATCTGCTGAGTCTTCCTTTACTGGTGACTGACCTGGTCACATGCCCGGGAGCAGAATATGAGCTGTTTTGGCATTGGGTGCACTCAGCCTGCGCCCACCAGTGCCTTTCCCTAGAGCGGAGCCTCCAGCTTGCTGGTCATCCTTGCCCTTGGCCGTTCTGGAGACACTGCTCCTATGCTGGCCTTGCCAGTGCCTGTTACCATAGTCACCATAGCTCTGGCCCATTCAGTTTTTGCCATGGGCAGCTGTACCGCACCCGCCCCATGCCCACCCGAGGTTTGTGCCCATGTTGTGGTGTTTGCACCCATGCTGTTGTCATTCTCTTATTTGCTGGGATTCAAGGAATTGGTGGCCCTGAAGCCCCAAGGGTCCCAAGACCCCTGTTGGGTGTAGACCAGGTCTGGGTAGAGCCCTGGGTAGCCTCAGTTCCCAGCTGGCTCTTGTGGGAATGAGGCTGATCTTGGGTGCCCAGTGGGAGAGATGGGTCTCTTCTTCTCTCCTGGTTGGATTAGCAGCTCTAGAGCCATCTCAGAACTTGCCCTCTCAACCTTAACTCCAGCTTCCATCATGGCATGTGTCTGGGGCGGTGAGGTCTGGGGCTAGCCAGCTGATGTTGGGGTGGGGGAGGAGCAGGAGAGTTATCGGGGTGCCCTGAGCCTTGGAATTATTCACTCAGTCGCCTGGTTGATTGTCTGCTAAAGTGGGTGTTTTTTTTACTTCTCTGTGCTCTTTTCATTTCCTGGCCCCAGGTGGTGGTCTCCCTGCCACCCACGGGCTCTTTTCTCATGAACCGGGCATACCTCCTGCAGAGAACAAAGCATCATTCTTTCCCAAGCACTGTGTGGTAAGTGTGAACCGGTGGCTGTGAGTTTTATTTTCATCACCACCATTTATTGAGTGCCTTGAATGTGCCAGACTTTAGTCAGGGTAACTGTTAGCTGCTATAACAACCACTTCCCGAATCTCAGTGGCTTCACACAACATAGGTTCTTTCTTACTCAAGTTAAGCTCAGTGTAAGTTGTCAGTGGGGAAGGGACGGGGAGCCGGGGCTCTGTTCTACCCAGTCTCAGGGACCTAGTTTCTTTCCATGGAGTCACTCCCTTACCCTGGGCCTTGGAATTATTCACTCAGTCTCCTGCATCCAGCCAGGAATCAGGGGGAAGGGAGACTTGGAGCATCCCATGAGCAGCTTTCCCACCTTTATCTCAGCTGGTGTGCATCCCTCCACGCTCTGTCACAGAGCTGCGCCAAACTGGAAGGGGGCTGTAGAGGGTGACCCAACAGTGTACCTGGGAGAAAGGAAAAGGCCAGACTCTGGTGAGCAAGGCCAGTCTGTCACAGAAGCTGACAGTTTGTTTACTTAATAGGTGTTTGCTAGACCCCTGGTCTATGTTTAGACTTGAATGAGGCACCCAGGAGGAAATGGAAGAAGCAAGGAGCTTAAGTCTGGCATTCATAAGACACAAGGTGCCCCACTGCTCATCCCATGGTCACACCAGGAGGTGCAATATCTAGAGGTACAGACTGGCTTGCCGTGTTAGGGAGACCGAGGCACAGCCCTTGGCTGCTGGGCACTGTCTGCAGGAGGGGCTTCGTGCAGAAGGCGGCAGCTGTCTCTCTCAGGTTGTTGTTGGTAGTGATCTGCCAGTGAGCAGTATGATGCCTCATTGATCAGTGATTGTGGCTATCCTGGATTGTGGGTTTTTGAGAGAAAACCCTTCCTCTTTCTTATTCCTGTAGTAGCCTCCTCCTCAGGGGCTGCTGATTCATGCTCTGACTCACTTAAGCCTTCCATCTGACTTTCTCTCCTGTGCTGCCTGTGTTTGGAGAGCGGAGGCCCAGGGAAGGTTTCCTGGGAGCCCGTTTCCTGTCCGTGGTGACAGTGGTAGGGTGGGCTGGGCAGGGAGAATGGCCCAATTGTATTTGGGCTTTTTGCTTTGGGTGGATTCTGATAGTTCATCCTTTACCTCCATGTGACCTTGAGAAAGTCACCTTGTTTGTACTTCAGTGGCATCATCCATGCAACTCCATTTTCAGATTATTCTCTGAAGAACCCCCATTGTATAAGACAGATGAAAATGGAAAATTCTGTGGCTAGTCCTCCCCACTCAGCTCCAGCTCAGCAGCCCTAAGAGGTTTCTGAGCCAGAGGGGGCCTCCAGAACCCCTTCCAGGCCCAGGAGCCCTTGTTCTGTGGAGGAAGAGGGCAGGCAGACCTTTGCCAAGACTGGCTTCCTGAGAAGTTTCTGACAGTGAACTTCCACCCGTCACAAATCCCATGGACCTATGTGAACCACCACATCCCTCCTGTCTTGCTTATGCTCCTCTACCATCATCCCCCCCACCCCCACACAGGTGGAAGGGCCATGACCAGGTTTGCTATGGAGTTGA
>NW_023270305.1:69841875-70082843 GCF_011800145.1 Mirounga leonina
GGGCCATGACCAGGTTTGCTATGGAGTTGATGATCTGTGTCCTCTTGTCAGAAAGGGTCACACATCTCTCACAGAGTGAGAAGAGGCAGTTAGTTTCATGGGTTCTTGCTTCTTTCTTTGTTCTTGCCCCCAAGAAAAAAATTCCAGTCCCCTGAACAACTCCCACACACTATCTGTCCTCTTAGATGGAAGTGCAGTTTTTCTTCCTAATGAGCTCTGGTCTTCAAATGGGGCCAAGAGGAAAACCAGGGACCTTGGGAATATAAGAATCCTTGGTGAATTACTTTAAATTAATGAGACTAATAAGGAAAATCGAGTTCAGCGGCGCAGATCAGATCCATGTTCTGGATCTTGATGATTTAAATTGCAGATCCTAATTAAATGCCCCAGATAACCATGAAGTGGCTTCTGAGGTCCTCTTGACCCAAAAGCTTCTCTGGTCTGTGAACTCGATCAATGTAAAATTAGTCTGTAGATGTTCCCCTTTAAGCATTTCTATCCCCAGGACCCCACCACGCCTGTAATGCCCTCCGCCCTCCTAGGGGCAGGGGCCCTGCAAGGGGAGGACATTTGGGAGCCTCCCTTGGACTGGCAGGTAGTCGGGGTACAGTTGCCTTCTGTCGGGTGGCACGTCTGCACTGGCCCAGGTGCAGGGGAGTTACCACAGCCTCGCTACAGGCTGAGCCGGGCAGCCAGGCAGGGCAGTGGAATATGCTGGAGACACACTGGGAAGAAGCTCAGAAAGAATGGCTCCTTCCTCAAGCTGATTCACACGCAGGGTGCCGCCTCTGCCTCTGGCCAGCATGGGGTGGCCAGTCCCGCAAGAGGATGATCTGAAGCTAAGAAAGGGACCAGTTCCCCATGGTCACACCCCCAAATACTGCTTCTTCCCCATGTGGTCTCCTGCTGGCTCTTTCCCTCGTGTCCTATCTTTTTTTTCTTTTTAAAATTTGTTTACTTAGGGCGCCTGTGTGGCTCAGTTGGTTAAGCGACTGCCTTCGGCTCAGGTCATGATCCTGGAGTCCCGGGATCAAGTCCCGCATCGGGCTCCCTGCTCGGCGGGGAGTCTGTTTCTCCCTCTCCCACTCCCCATTTGTGTTCCCTCCCTTGCTGTGTCTTTCTCTGTCAAATAAATAAATAAAATCTTTAAAAAAAATTTTTTTGTTTATTTATTTGAAAGAGAGAGAAAGGGGGAGGGGCAGGGGGGGAGAGAGAGAGAGAGAATCTCAAGCAGACTCCCTGCTGAGCACAGAGCCCAACATAGGGCTTGATCTCACAATCCTGAGATCATGACCTGAACCAAAATCAAGAGTCAGGCGCTTAACCAACTGAGCCACCCAGGCACCCCAATCTGTGTCCTATCTTATTTATTTATTTATTTTGAGATTTATTTAGTTTTCAGCGGAGAGTGAGAGACAGCGAGAGAGGGAACACAAGCAGGGGGAGTGGGAGAGGGAGAAGCAGGCTTCCCACTGAGCAGGGAGCCCCATGTGGGACTCGATCCCAGGACCCTGGGATCACGACCTGAGCTGAAGGCAGACGCTTGATGACTGAGCCACCCAGGCGCCCTGTGTCCTATCTTTTTAAATAACTGTGACCAGAACACAGGTAGAATATTTCATTAGGAACATGGCGCAGAGCTGACATAAACATTTCTTCATGCTGTTGTCTTTATTATAGTCATTAAAATAATTAAGCTTTTTATTGAAGTATAAAAAATCATGTCCAGCTCAAAAAATTTTTACACAGTAAATTCAGTCTTGAAATCAGCACCCAAAACAGGAGACAGAGCATTACCAGAGCCCACAGGCCTCCTCCGGCCCCACGTGCTCTACCCAGTCAGTACTCACCCCTCAAAGATACCGCTGTCCTGACTTCTAACACCTCGAACTCGTTTGGCCTGTGCTTGAACTTTGTAGAAATAGAATTGCCTAGATATGCGCTCATGTGACTGGCTTTCCCCCTTGACATCGTTTCTAAAAGCCATCTATGTTGTTTCGTTTACAGCTGATGGACGTCTGGATTGTTGCCGGTGTTTGACTGTTATGAACGTTATGCTCTAAATGTTCTTTATACCTTTGTGAACATACATATACATTTCTGTTAGCAATTCCACTCTGAGCTGCGTACTGGCTCACGGTGGAGGTGTGTGTTCAGCTTGGGTAGATACTGCCAGTCTTTCAGCGTGGCTGCGCCATTTTACCCTCCATGAGCAGTGTCTCGGGGTTCCGTTTCTTCCACATCCTCACCAAGACTTGGTATTGTCTTTTTTCCTCCATTTTAATTATTCTAATGAGTGTACAGAGGTATCCCGTGGTTATAATTAGTGGTTTCCTGATCCCTAAGGAGGTCAAAGAAATTGTCATGTGTTGATTAACTTTATCCTGATCATTTTTTTTAATTAAAGATTTTTATTTATTTATTTGACAGAGAGACACAGCGAGAGAGGGAACAGAAGCAGGGGGGTGGGAGAGGGAGAAGCAGGCCTCCCACAGAGCAGGGAGCCCGATACCGGGCTCGATCCCAGGACCCTGGGATCATGACCTGAGCCAAAGGCAGACGCTTAAAGACTGAGCCACCCAGGTGCCCCTATCATAATCATTTAAACAGGCATGTAATAGTGCATCTTATAGATGTTCCAGAATGCACTTACATGTAGCCGGGCATTTAGATCGGTTCCAGTGTTTGTCATTACAAACAATGCTACAATAAACATCTTTGGCCTGTTGGCAAGAATTTTGTTTTTGTTTATAAATTTTGATAAATGATGTGATAAATAATTTGATAAATAAATTTCTGAAATGCATGTTCTACTTTAAAATATTATCAGCAATATAGAGGAATCCTATAGAGTTTCCCCTAGGTCTGCCAACAAAGCATATTCTCATGAGAAGAACAAACAAACCTCTCTTGGAAGACTATTTTAGGTGAATATAGGAGTATTTAGCATTCCTTTAATTATTAGGAATGAGTTTGGTCACTTTTCCAAAACGTTTACGACCTATATTCCTCTTTTATGAATTCATACCTTTGCTACTTGCATTTTTAGTGAGTTTTTTTTGTCCATTTGTACAAGCATTACTATAAATTTCGGATATTAGTACTGCAAGTAGTTTCCCTGTCTTTACCATTTTCATTGCATATTTTGACTCTGTGTGCCTTTTGATGTCCGCAAACTGGTGAGTCTTCCCCTTGGAGACTTTTACTGTGACTCCCCAGCCGGGCCACTGCCCTCTCTGCTGAGGTGCCCAGGCTACAGATCCCTAGGTGCTCCAGTGGGAGGGATAGGAGCTCAGCCTGCAAGAGAAACTGAGTTTGCCTGAGGGCCAAGCACACTGCTCTGCCTGTTGTCTATACCCCAGACTCCAGCAATTTCAGGTAGCTCACATGCTGGGTCCTGAGGTCCACTCTGACTGTCCCCCAGGACTGAGTTGGAGCCTGGGTATTCTGCTCCACAGGAAGGCACCCAAGGGCCAGGCAGCCACAGCAGGGCAGATCCCTGTTCTGTTTTTGCACATTTAGTTCTCACTGCAGCCCTGTGAGATGGGTACCACTAGCCTCATCTCAGACACTGGAAAGCAGAGTCTCAGAGGGGCCCCACAGCTTCTTCCAGAGCCTGACATTTGTGAGCAAGGACGCCTGGGACTCAGATTCTTCTCTCCTCATTTTTCCTCAGCCACATCCCAGCCGCACTGTGGGTGCTTTAGAGCTGGTCCATGTTCCCCGGATCACTCCTGGGGGGGGGGTGAATGGGAATGTGCACTTCCTGTTTCTCATTCTTTTGGGCTTCAGCAAAACCTTTACTTTTGAGCCAAAAGGTTAGATTGTTTTGTGGAACTCAAAGGAACTTATAGTAGCTCTTGGCTTCCCCATATGTCTACACATTAAAAGTATAACATGAATATTATAATATGCATTCTCAAGAACTGGTGTTTGACTAGCTTGTTAAGTTTATAATTTTCTATTTTTAGATGATGGATTTGGACGTGCTTCTATGAAGAAATGCCACGTGTCTCAACTGGTCCAAGAACAAACATGTCCAGTAAGTTGTTGGGTGAATATTAACTCAAGAGTGGGAACAGATGCCCTTTGGGGGCACAGGTGTTGACACACTTTGAGAAGACAAGAGTGCCTGGATACATGGAGGCCTTTGTAAGGAGTGTTTTAAACCAGCCTTATTGTACAGTCTAATTATCTTCACTTCTAAAGGTTGGTTCCTCTAGAGACAGCAGGAATTGTCACATAGAGGGCTAGAAAAACATGAAACTCACTTCTTGCTGCTTAACCCACTTCTTAGAGTACAATGTGTGTTATGTGCCTTGCAGGGCATCTGATTCAGTGCGTGGTGGCACTTTGCCAGAGACTTCTTTATCCATCGCACACAGCACTATCCACTTTAGTCAGGCATAGATTACACGCACATGTATTGTAGGAAGGCAAGCCCAAGCCCAAGCCCAAGACACAGGTGAGGTTTCTGTAGCTCTGGGAAGAAAGAGAGCAGGTTGGAGACATGTGCCTTTGTCTCTCCAATGTTCCACCATGCTGTCATAGCCATTGGGGGTAGACCTCTTCATGCATCTCATATCCTTCTGACAGAGGTGAATTGATTTAATTTTACAGATTCTATGAGCTTGTGAACAGAAGAGCATAATAAAACAAAGGAGAAAATTTCAAGAGCCATCTTTTATCATTATATCTAAACCATCATTTAATGTGGCATGTCTTCGTTGAAGAGAACATGATTTCCTTACATGATTCCATGGGCATATGTGTTGGTGGCACTTGTGAGTGTTGGAGAGTGTAGAGGAAGAGGTCACTAGAAGGGGCTTAGATCATCAGACTCTCCACCCCTGGCTCTTCACTTGCCCGTGTTAGGCACATACTCTCTCCACGAGAGCACGGTCTCTCAGTCAGTGTCCCTGTGTTTCTTACCAGTGTTTGTGCCTCTTTCTCAGGACTACTGCCACCTTAGGGGACTAAGGCTTGGTGACAGCACTTCCCGGGGAATCAGGCGTGGTCTGACCCAGGAACAGGAAGCACATCATCACCAATGACATCATGACAGCAAGAGAGCACAGCCCTCGCCATGGCGCCAGGGCCCGTGCGATGCAGCGGGCTTCCACCATTGATGTGGCAGCCGACATGCTGGGCCTCTCTCTGGCCGGTGAGCCTCACGGGGCCTGCTCCAGGTTCCTGGGGCAAGGTCACCAGACACAGGTCCCGCACTATAGCAGTGCTGAGAGGGCCTTGCCTGCCTCCTGGAGTCCCCTGCAGACAACCAGAATGAGCCCCCAGTGACTGCCCCGGGCTGGAGGGCACCCTGCTATGGCATTCTTCTGGATGAATCAGGGATTGGGGGAGGGAGGGACTGTCAGCCCTCTTCCTGGGAACTGCTTCCATTGCAGTCTGACTGCTGGCAGTTTTCCAGCTAGGGTGGGCACCCCCAGGGCTCATTTGCCAGTAGGTGATATGGGAATGTCCACCGTGCCCGTCTGGCAAGTGCCTGTTATGCAAGTGTCCAGGCCATGATCAAAGCCCTCCTTGTTGGGGGGTGTGCAGAGCTGAGGAAGGGGGGTGGTTTGGTCTTGGAGTCTGAGACTTCTTAGGACTCTCAGAGGCAAAATGTTTAGAAAATGAAGAAATTATCCCATGTAATAGTTACTGGTGGGGGGGGGAGTCGAATGTTGGGTCTTTTGAATAAAATCTAAATGCAAGGAAAAGTTTATTAAGGGTGATTCTGCCCCCTCCCCCTCATCATTTCTTTTTTATTCAGGAAATATACAAGATCCAGATGAGCCCATTTTAGAATTCAGCTTAGGTAGGTATCTTTTTGAATTTTTTGTTTGTTTTAAAATGTATGTTGCTTAAAAACAAAAACTGGACCCTGACATGAATTTGTATCCGAGAACTTGTTGCTGCCGAAGTGTTTCTGAGATGAAGCCATGAGGCAGGTGTGCATGTCCCGTGTGTGGGAGGGAACCTGGGGCCCATAGGCCTTGGGTCTCCTCAGCATACGTTCCCTCCAGGCTGGCCGTGGTGGGGGGGTGGGAGGTAAGCACCCAAGAGCTGCAAGGACGGCTTCCCTACTCCTAGGGGAGGGCTGGAGGGGTGGGAAAACTGGCTCAGGGCCAGTGTTGTCAGCCCCAGCCATAAGGCCTGTGCGGTTGAGTTTTGCTGTCTAGCCCTTGTTCCCTGCTCTGGGAATGATGGAGGCAATGACAGCTAGCGCTTTCCCTCTCGGGCAGTGTCAGAATGTCCTAAATACCGGCTTGAATCCCTAAAGTTGTCCTAAGAAACTGTAGTAGAATGTGCTGGCTCTGGGATCAGGGAAGCACAGCATTACTGTGGCTTACCCAGAAGGTCGGAGTGCCTGGTGGGGTCAGCCGCAGACGGTTTTCCTCTGGAGCCTGACACTATCCTGTGTTCCCCTCCCCTTCCCTCATCCCCTGGGTGGTGATCAGCACTGGCCCGTGGCCTGGCCGTGGTGTCCAGGAGGTGGTATGACATAAAAGGAGCACCTCCTCAAGAGTCAGATAACTGGGATTCTAGTCCAGACCATGCCACAAACTAACTGCATGGCCTTGAACCTGCTGCTTGACCTTGCCGGACCAGTTTCCTCATGTGCTATAAGGGGTGTTACCATTTGAGAGACAACGAAGATTATGGTGCTTAAAACAAAGCAAAATCAGACAAACAACTTTGACTAATGACAAAAATCCTTAAAAATGTAAGGGCATTATTATCAAATTAATACTAAACTTTGAAAACATCCCCATTTCAGACTGAATGTCCCTAAACAAATTCAGAGGGTTTCCCAACCCTGGCTAGCTGGCTAGTTCTGTAGTGGGAGGGAGTCCTACATTGTGAACTGGGAACAGGGGGTTGGGGGAAGCAGCCTGTAACCCTACTGGGATTCCCACAGCTGCCCACTCCCAACCTAGAGCTTTCTTGCTCTTCACAAATTGTAGTACTAACTCAAGGACTTCCAGTTTCACAAGAGAAGAGTGAACTTATTTCCACCCCCTTGTCTTAAATCATCTCAAATGCCAGGAAGAATAAGAAACAGAAACACACACTCTGTGCAGTGAGACATTTCTGGAACCCCCAAAATGTAACCCATGAGGAGGAGGGAGCAGATGGAGAGGAGTGTGGTCACAACCTGCTTGTCTGTGAGGGTAGGTGGATTTGTCCCAAAGATACTGGGGAGTTCAGAGACTAAAGCAGGGGCTTATTGGAAAGTTTGTGTAAGGAAGAGTTTGGGGTTCAGATTCCCACCATATTCTCTCAGTCCTGCAGGGACTGGTGGTTATTCTCGTAAGAAACTTGGGAGGCAGAGAGGCTTTGGGCTGAGGTCCATCAGCACAGAGGAGAGCATGGTAAAGGGCCAGAAGTCTACTGAATAACAAACTCCCTACTTGGCCCTCCCCAGCCTTCTTCCTCTTATCCTAATTTGGCCAGGCTTATTCTTCCAGGCAGGAGGCTCTCACTCTGGAGAAAGTCAACCACTCACTGCCACTCCCCGCAAAGAGGCAGATGCCGGCTTTCTGGACCCCAGCGGAAAGTAGGCCAGCCAGCTACCCAGGCACTATAGTGGAGACCATCCAGCCCACCCTCACACTCAGCCTTCTGATACCTCATTCTTAAAAATGAATGGGCATTCTTCTGTGCATATAAAGATTGGTACATGCATGCTGACTGTAGCTTGATTCATAATAGCCAACACTGGAAACAACCCACATATCCATCAGCAGAATTCACTATGGTACATGCATACAATGGAGTACCACCCAGCAAGGAAAAGGAATGAGGTACTGATACATATGTGGATGAATCTCAGAAGCATTGTGCAGAGTGGAAGAAGCCATATTCAGATGTGTATTTATGATTCTGTTTATGTGGAACTCAGGAAGACTAATCCACAATGACAGAAGACCCATCAGCTGGTTGTCCAGGAGTGCTGATGAGGACTGACTGGAAAGAGCACAGGGGACCCTTTGGGCGATGGAAATGTTCTTTATATCTTGACTGTGGTGGTTATATGGATGTAAACGCTTGTCAAAACTCATTGAGCTCTACACTTAAAATGGGCACATTTTATATATAAATACCTCAAATTTGATTTAAAACAAAATGTAAGAATGGTTAAAGATTAAAGGCCTTTGTGAAAGGCCCACACATGAAAGAAGAAGCAGGAAAAAACAGAACTTGGAAGAAACGCAGACATTGAAGTAGAAGAAAACGTCAAAAAATTATAATTTATATCCTCAAGAGAAGATGGCATACTTGTAACATAAGAACAGGATGCTGTTAAAAAAAAAAATTGAAGAACAAGGGCAATCTTAGACATTTAAGATATGACTTTAAAAAAATACATTAAAAAGTCAAAAAACGTTGGAAGATATTTAAAGAATTATTCCCCAAAGTAAAAATTTTAAAGCAAAATAGAAAATGGAAGAGAAATTGAAATGGAAAATTAGCAAATTCAGAGGCCCAACATTTATAGGAGGAAACAGAAAAGGGTGGAAGGGAGAGAATTACCAAGAAATAAGATAAGAAATCTGTCAGAGCTGAAAAGTGTGTTTCCAAAAATGCCTACCAGGGCCCAGCATAATGATTGAAAAGCCCCAGAACAAGGCATGTCCTGAAGAAATTTCAGAGCACTGGGAATAAAATGAAGATCCTAAAACTTCGAGAAAGGGGGAAAGAAACAAAAGAGGTCCTATCCAAGGATCAGGGTCAAACTAGTGCGGAGGGGATTCTCAGCGACCCTGGGAACTTGAGGACGGGGAGGAGCCCTTTAATGTACCTGGGAAGATATTTATAATCTGGGATTCTCTACTCAGCCAGACACTCAGTCAGATGTGAGGGGAGAAAGAAACTTATTTCAGCTTTGCAGACTCTCAAACTTACTTCTCCCACATCCTTTCTCTGGAAGCGAGTGGAGGATATGTTCCACCGAAAAGAGGGAGCAAATTGAGAAAAAGGAAGACGTGGGACCCAGGAAACAGGGCCTAACACAGGAGAGAAGTGAAGAAAACCCCCCTTGGCTCGTAATAATATTCACTGAGCTTTACTAATGCAGAACATGGATTTAACAACAACAACAACAACAAAATTCCCACTAAACTGATTGAGTGTAGAGACAGGATTAGAGTTGATGTCACATCGGTAAAAATCTTCACCCCTGTGACAGAAATCAGGATAGTTCTGATTCTGGCAAATCAAGGACAGTATGATAGCCATTTGAATGAGGCACATGGGAAGAAACAGCTTGAAGTTTTATTTTAAGTGATTTTTACCACAATGAAAAAAAAAAAAAAGGAGGAACAGGAGCCCAGGATTGAATAGTCGCCCAGGATTGAATAGTCAAATATTTTATCTTAAGTTTAAAATTAAAAAGTGCTCATTTTAAAACCTGTAATAGAGAAAATGTCAGAGGAAAGGAATACCCTATCAGAGAGAGATAATCACAGTTGGCATTTTGGTGTAGATCCTTCCAGAAATATTTTTTTACACCCACCCAGTGCTCTACAGAATTTTTAATGATTTTTTGCCTGTGGAAGTGATGGGATTATCTACAAAAATGTCATGCTAGTATTCTTTTTTTAAAAGACTTTATTTATTTGAGAGAGCGAGAACGAGAGAGAACACAAGTAGGGTGAAGAGCAGAGGGAGAAGCAGACTCCACGTTGAGCAGGGAGCCCGATGCGGGGCTCGATCCCAGGACCCTGGGGTCATGACCTGAGCCGAAGGCAGACGCTTAACCGTCTGAGCCACCCAGGCACCCCATGTCATGCTAGTATTCTTAACATGTTTTTTTTTCATGTGACAGAATGTCATGGGCATCTTTTCGTTGTAATAAACACGGGATCTGCCCCATCACTTTGGATGCCTATGTAGACTCTACTGTGTGGCTGCACCATATTTATTGTAACCCATTTCCTGTTGTCAGACATTTTAGGTTCTTTCCAATTTGCCATTAATAACACCACCACGGTGAACATACTTGTACATAGATCATTAACACGTTTTGCTGATTATTTCCTTGGGATAAACACTTGGATACAGAATTGCCGAGTCAATGGATATGTACTTAAAATACATTTTACTGCTTTGCCTCGTCGACAGCACTTACCCAGCTGGGATTACAGATGATTTGGTTGGAGAGACAAGGCCTACGTGCCAGAGACTCATGGCTTCTCTGGAAGTTTGCCAAAGCAATGTAAGCGACAGACAGGACATGTGACTGTGGGCTGCTGAGGGGAAGCGTCTTGGAAGCCGTGGCCCTTGGGCTAGGAATAAACACTGAGTGAGACTTAGCCTGAGCTGGCTGGGGGTTGGGGCTGGAGAGCGGTTACCTATAGGAGGGTGTGTTCTGAAGGTGGCACTTAGCCCATTAGCCCTTAACCTGACACCCATCTTCCCGGCTTTGGCCACCTGTTATACCTCATTCTGTCTGCTGTCACTTGTGCTTGAGAGACCCAAATGTTCCAGCTTCACGTGGGTGTTAAGAACCCACACGTGATGAAGGGGCGAGCTGAGAAAAACCAGGCCCTCAGTCACTTAAACACATAGCTTAAAGGAGGGGGAGCAAGTGAAATGGTCAAATCCCTGACTCCTGCTGAGGCAGACCTAGCAGAAGAAATAGAAGAGAACCTTAAAAATAAACAAAGCGTTAAAGCTTCTAGAAGAAAACAGAGGGTCACTCCCAACCTCAGGGTAGGCAAAGATTTCTTGGACAGAGTGCAAAAAGTCCTAACTCTGTGCTTTGGTTTGCTATCCCTGCCGTAACAGATTACCACAGATTGAACACCTTGAAACAACACAAACTTATTATCTTATAGTTTGCTTATGTCAAAAATCCAGTGGGTTCAGTGATGTCTCTGCTTGGAGTCTTACAACACCAAAATCAAAGTGTCAGCAGGGCTACAGTCTTTTCCGGGGGCGCCAGGGGAGAATTTGTTTCTTTGCTCTTCATATTGTTGGCAGAATTCAGGGTTTTTTGGTGTGTGTATGTGTGGTTTTAGGACTGAGGTCCCCATTTCTTTGCTAGCAGCCAGGTGAAGCTGGTTCTCATTTATTAAAGCTGCTCACATTCCTTGGTTTGTGACCCTCTTCCTCCGTCTTCAAAGCCAACAATGGCAGGTGGAATGCCTTTCATGGTTTGAATCTCTCCTGCCTTTTTTCCCCATAGTCACATCTTTCTGACTCACCCTTCCACCTTCCTCTGCTACTTTTAAGAGCTTGTGTGGTTAAGCCCACACCAATAATGCAGAATAATCTCCCCTTATCAAGGTTCATGACCTTACTCACAGCCATAGTGCCTGTAATGTAATATATTCACAGGTTCCAGGGATTAGGATGTGGACACTTTTTTGGAGGGAGGGACAGTTTTCCTGTCTATCACTTCCTAAGACTAAAAGTCTAAAACAAACAAAGCTGAAGATCTGTAAGAAAATAAATTGATAAACCACAGACTGGGAAAAAATATTCACAACACATATACCTGAGAAAGAACAGGTCCAGAATAAAATACTCATAAATCAACAATAAAAAAGTCAACAATTCAGTTTAAAAATGAGCAAAAAAACTCAAGCAGACTCTTGACAAAAGAAGTTATAAAAAGGAACAACAAGCACGTAGTGAAAAAATGCTTTGCATCATTAATCATCATGGAAGTGCAAATTCAAACACATCCATCAGAAAACTATAAAACAAAGACTAACCCTACCAAATGTTGGCGGGGATGCAGAACAACAGGAACTCAGATCCATTGCTGATGGGATTATAAAGTGGTGCAACTACCTTAGAAAACTGTTAGCATCTTGCAAAGTTAAACATATCCTCCGCTATAACCTAGAAATGTCACTCTTAGGTACTTACGCAAAAGAAATGAAAATCCACGTCCACAAAAAGCCATAAACAGGAATGTTTTTAGCACCTTTATTTACAATCGTTCACCACCAGAAACAACCCAACGTCCATTAACAGAATGGATAAATAAATTTTGATACATTCATACAATGGAATCTAACTCATCAATTAAAAAAAGAGTGATTATCAGTACATACAACAACGTAGATTCAGGAACAGCCAAAAGTGATGGAAATCAGAAATTTGTTGCAGAGGCTGGGGAATTGACTGGGAAGTATGAGGGGGATATTTCTAGTCTCATGTTTTAAAGGAGTTCTCCATCTTATTTTGGTGATGGTTGCAGAGGTGCATATGATTGTCAAAACTAATTGAATTAAAAACCTAAGCTCGTTGTATTTTATTATATCCAATAAATAGTGAAAATTCATAAAGGCACATGAGAAGATAATACAAATGGAGAGAGAACTAAAATTATTTTTCAGAAGCAAAAATCAGTTTCTGTATTTTAAATCACCAGTGAGCATTTAAAAAATTGGGAATGATGAGGGCAGGCATGGCAGAGTAAGGACCTCCAAAGATCCTCTCCTCTGTAAAGGCACTGAGAACACTGGCAGAAATGGTCGTAGTCAGTTGTTTGAGATTTCTGGAAACTGACCAGAGACTTGCAGCAGTCTGGGGAGCATTATTGCTCCTCCAAAAAAGGCAGTTGTTTCTACCAGTGTTGAACTTCGATTTACTATGTATTTCATCAGTTCTGAGATGTGTGGGTTTTTTTCTGTTTTACTATCTATTTAATCAAAAAGTGTCTTACAATCAATAGCATATCATAGTCTAATGGCAGTGGGTCCTTTGGCTTTCATGGTGCATTTCACAACAGATAATGTGTTCGATTCAGTGAAATGGGATCGTTTTTCTTGTGGGTCACTCCTGTGTTAGAATGATCTGAGTCTTATCTATTTCAGAATGCTTATTAGTACAATAAACTTTGCAACCAAAACAGTTCTACAAGGTACTGTTACTTCCAAAAAGTAACATTTTTAGTAATCTTGCATTTGGTAAGAGTCTTATAAGGAGAATAAATGAGCAATGACGTCTTTAAAAAAAACAAAAGCCTTTGTTAATGCTGCCACAGATTTTTAAATTTGCTTCCAACACACATCCACACAGAGACCTGCAGGGCACCACGGCTCAGGGCTAGTCACCACAGCCATAGGATGCAGGCATGTATAGCTGTGTCTTGATTCTGTGGCTGGATAGCTCAACGGGTTAGAAGCTCAGTTAGTTATTAAGGTCCAACATTATGGATCAGACCCCATGTGAGGTTGTTGGCTTTGTGTTCTAGTCCGTGGACACAGAGCAGGTCAGTCTTCCACTTGCACTTAGGGCCTTGCTGTCCTGGTGTCGGGGGATGGGGAGAGGGGGGAGGGACGGGGGGGATTGTGGGGGATGGGGGGAGGGGACCCACAGGAAAAATGATCCTCTGAATTGAACACACTATCTGTTGTGAAATGCACTATGAAAGCAAAAGGACCAGCTGCCACTAGACTATTGAGAAGAGCTTGTTTCCAATGTAAAAGATCACCTCCACATGATGACTGACAGTGTAATTGTCCCATCCCCTTAGTGGCACTGACTTTTTTTTTTTTTTTTTTTGCTTTCTCTGGGGGTGCTTGGAACCGAGAACTAACCAGAGGCTGATTTTAAAGGACTTGTTTCTTTCCCATCTTGATTCCATAGCTTGCAGTGAGTTGCATACTCCATCACTAGATCGAAAACCAAATAGTTTTGTAGCAGTGAGCGTCACCACCCCTCCTCAGGCATTCTGGACAAAACACGCGCAGACGGAGATCATCGAGGTGGGTGCTGCTGGCTCCGACCCTGAGCTGTGCGAGGGGCTCGCGCCGTGTTTGTAGCCTCCATGGGAGGGCTGCGGGTGACCTGAGCGCTGGTAGCTGCACTCCACGGGTCCTCGGTACATTGATGTTTCTCTCCACATTCATCTGCGTGGTGTTTGTATTTGCCATATCCTTTACAGTTACTGATGAGCTATTGGCTGGTTGTCTTTGAACAGTGATCCTACAAGGTTGTTGCCTCTTAAGAGGTAAAGGGCCCATTCTTCCTTGTCATTGTCATTTGGTGGCTGCTTTCGGAGAGTTGTGTTCGTTAATCACAGTTTCAAGAGTGTTAACTACTAACCAGCCTTCTTACTGGACATACCCCTATTTTTATTGGCTTTCTTATTACATCCTTTTGCATTGTGTGTTTTATATTTACGTTTTACGTTAAATTAAGTGCTGTGCATTCACCTTGGGAGTTTTACAAACTCCTTTTAGATAATTGAGCACTGTATGTAAGTTATGACACTGAGTATAGGATCTGTGCGAGATTGTGCAGGATTTTGGCTGTGATGTGAGCGTCTCTGTGAATTAACCCCTCCCTAGCAGTCTCAAACAAACTTAAACTGCATTTCCTCCTCTTCCCCCTTTTACATTTTGGAATGTAGGCCACCCTTTTTCATTCTCTTGGGAACTTACTTCCAAGTTCAGATCAACAGTTTTGTTTTCTAAGCATCTGCTGAGCACTGCCTGCACCGTGGAGCACAGTGCTGGGCGCCGTGGATGATACGAACACCTCGGAGGCCCGGTCCCATCCTGTGGGTGGGGAGGCAGCGAGCGTGGTCTGTCTCCACACAGCTGTGTCGGGAGGGGTGGAGTAGAGAGAGGAAGGCAGCACATGGCAGGTGGGGGCCCTTCTAGCTCTGAGGATTGGAGAGGCTACCTCGGGTGGTGCTTAGTGAAGTTCTGACTTAAGAGATCTGGTTGGGGCCCAGGACTCTGCAGTTGTCACAAGCTCCCAGGTGATGCCCATGCAGCCAGTCTGGGGACCATGTGTTGAAGAGCACGCCAGAGTTCTGTGGTAGTCACGCGAAGGCATGCAACAGGAAAGCGTCATGTGGGTTTGGAGAATAACCTTATCCTGCTATGTGTGTGCAAAAGGCCCAAGTGGAGGAGCAAGGGAGAGAAGCCTTGAGCGTCAGGCCAGGAGTTTGTAGTGGGCCAGTGCAAGCATTTTGGGGGGGAGTCGCCTGACTAGATGTGTTTCAGGGAGGTCCTAAGTTGATAGTCACTTGCGGGGAGTGTGTAGGACCTGACTGGCAGTGGATAAAAGGGTGCATGTGACAGGCCCTGGAGGTGGGTTTGTGGGAGCAGTTCATTGTCACTAGGTGGTTGAGAATGATGGAGAAAGAGGCACCAAAGCAGACATTTGTAGCCTCCTTGGGAAGAGAGCCAGAGATGGCCTTAACTAAGGGCAGATGGAGGGTGAGGTTGGGTGGGCTGCGGTCCTAGCAGGCTGCCCAGGAGGGGCCGTCCAGCAGACCTTGAGAGCCTGGATCTGGAGCTACAGAGGGAGCATAACTGGAGGCATGGAACCCACAGCACGCACAAACAGGAACTCAACCATTTGGCTGAGATAGTTAACCACTGCCTGGGAAAGAGAATATGTTATGGGGCTCTGGGGACAGGGCTAAGCTGCTAGGAAATGGCCACCTATGAGCTAGAAACTCACAGCTCGTCTTTTGAAAAGGATAGCCTTAAAAAGGTCAGTTCTTAATTATTCTAACCATGGGATTCTGGAAATAAGAAACGACTTAAGCCATTCATTTCTTCTCTCATCTGCCTTTGTACATCTTAAAGGAACAACCCAAAGTAGGAGATCCAAATACATCACTCATCTGAAGTGGTGATACCAAGAATACAACGTGGACATCCAGCTCGTTTCACTCTTAGAGGATCCCTTCCAGTGAACGAGCAGCTCTTAGAGTGAGCCCGCGGGCGCGGCTGTGTGGTTGGCCTGCCTGTGGTGGCTGCGTCTTTCGAGGCAGGTCACACTACTCTGTCCTTTCTCTAAGCAGGATTTGGGCTTGTTTTGTAGGCATCCATTTAGGCTACCATCCGTGTTTGTGTTGATCCAAGTCAGTAAGAAGGCTAGTGTCTCATTTTGAAGGTGTTGGTGTGTTTCCAAAGCAATTACTTGGAAAAAGCCAACTCTGTATTCTGATTTTATTCTCCTTTCTCTTCTAGGGAACCAACAATCCTATATTTCTAAGCAGTATTGCCTTCTTTCAAGACTCTCTTATCAATCAGATGACCCAAATCAAACTCTCCGTGTATGATGTCAAAGATCGATCTCAGGGAACAGTTAAGTAACACATTATGGTTCATGGGATTTTGTTCCCTTTTTTTAAGTTCTGTAATCATCTGAGTGAGAGGTAAACAAAGATTAACTTCACTACTTTGCTCACAAAGTCACTGATGTCCAAATGTATTCGTCTTTAGGAATTTCTTCCTGAGCATCCCTATTGGGCTCCTGAGAACGGGTCAGATGTGTTGTGGGAACCAGCCTGCTGGACTCCTCTGGGGCCTGGTATTTGGACCAGAGGCAAAGCAAGCGTACTAATGGCTTCTCTCCCCGCTCTTCCTCAGATGTATTTACTGGGTTCTGGAACATTCATTGTCAAAGATCTGCTCCAGGACAGGCATCATAGGTTGCATTTAACACTAAGGTTGGTATTTAATTTTACTCCCTTGAGAGGATCTAGAATTATGAGGTCCAGGGACAGATGGGGGGAGGTCCCATTTCCTGCACTCAGAGAGGGCCCAGCCCCCTCCCAAAGGCTGGTGTCAGTGAGGAGGTGGTTGCTTACTTGAGTGAGATTAAAACTCAGCCCATCAGAGCCCATCATAGGAAATATGAGCCCTCTTGTATGCAGACCTAAAGGAAAACCTAGATACATATCTGATAATACTCAATATTTTTGTCTATCATCTCTTCCCTCCCCAATAGAATATGATCTCCTAGGCAGTAGGGTTTTTGTCTGCTTTGCTTCATTGCTGTATCTTAAGCACCTAGAGCAGAGCCTGGTGCTCAATAAATATTTATGGAGGGAAGGAAGGAAGGGGAACCCCACTGTATCCCTGAAAGGAAGATGAAAGAGGTCAAGATATCAGCCCTTCCCAAATTCATTTCGGGGACAGTTCTCACTGAAACCCCAACACATGGTGTTCTTTTTTTCAAAATAATGTAGAAGTTGGGAAGATAGTCCAAAATAGCAAAAGAAATTTGACAAGGGTTAATCACCTGCTGGACAGTGCACCATTCTAAAGCTACGGTGAAAGCAGTCGCAGGCATTGGGCAGAGCGAGAGCCTTGCTCGGCCCTCAGTGTGCATAGGGAGCCTGCCTCAGCAGGAAGGACTGGTCTTACAGAAAATGCAAGGGGTCATGTGGGGCAAAGGGCTGCTAGAGAAAAATATTCAGGTACATCATGCGCCAGAACTAATTCTAGTTGGACCAGAGCTAAATATAAGAAATGGACATCTTCCTTTTGAAGAGGGGCTACATAGGACTCTTGAGCAGAGAACATGGGGAAGCCCTTCTCCAGGCATTAGAACAGTGAGAAAAAGCCACAAAAGAAATTGTCAGTATATATGACCACATAAAAGTTTAGAACCTGGCTAAGTCAGACACCGTAAATAAAAGGCCTGAGGTGTTAGGGTATCCCTGGGGCCTCCCTGGATGAAGTGGATGGGCCCGGGCTGCTGGCAGCCAACCTGAGGGGTCTCAGGGATGAAGCTGAGCAGGGTAGAGTGGCATTAACTGTATCATACCATCTTTGGGATGCTTTGGGAAACCCTCCACTTACTTGGGGTCCAGGCCTAGGTCTTGGGTGTAATTAAAGCTTAAAGGTGGGTGGGAAGGAACAGAAGGGGGTTCAATGCCAGAAGAAGGTGCTCTCCAGTCCTGCTTCCGGGATGCGTCCTCATCACTCTCTGGGGCAGAGGTTAGCCCAGGGGCTGATGGGCGCCTCCCAAGCAAGCACTGGCTCTTCCCCTCCAACCGTACCCCAAGCATATCTACACTTCTCTGTGGTGCTGTGTCCCCTCCCAGCTGTAGTCCTCCTCTCTGCTCTCACAGTTTCCTTGTCTGCCTCCCCTGGAGCCTATGCATGTAGTGAATGCTGGCTGACTGACCGCCCAATGACCCAGGGTGGCTGAGCTTTGCATTTAAGCAGAAAACGAAGCGCAGGTACAGTGCCTCTTATCAAAGCACTTTGCTCGTGGCAGATCTGCGGAGAGTGACCGCGTGGGTAACATCACCGTGATCGGCTGGCAGATGGAGGAGAAGTCAGACCAGCGGCCCCCTGTGACCCGGTCTCTGGACACCGTCAATGGGAGGGTGAGCATGCCGCCTTGCTCCTCTTGGAAGGAGTCCGAGGATCTGTCCAGATGGATTTGGCCTCTGTGCTCTGGGAAGGGAAAGACAGGGCCCCCTAGGCAGAACGTGCCCGTCCCCGCTAGGCGCTGCTTGAAGTAGTGAGAAGGGGGTCCCTCAGGGAGCATGACATGCAAGTTTCTGCTGGGTGGGGGCCCGGCTAGAGGAGCTGCAGTCAGGCAGGGAAGGGAGGCCAGGGGGTGGTGTGAATGAGGCCTGGATTACCTTTGCTGTTTTGTTAGAGCTTCCCTACCAGGCACACGTGTGCCCCACAGCCACCTTATGTGCGCCTCCCATCCACACACCCTTTGCAGCCTCTCACATACCTCTCCTCCTCTCCTCCCCTCCACCCCCTCTCTGGCACCCTGTCTTCCATGCACTGTTGCTCGCACAGGCCCCTCATGCTCTCAGACTACAATTCCAATGTACCAAACACTGGTGAGGGGTCATTGCTGTAAAATACGGAGCTAGCTCATTTTACCCAAAACAAGCCTGGGAGGTCAGCTGTGCAAACGTTCCTGAGCATTGTCTGTTTCCTGCCTCTCAATTCTGTACGTCACAACACCACAGAACCAGGTGAAGTGACCTAGTCACTAGAAAATCGTGTTTCGTGGCCTGAGTGCAGTGTACTGGCAGGTGGATTAATTTGTGGCTGGGGCAGTGTATTGCTGTAGAGTGAATGGTGGGTACTAATTTTAAGAGTTCTTTGATGATGGGGCGCCTGGGTGGCTCAGTCATTAAGCGTCTGCCTTCGGCTCAGGTCATGATCCCAGGGTCCTGGGATCGAGCCCCACATTGGGCTCCCTGCTCGGCGGGAAGCCTGCTTCTCCCTCTCCCACTCCCCCTGCTTGTGTTCCCTTTCTCGCTGTGCCTCTCTCTGTCAAATAAATAAATAAAATCTTTAAAAAGAGTTCTTTGATGATGCACATGGGCCCCGTTTCTGCGGAGTGTTCTGGAGTTGTCTGGGTCTCACTGTTTCTCTCTGCTTTCCTGTCCACCTCATTAGATGGTTCTCCCTGTTGATGAGAGCTTGACAGAGGCGCTGGGAATCCGATCCAAGTATGCTTCGTTGCGAAAAGACACTTTACTGAAATCGGGTAAACAGCTTCCTCCGTTGGTACTCTTGCCACTCTTGTGAGTGTCCACTCGGGCCTGTGCTCACCCTTTCTTCCCCACCCGCTCGGATTGTCACGGCCAGGCACCCCCTCGATTGTCACCTCCCTGCCACGTTTCTAAGTGCCGTGCTTTTCGCCAGCATTTGGAGTTAGTAATATTCCAAGCAAGGGGTGTGTGTGTAGGGGGGGTCCCTCCTTCATTCCACTCTTTCTCGTGTTACCTTGGGTTTGGTGACTGACACCCTCCCCGCCCCCACCCCTGCCCCTGCACTCCAGAGTCAGTTCCACGCCCCGGGAGAAAAAAATTGGATGGGGGGGGGGGGGGGGGGGGGGGGGCGGGAGCGGGAGGAGCAGCCAGGCTCAGTCACTTTGGTGGGCTTTGGTTTAAATGTTCTCATTCTCTCAAGAGGAACAGTAAGAAGCACCATTGAGGGCTTGGGGGAGGAAGGCCCACACGGCGGGTGTGTCGCCGGCTCACACACAGCCTTTGTCCCCTCCGCACCCCCCACCTCAGTGTTCGGCGGCGCCATCTGCCGCATGTACCGGTTCCCCACCACGGACGGCAACCACCTGCGGATCCTGGAGCAGATGGCAGAGAGCCTGCTCTCCTTGCACGTGCCCCGGCAGTTCGTGAAGCTCCTGCTGGAAGAAGACGCAGCCAGGTGAGGCAGGCCGGCTGCCCCTTCCTTTATGGAAAGTTCTTAGATGTGGTAGGTAGAGCACTGGCAGCCGGGAGGCTGGCTTCTGACCCAGCCGCCGCCACTTGCTTGCTTGGTGGCCTTGTCTTGCTGAAGCCTGCGATGGCTCACCTGTTTCCTGAGTTCCTGTGCGAGGCCATCACCAGACAAGGTGCAGGAAGCACCAGACAAGGTGTGCCCAGCACGCAGTGCCTGCTCTCTTCCCTCTCCACCTCCTTTCCGCTCTCAGTCAGCCTGTAGAAAGTTAGGAGTGGCTGGTCGTTCTTGAGTCCTGGCCACCCGGGTCAGCGGTTTCCTAGCGGAGGGCCACATTGATAGAGGCTACAGAGAGCTACGAGTGACCCATCTGGGCCCTCTGGTCCTCCGTATCTCTCAGCCCGGGGCATGTTCCATTGATCCCGTAGCAGGGAGAGCCCGAGAGGGGGTTCAGCGCCGCAGATCGCTGAGCGTGTTGCTCATCTTCCTCACATGTCCTTTCTCCTCGATGTCATAAGATGGTGTTAATTATGAACACAATATGAGAACATGAAAGGACACAGTGCAGTCAGGATCTCACTGTTCGAATACAGCTATTTTTAAAAATTTTTTATCTTGAAAAAACTCAATCTAAGAATGACAAGAATAATGCAATGAGCTGCTTTATCTCTGTATGTGTACTATTTTATGGTTATTTTAGTTAAAAATTTTTTCCTTTCAGCTTTTCCATATTTGTGCAGATTTTCCTAACTCCCATCTCCATTTGCACAGATCTTCAGTGTTCGTGTTATAATGTTAACTGTGGTGTAAATTCCCATTATTTGGTGTACTAGATTATAACTTTGAAGAGTTGACTCATTTCACAAGAACTTTGGTTTTGACGATTTTGTTGTTGTTGTGTTTCCCACCAGTTTCACGCATGTGGTTGGTGTTGTGTGTGGTGTGGGGAGGCTTCTCGATGAGCGAGACAGACCGTGGAAGGCAGGCCCTCTGGAGAGGTGGGGGCCACTCCCCGAGCCCCAGCTGTGTGAGCTGGGAGCAGAAATTAGAAGGGGTGGTGAGAAGGGGGGTGGTCAGGGGAAGGCCTCTGTGAGATGGTAACATTAAACTGACACCCGAAGCACGAGAAGGAGCAGAAAGACAGGCGGAGACATGGGAGAGGGTCCAGCAGCAACCCCAGCAGATGGGGCTCGTGTGCTCATGAGCAGACCCGCGGCCGCAGGGCCAGCCGGCCAGCAGTGAGCGAGGACATCGTCTCACCACAGCCTCGTCTGCGTGCATACTCTTTTACTTTGATTTTGCTATTTTCATAATAAAATGGTACAACTTTCTTTTTTAACTTCAGACAATCTAGTAGATTCCATAAAATTAGCTTTCTTTCCCCCACAGAGGAAAACATGCATAGTATAAAAAAAACCAAATAGTGTCGAAAGGCTTTTAACAATGACCTAAGTCTTGGGGCCCTCTACTCTCTGATCTGCTTCCTAGAAACAACCACTTTTAGCCATTTGAGCATACCAGTGTATTTCTAAATAAATGTATAGCGTGCTCTCTTAACCGGTTTTGGGGATTAGCTACTGATTCCCTGTGATGACGATTTTAGGTCTTTTGTACTTTCCCGTTCCCCAGCTTCCTAATATGGTTATCCCCCGCCCTTTTTTTAAGTCCATCTTGTGTTTTCATTATTCTGATTATGTAGCTATTATTTACTGCTGAGCTAAGATAGTTATGTTTCAGTTCTTATATAGCTTTTATTTTTCTGGAGGTGACAGATCCTCTTTTTTCTTTTCTTCTCCCTTTCCCTGCCTTCATGCTACTTTTAGATTTACATAGCTCATTACTCACATGGAGAAAGAAAGCATAGCCAAAGTTGCCAGCCCCCTATGGCCCTTGTCCCTTACCCCGAGGGACAGCCCTGAAACAGAGGGGGCTGGGTGAGCACAGCAGAGCATGCCCCCACCCCACCCCCACCCCCTGGCCGGCCGGCCAACTGTGGACCACTGCTTGGCAGCTTTAGGTTCTGCAGCAATGTTCTTAGGGGCCAGGTAGGAAGGCCCAGGCCTCCCCAGAACGTGGGGGCAGTGAGAAGCTGTCTCACAACCGCCCCTGGGCGAGACCGGTGAGTGAGATGGCCTCAAGCAGTCGCTTATGGGCCTCCACTCATCTCATCTCCCAGGAGGGTCCCACGTGGCCTGTGGGGGTCCAGGCAAGGAGCCACTCCCCTAGAGCCCCTCTCCTCCACTTTGTTTTCCCCGGACATTTGACAGGGTTTCTGCCGTGAGTGGTCTGCCCGTCATACAGCCAGTCCTCCTAGAGTGGTGTGTCCCATGCCCCACTGCTTGCTGTGTAGACCTGCAGTGTAGCTGTTGTCCGAGGCCTTCCGTGGCATTGACCACACTTCCATGTCCGTTTTGTTCTCCTGCTTGGTTGGGACACCTGTGCCTCTCCCAGGGAAGAGACCTCCACAGCCTCATGTATGTGTGTGTATGTGTGTGTGTGTATGTGTGTCTTGCAGAGTGTGTGAGCTGGAGGAGTTGGGGGATCTGTCCCCTTGCTGGGAGAGCCTCCGGCGCCAGATTGTCACTCAGTACCAGACCATCATCCTCACGTACCAGGAGAACCTGACTGACCTCCATCAGTACAAAGGTGGGTACTGGGTCTCCATTTTCCCAGCTAGAAAACAAGAACCTGGCTCAAATACTCTCCCTGACAGACACGCTAATGGATTTTTAAAAATAGATTCTCATGTAGGTGTGAATTCTTTTGAATATGGCTTTCTCAGATCTTAATTAAGAAGACGAGTATGTGAATTGCATTAAAAATTCCTTCTATGGTGTCATCTGCCAAAGCAACTCATGTAGGATGAAATTTAGGAGAGACAAAATCACAGGCTGTTGGTTCATGTTATTTTTTTGTCTTGGTCTAAAGTGCCCAAGGGAAATGCCCCAAAAGATGTAAATCGTTTGCTTTGAGACAAAGTGGTTTCCTAGATTTCCCAGTTTAAATATTCAACAGTCCTTGTATCAAACATCTGAATTGTCTGAGTGGAGCTCTCCATTTTTAAGGCTCAAAAAAGAAAGTGAAGCATAGACACCTCACATTTCTTCTTGAAAGATCCTGTTTGATTTTCAAAATACTCTTAAGGGTAGATTTAGAAAACTTTTCTTAACTAATTCCCTTTTTATTCCAAAATAGAATGAATTTTTTGTTTTTTCCTTATTTATACTCTCTCTTCAGATTCTTCCCTCCCTCCCCCAACTACATAATAGAATTTCAGGGTTAAAAGAAAATCATAAGTCCTAATATTAAGGTTTTGATATGAACCTGTCCATGAACTTGGCTGAGAAGAAGCCACATACAGTCAGGTCAAGACGATGGTGCCCTTGGGTTTGGTTTGAATCTGAAGGGCAGGTCTAAGTGTATTGGCAGCATATAGCTGAAGAGACTTAGGAACCTACCCATGCCGGATACCTGTTACCTGGGAAAGCGGGAAACCCACATGAGCTTGAGTTTTCCAGAGCAGATCATCTCAAGTGTCAGTGTGCATCCTGGTCCCTGAAGACCTTGCTGCAGTGCAGATCTAGGATTCTACATTTCTAACAGGTTCCCAGGATGCCACTGCTGCTGATCTCTGGGCCTCCTGTAAGTATCAGGCCCTGGAGGACAGTCTCCTAGCACAAAATGCAAAGCAGACAATGGCTGGTCTGCATTTTGTATACTGGTACGATTTACCTTTTATCACTAGAGAGAAAGTTTATTTCTTCTTCTGATTGTCAGTGAATTTGTAACCCCCTTCTTTTTCTAGGCACGTAGTTCTTAATTAGTGTTGGATTCTGGTCGTAGAAACAAGATTGTAGATATTAGTTATAAAACATCATCCAACCTCCTTAACCCCCCAAGTATAATCAAGGGAACACGTTTAGGTTTGTGTTTCAGAGGGCCAGGATCCATGCTATGTAGCATTTGTTCATCTTGATAGATCTGAGGTCATCTCTTTGTGGAATTGAGATGTGTGGCTCTGGTTGAACCAATTTCTTAGATCTTGCATGATGGCGGTCTCCAGGGTTGGAACAGGCAGTCCCTGGCATGGGCCCATTTGCTTTTTATAGCAGTGCTGACATCGTGTTGCACAAAATCAGTCTTTATGTCAGACTTCTCAACTGAGAGCTGATCATGGGAGGGCAGGGCACCAGTAACCGTAACCTTCTGAAGCTGCTCCTAGCTGGCTCTGCTCACCACCTGAGCACCCAGAACCAGTCTTCTGGCCAGTGAGCTGCCCTCCCTCTAGCGTTTCACCCAGCCTACTCTCTGGAAATGAAATGTGCTCATGGGCAACTCAGAATTTCCTTGGCCACAACCAGCACGTACCTGCCTATGCGCGGCCGCTTCCTCAGAATATGACTGTCCTACTCGCCATTCCTGAATGCAGGGTACATGTCAACGGTCCTTATTTTCTCATATTCCATTTCTTAGGTCCCTCGTTTAAAGCGAGCAGTTTGAAAGCAGATAAAAAGTTAGAATTTGTTCCCACAAACTTGCACATACAGAGGATGAGAGTTCAAGACGATGGGGGGTCAGGTAACTATTTTTCTGTTCCTCTCACTAAATCACACTTGACTTCCTTTCCCCCCGTGTGCTTGGTGCCCACACTGCCCCACACGTGTGCAGCCTTCCCTGTGTGTGCTTCCGCCTGGCAACTCAGATAAGAGACATGGCACAGGACCCTCGTAAGGTCTTGGTTTCCTAGGTTTTTCCCTCCCTTTGTTCCTTCCCCTCGTCCGTCCTCCCTCCAGCTTCCCTCTGTGTTTCTGTGGCAGCAAGTCGCCTGTCAGGTATCCTTCCCAAGGAGGGGTGCAAGCTGAGTGTTACCGGTGGTTGCCTCCGGCCCTTTGTGGCCCCATCTGGAGACGTGCAGGAACCCCCTCTCTGCTGAGATGATGGTGTTGGGCTCCAGGGGCCCTTGGAAAATCGAGGCTGTGGGGCTGAGGGAGCGGGCCGCTTGGCACTGGGCTGGCAGGGCAGGGTCCCGGAGCTGCGCGCATACCCCTGTAGCTGGCTTGTGCACAGGCCTGAGCCCAGAGTAACGGAGGAGAGCTTTCTGTCATTCAGATCAGAACTACGACATTGTCACCATCGGGGCACCAGCTGCGCACTGCCAAGGTTTTAAGTCAGGAGGTCTCCGCAAAAAGCTGCACAAATTTGAAGAGACCAAGAAGCAGTAAGTACTTGGAGGGTGTTCATGGGTCTTTGTACAGCTGTCTGGTGCTTCCTAGGTCAAAGAAAAAACAAATCAAGAGGTGACCGCAAAAACATCCAGCCATCCGATGTGCTTCTGTGCGGCGAGAGGAACTGCCTCGTGGCCCGGGTGCTTCTGTGTGTGTGACTGAGCTGGGGGGCGGGGCGTGAGGGCGCCTGATTAGTGGTCCTGACCCTGCAAAGGAACAGCAAATTGAAACCCCCTGGAAGGTGGCTACCCCGTGTGGACTCTCTGCCACCTCAGCTGTCCCTTAGAGCCCCTGGTCCGTCACGCCAGGTGTGCAGTGTGTGCTGAACGCCACAAAGTGTGAAGCCCGGAAGAGAGTGCTTCCTTTCCTGAGCCGACTGCAGTGGTAAACATTCCCTGTTTTAAGAAGGCTGGAGTGGGGTGGGGGGTGGGAGGGGAGCTGCACGCAGCTGCAGTCCAAACAGGAAATGGCCAGGGAGGCAGTTGGGGAAGGGCATTGTGGAGCGTGCAGGGAGGTGTGGCTGAGGCGTGGTGCTTTGAGGACAGGAGCTGAGGGGGAGGGCAGCCTTGCTGGCAGACTGCTCAGTGCGGGGCCACACGCTGGTGAGCCTGGATGCAGGGGTGACAGAGGTAGGCCTGGCCCCAAGGGGCTCCTGGTCTTGCCTGGGAGTGGACAAGTCAACAGCACCACTTGGAGCAAGCAGGGCCGTGCTTGGAGCGGGGGTGACGCCGAGAGAGCCACAGACCCCAGCTGTTGTGTTGGATATGTGGGAGGCATTGGTGATCTTCCAGAATGTCACCCGTCAAGATTTAAATGGATGGGGGAGGCAAGTGTGAGAAGTAGGGGCGACGAGTGTAGATGGTCCTGTGAGATCCGTGGACCATGGAGTAGAGGAAATGGCATGCAGGTGTCTGCCTGGGGAGAATGGTTATCACATGATTATGTGTTCAGGCTGATGGGGATGGCGAGAGTGAAGAGCTGTTGGTAAGAGAAGTCGATGGAGCAAGGTTCTGGAGATGCAAAGGCCAGACCAGGCAGGGAGTCCTAGAAGGTCGGGTGCAGAGAGGTCCTTGAGGAGTGAAGAAACAAGCTGAAGATACTGTGAATCAGCCTGTGCAGAATGTGGAGTTGAAAGGGTGGGACTTACCAAGGGAGAATGCAACAGTTGGAGGGAAGGTGAAGCCAAGGCCTAGGGGGCATCAAGAGAGTCAGCAAGGCGGCCAGGTGGAGAGTATTAGCACCTGCCAGGGAATCAAGGCTCTGGGCTGCCATGGCCAGGAGTCAAGATGCGGCTTGAGAAAACTGACATCAGACTGGATCAAGGAAGGGGTGAAAGGTCAGGTACAGTGGCCGGTCAGTGGGCCAAGGGGATCAGGGATGCAGCTAGGAGCTTCTCTGCCCATGGGGCGAGGCTGGAGGGGTGAGCCGGCAGGTGCAAGAGAGCGCACTAGGAGAAATCACCGTTCAGATGTCTACACAGGTGGCCCGGAGCCAAGTGAACCCTGGAGGCAGCAGGAGGAAGAACAAGGAAGGGCCAGTGGTTAGGAAGGGGAATTTCAGCCTTCAGGGCAGGCGACATTCTTGGGAGGCCCCCCAGACAGCCCGCTTGACCTTGATTGATCCCACCAAGGGGTCTTCCCCTCCCAGACAAGCCAGACCCACCTGAGGAGTCACTGACTCTGCTGTGCCCTGGGAATTACGATGAAGAGGAAGCTTCCAGTGCTCCCCACAGCTCTGCACAGCCAGCCAAGAGAGCGTGTGTCTGTCACTCCATTGCATGTGGCTGTGTGGGGGTGTGAGTGGGAGATTTGAGGATGCCATGGGGACCCTGGAGGGGAAAGCCCATCAGGAGGGGGCGCCACTGCCGTCCCTGTCCTGGAAAGGTCAGGATGTTGATACCTGATTACCCAGTATATTAACTTCAGAAGTCCTTACTTCCAAAATGCTCCTGGAGTATATTTCAAATAAATAATGTAAATTTTCATTTAATTTCCTTCTAATGTTATTAAAATCACCTGTAGAAATGATTTTCATTATTTGAACTGTACTTTAAATGTGGACAGAACTTGGCCCACAGGCGGAATGTCCCCCTGGGGCTTGCGCACAGACACGGACATTGCTCTGATGAATAAGCACATTGGGCTCATAAGTTTTATGGTCCCTGTAGTGGGTGCCTCGACACGTAATTTCAAGGATTTTGACAAAAGATAACTTGGCTTTTTAATTTTTTGTTTTGCATTTGGTGTTTGCTAACTGCTAATATTTCGTTTTGGTTCTTTTCTTTAGCAGTTTTGAGGAGTGTTGGTGAGTTTTCTGTCTGTGGAGAGAGTGTCTGTTTGGGTCTTGCTCTCCTGTAGAGAAAGCCGGTGCTGTCCCCTCCTCGGTGAGGTGCTTCAGCCCTCGGTGCCACCAGGGGGCCCTGGTTATAGCCTCGTAGACAGAATTCTCTCTTCCAACTGCAATGTTCTTTGATAATGAATAGCCCATCTCCAGTCTACCATTTTACCTTCCAAATCCAGCGGCACTTTGTTGCTGTGTGCGCTCTGAGGGAGGACCCTGTTTCTCCCAGGCCGGGCAAGTCCCCGGGTGCTGGCATTTCAGGTCCACCCATCGGGGTGGTCGGGAATCCCTGTCTGGCCTCTTTTACGAGAATCTTAGGGCTTCCGTTTTCACTTCACCATCACCTCTTATGGGAATATAACCAGCTTCCGTTTTTTGTGAATATAATTTATGCAGATTTTTAAAACAGTGTTCCTTGGGCCAATTTTCCCCCCGAGGGCAAACCAAGAATTGATATGACCAAGTGATTTTTTTCCTACCAAAGAATTAGATGGCAGCCAGAAAGCACTGTGTCTGCAGCCCAGGGGCTCCGAGGCTGCCCCCGGCCCTCCCCAGCCGTGCCTAGCGCGCTTGCTCAGGCGACAGCCAGGGCTCTGCAGTGGCGCTTCGCGTGGTGACAGCATCTCAGAGCTGGGGGAGCTCGGGGGCCATGGCGGGGTCCTGCCCGACATGGCAGCTCTCTGCCGGGGACAGCAGGAAAGCTGAGGCCTCTGGGGCTTTCCCTGTCTCTAGGACTAGGACTGAGCACACGTGCTCATATACTCACCATCATCCCCTAACAGCAGCTCTTTGAAATTTACTCTTCCACACCCCCCACCACAAGCTTCCTGTGTGTAAGCCCCAGATTACTGTTACTAGAATGTGACCTGTAGGAACACAAGGTGAGTAGGAGCGGTGCTCTCCTTCGGGCTTGGGGGACCGTATGTACTGGTCGAAGTATACACAGCCATCTACATACACACACATATATCTACAGGAAGCACACATTGCGTGTGTGCTCTAAAGACTGGGGCCAGGGAAGGACAGATTTTTAAAAATCCTATTTGAGATTGTGTTTTTAAGACTCAATTGTCAAATGGCAGCTATTCATTTGGAAGAGTGATTGCAGATTGGAAAGTAGTCGTGTGCACATCGTGCTGTGAAATTAGTTCTCAGATCACGCAGGCTTGGTTGTGGTCTGCTGCATGGGCTTCTGGCAAATCCATCGTGTTTTATCGTGGTGTGTGGGCTTGGGGTGTTGTTTTTTTCTGGGGTGCTTTGGTTTTTGGGTTTTGCATGTTTACACCGTAGTCTGTCAAGGGAGGTGTTTTGGAGACCTGCTTTCGGGATCCAAAGAGCCCAGTGGGGGTGAGGGGGCGCCTCAAGTCCTCATATCCAAGGGAAATGATGGAGGTCATGCTGCTCCACCTTCTCCCTCTTCCCCAAAACCCAAAGGGCAGCTCTTTGAGGGGACCCGTGAAGGCTGAGAAGGATGGGGACCAGTGAAGGCTGAGACTCCCATTCCAGCTAGAGCTCACAACTTCAGATCGCAGGAGACATCCCCACTGGGGCATTATACTACTCTGTGCTTTCCTTGGCTTCCTCAGATGGTCTGAAAACTAACTTTATACTATTAGATTGATTTGGGGATCCTGGCCGAGAGACTTGGATTTATCACCTCCATCTAGAAGGGCCAAACATGGTAGCCAGGCCCCACACAGCCGGGACACGAGTCGGTTCTCCGGAGGCTGGTGTTTGTGCCGTGCAGGGACTGGGCTGTGGTTTTGATGTCAATCCTAAGATCTAAGATCACACACTGCTTGGTGACGAAGGAAGGAGGAAGAGCCAGGTTTTCAAAACTGTTGAGGTGTCCAGGCCTGGCCTCTGGCTTGGCATGTTCTTCACCTCCTTCGTCTGATAGAACATTATTTTTCAATGTAGAGAAGTCCTGGAGAAGGCAGTCTAGTGGTCAGGGTCAGAGGTGTGAGGGCGGAGAACTTTGGGTGTGTGCACAGAAAGTTTGAAGACTGGCCCAATGAAGAAACAGGTCTCTTGTGGAAAGTCTAGCCCCCACGGCAGTCTCCCTTCACTGTGATAAACTGACCCCTTCTGAGATGAACAGACCCCGTGCCTCCACTTCGGAACTGCCAATACATGGACAGGCGAGGTTCTCAGGTGGAAGGCTATGAGCATTTGGGTAATTATTGGATTCAATATCTGTATATGCATTTATGTAAGAATACAGACACATACAGACAGAGACAAAGGACTTCACTGTGTTTGAATATTTCAAAGCCTTCTACCATACAGACAGAAAGAATCTCTTGAGATTTACTTTTGCCCATCAGCAGCTAGACTAGCCTAGGAGAACATCCCTGAGTATCAGAACGCTTTACTTAGTGTTGGTTGTGGGCTGGGGTTGGGAGGCTGCTGCCATCCTCTTAGATTTGAGGAGACCCCTTAGACTCTGTTCTTATCCTTTCTAGTACACCATCCAGCTGCCAGTCCATAATCTACATACCACAGGACATCATCAGAGCCAAGGAGATCATTGCCCAGATCAATACCCTGAAAACCCAAGTGAGTTACTATGCAGAGCGGCTCTCGAGGGCGGCCAAGGACAGGTCTGCCACTGGCCTCGAAAGAACCCTCGCCATCCTGGCAGACAAGGTAGGGGGCACTACCCTGCTACATGTGAGATGGGGGCTCCCTTGGGTTTCTGGAAGCCCTTGGACACTCCATGTGTGCTTAGAGCCGTCCATTCCAAAGGTGACATTGGGATGACCTTGAAGATCTAGTTTCAGGTTTAGTTCCCCCAGAGGCCCAGGGAGGTTTGGTGATTTGCCTGTGGTCACAGAGCTGGATGAGGGCAGGCCAAGGACAGCACCCAGGGCTGGTGACTTCCAGTGCTGCTTCATGCAGATGTGTCTTCCCTCAAGTCCGTGGGGTCCATTTTGGAGGCTGAGGTAGTTCCACGGCTTTCTTAGCAACTGCCTACTCAGCACATTTTTTGCCAATTTTTATTGACTTGGAATTTGAAAAAACTGAGTTATTGTACAGACATACAATTAAGGAAATATAACTTCATTGGCTTTCACATAATCAATAAGCCATTTTCTAATTAACTGTAATTTGATCCTGATTAAAAATATCTAGGGGCGCCTGGGTGGCTCAATCAGTTAAGCATCCAACTCTTGATTTTGGTTCAGGTCATGATCTCACGGTTCTGGGACCAAACCCCATGTCAGGCTCTGCGCTCAGTGAGGAGTCAGCTTGGGATGCTCTCTCTCCCTCTGCTCTTTGCCCCACTCACGCATGTGTGTGTCCCCACTCACGCATGTGTGTGTCCCCACTCTCTCCCTTTCTGTCTCTCTCTCTCTCTCAAATAAATCTTAAAAAAATATATAGACAGATATAAATATGTAAATATTTGTCCATACTGGGGCATTGGATATACCAGATCATTTTGATGGATGGTGCTTTTTCAAATTACTCAGTCTCTCGACACACACACACACTCACACACACACATGCACACACATATACAGATTCTGATCACACTTCCCCACTCACACCCACTTTGCTGGGGTGAGGTGCTGTTCCTGATCAGAACGTGTTATATCCTTCACATGTGTTCACTCAGCAAAGAGATCGAGAGCTGGAAATTAGATCCACTTGGAAAAGAAAGATGATGTTATCAGAAGGAAAATTATGAGCCACAGAACTCCTGCTGCATACAGAATTCCCCAGAACCATAGTGCTATGCTGAGAGTCCCACTGCCCAGAGTCCAGGGCTTTGAGTATTAGATGCAAAAAAATAAGACTTAAGTGATTGCATCAAATTCTTGCCTGTCCCCTGGAGCCAGAGAGGACAGCCCAGGATGTCAGTGAAGGCAAGGACATTGGGCTCTCTTCAGGCCCTTCCTTGAGTCACGTCAGGCTCCGAGGAGGGCAGGGACTGAAGCATGTCAGAGATTTCTCGACCTCCCTCGTTCTCCCTGTGTCGTCCAGTCTTTTTGTGGGGGCCTTTAAACTCAGCCATCCCAAGGGCTCCTGTATGGAGAGGGGTGCACAGCTGGGCCTCAGGACGGTTCCTGAGCTCTCAGAGACGACCGGCCCCAGCGGCTTTGGTTTCTGTGTGCTGCAGACCCGGCAGCTGGTCACCGTGTGCGACTGCAAGCTGCTGGCCAACTCCATCCACGGGCTGAACGCGGCGCGGCCCGACTACATTGCCTCTAAGGCCTCCCCCACGTCGAGTGAGGAGGAGCAGGTGATGCTTAGGAACGACCAGGACACCCTCATGGCCAGGTGGACGGGGAGGAACAGCCGGTCTTCTCTGCAGGTGGACTGGCACGAGGAGGAGTGGGTGAGTCTGCTGCCCCTGGCCCTCATTCTGCCACTGAGCTTGGGTTGAAAAATTCAAAGCCTCTTGCCAGCCCCTCGCCACCAAGAGGTGTCTACCAGGTTGGCTGCTTTGCAGACAAGCTCCGAGTCTCCTCCCGGGTGGCTCTTGGACCCCCTGAGTTAGGGAGGGAGATGGCATTTTCACACCTTGTGTCCATCTGAGGGGCAGGGCTGCCGCAGGCCAGGCTGGTGTCAGACCCGGCTGTAAAGGGGGCGATGTTCTCCATGGAGCTCTTGCCTGCTGGAGGCCCGTCTCCTGTCACTATCTCCTGAAGACCAGCCAGGCCCCCTGCTTCCTCAAAGCTCTCTACGCAGTTAGCCCTTCCAGGGCCATTTGTATTTTGGGGGGACAGGGGAGGAGTCTGGAGACGCTGCCCCTGACGTTGTATGCGTTGCATCCTTCTTCCTGACAGAGTGGCCCTGAGAGCCGCCCCTGTCTCTCCTGAGGGAGGGACATATCACACAACTCGTTTTGTCATTTTTTAGGACTACGGCTTGGAGGCATGGAGTTTTTAGTCAGCAGCGAAGGGCTCCTCAGGCCCTGCCCCGGTGTCCTGTATTCTGTGTGGGTTTCTGCAAACCGCTCCCAGCCCTGCCTCCCCACCTCCCCACTGCCCCCGTCTGAAGTGACCGGCTGCCTCCATTACCTTCCCTCAGTCCCCTGTGTGTTTGATGGTTGTAGGAGGTCTGCAGCAGAGGGAGGAGGGATGAGCTGGCTCGCTGGGCTCTGTGGTCCTGCTGCCAGCTCTGGAGGGCACCGGGAAGCCCTGTCCGGCCTCCATGACAGTTACTAGCAAACGTGTCTCCAACTTTAAAAACAATGACCGCAGTACATTGATTTGTGTTTTGAAAAGCAAATACAACTGTAATAGGGAATTCTGAATTAATCTTGATACTTCTAAATTTGTGGTATTTTAATGATCACAGTGGCCCAGGGTGGGGGAATCAGTGTGTGTGTGAGGGGGCAGGGAGGGGGGCACGGGGAGGGGTGGTGTTCTGTTCTGCTTTTCCCATTGGGACAGCTGACCCAGATGGGCCCTTTCGGTTTGGAAGGAAAAAGTGTGGCTGAACGTCGACAAGAGCCTGGAGTGCATCATTCAGCGGGTGGACAAGCTGCTGCAGAAGGAGCGCCTGCATGGCGAAGGCTGTGAGGATGTCTTCCCGTGCGCGGGCAGCTGTACCAGCAAGAAAGGTAACCGGGACAGCCACGCCTACTGGATCAACCCGGAAGACCCCTTCTGCAATGTGCCCTCCTCACCATGCCCCTCCACCATCTGCTCGATGCCATCCTCACCTGCATGCCATCCTCACCTGACCACACGTGCGTATGCATCCACGCTGCCCACTCATGCTGCCTCCACCTCACGCTGCGTCTGTCTGTCTGTCTATCTGTCTGTGTCCGACTCCATGACCTCCTCCCCCCATGCAGACTGCAGGGAGGGCCGTCAGGCAGAGCCGGCTGTCACAGTGCACAGAGCAGCGGGCGGTGAGGGCAGAAGCCCCCGTAGTCCACGCCCGTGGAGCCCGTGTGCGAATCTGCGTGTCTGGCAAAGGCAGAATCTCAAGGCCGTCTTGGGTGTCACTGCCCTATCAGTGAGGGTGGGGCTCCTGGGCTGTTCTGGTTTGTAAACCAGTCTGAGAACCTGCAGGAGGCCGAAATGCAGATGCTTTTCTTCTGAGATTGTTGACTGCACCAGGAATTGGTAGAATCAAGGGAAAGGTGAATCATGCAGGGACACAGCCGGATGAGAGCTGTTAGCGGGCTCAGCAGACTCGTCCAAAGGCTGCTTGTCATCAGCCGGCTGTGCTGTTACCCAGCAGGGGATGTTGCCTTGGCACTTGTCGGTCACTCACTCAGATGGTGGAACCCGCTCCTGGGGCTGAGTTAGGTTCCTCTGTTCAGCACCGCCCCCGAGGCAGGGTTCTCAGTAGATGGTAGGACGTTGGCATGAAGCAGCATGCTTCAGAAACAGTCCTCTGCCTGCACAGACAGCACAACCAGACACTCCGTCCCGCGTGTAGCCCTAAAGCTGGGCACGCACGATTTCTCCGCCAGGCTGTCCTCGGTCCCTGCCACTCGGGGCCTTCCACCTTTTCCTGTAGGAGCTGGAGGGGGTCATGGGCCAGGCAGCTGAGAGCCGGCTGCAGACCTAGCTTCTGCCTCCTCTGCTCTCCTCTGTGAATGGTACACTGGTTAGTAAGGCCCAGATGTGCGAAGGTTAGCCTTCAGACAGCAAGGACTTTTCATTTCTGAATTGGACAGCTTTCATTCAAGGCAGAAGCTGCTCCTCTATCAGAGCCTCTTGATAAATCCTTATTTGTAAGATGCCCTTCACCTTTTCAATCTGCCTGCAGTCTGTTCCCAGGGTGCGATTTCACTTGAGCCTCTGATTCAACAGTGTCCACGTCCTCCACCCTTCCATCTGTGAAGGACTGTAGTTTCAGTTCCCCAAGCCTGTGATTGGTTTCATGGAGCTATTTTGTCCTGTTTGTCTTCTCATTTTTTTATGTAAATTGTGTGTTTAAAAAAAAAAAAATAATGCTCATTGCTCATTTCTCTTCAATATTGTCTTGCTTGTAATTTAAAATTTTTTCCGCAGATATAAAAAGAGTAATTTATTGGGCTTTTAAAAAAAATGCCAGAGAGAGTTTATTTAATCAGATATTCTGTTACATCCATAACTTAAATGTCAGTTTCCTTCTAGGCAACATCCTGTATTGGTCAAATGTAGACAAATTTAAATGCAGTTTTCAAGTTATTTAAATGAGCATTTATTTATGGTATTTAGGGTATGACTTGTGTTTGCCATGCAAATCAGCTCTGTTATAATCATGGGAATATGAAGCATACATTTGAGAGAGTCTAACTTGGCTGATCAGTACTCAAAGAAATGTATGAAACCGTATGCCACTAAATTAACTGTGGATGATCCTAATTTAAAAATCTTGAGCATAGCTAGGAAGCCGTTCAGAGCTGGATGTGATCAGGAGAATCAGAGAGAACGAGATGGCGAGCTATTTATTTTATCCGGTCTCTTACCCTCAAGGGCCGGAGCCCAGCTCTGTTGTGACTTTCTATACCATTCCAACTTCCTGGGCCAGTTGTTTAGGCCTAATGAACAGGTTGTGTTCACACCAACTTATATACAAAGAACTCTGTGCCTCTTTGAAAGGCATCATGACTTTTCATTCCAGCTCTGCACCCTCTCCTAAGTCTTTGGTTTCCATCTTCTGCTAAGGAGTCATGCTGCCTTCTAGCTCGCTCTCCCACAGAACTTACCAGAGCCTTGCCTGGCAGGCACGCACCACTGTGGGACCCACTGACGAGTCCCCGCCAGCTGGAACCACAGAGGCTCCGGGAGTCTCGCCTTCCTTCTTCCGCTTTCCACACAGGTCACAAGTGCCCCACATCCCTCTGCATCACCACCCACAGCCACCCCGTCCGGTGGCCTCCATGTCCTGCCATGCATGCACTCATCCTCTCCTCATCGCTGAAGAACCATTCAAACCCCAGACCAGGTTGTTTTAACCTGAACCCCAGGTTCATATGTCCCTGAGATTATGTGCTAGGATGAGAGGAGGTATATAGTGGTCATCAAATCTCAGGGTACAAGCCACTGGTCCAGGAGTACTGAAGGAGACCCCTACCCCCGCCCACACACACACACACACATTCCCTGCTTTGACTGAAAGATTGAGTTTACCCGGCTGAGTTTAACCCCTAATACCTTTTTGGGAATGGTCACAACCCAGCTATTTGGGATCACCACAGAAGATCATGAAAACAGGCCCTTCGACCTTCCTCCTCACTCAGACTCAGAATTTTGGAGGAAGGGTTATGGGGAGGCCGAAATCTGTATTTTTTTTTTCCTCAAGACTGGGGTAGTTCTGATTAGCTGGACAGAGGTCTAAGAATCACTGTTCTGCGTCACCGCACACCACTGTGGGTTTCTCTCTTTGTTAGGCAGATGGTCTCAGGGTACTTAGGCTCTGCTGAAGAGGCTGAAGTCTTCAGCTCACAGGGGCCTTCACGTTTGCTCTGTTCTATCGCCTTTGCCGGTGGAAGAAGTCACTCTCAAAGATGCCTAGAGCAGAGGGATCCCTTGCCACCTCCACCTCTGGGCAACCCAGCTGGTAAACGTCTCCATACAGCTGGTTCCACCTATTTGGGGGGCTCTAAAACCACCCATTTCAGTACCCTGAAGACATAAAATGACCCCTTTCCAGACTCGTCTTCTTCCAGGTGGCACGCCCAGTTAACCAAGGAATTGTAGTTTTTAAGGGAAATACAAAATTGAAATGAGTACTTCACTTGCTGAAATGCGACTCAGTGTAGGTGAAGTTGAATTAAAATTGGCATTCTTTGTATGACCTGGAGGGACGTTGTAATTCTTGACTTCCCCCAAGTCATAAAAGTTTTAAATTTGATTTAAATGTTTAAGATTGGCATAGATGTGGGGTGGTATATTGGTTTCATCACTGGATCCTAACCTTTGGGTCTCCCGGCATGTCAGTCTGCAGCCCAGGTTCCACTCGTGAGTCAGGGCAGCGGGCTCTGAATTGGGGATGATCAATTTGCTGGTCAGTCTCTCTCATTACAAGTGTGCTTCCAGATGCTCTGAGCCAACATGGGCTCCGCCATGTACAATGTGATCGATGTGGGCACTTTATCACATTGTAATACGTTAGTTTGCTTACCTGAAGAGCATTTTATGTTGAAGTCTTAGCAACATGAATGAATGAATCAGTGCGTCGGTCAGTGTTTACCACCAAGAGGGCTTGGCTGCCGCAGAGCAGCCGAGCGCCCGCGTGGGACTTCTCGGGGAGGAGGCGGGCAGGCCTCCGTCCTCTTCTCTGTTCAGCTGAGCCACCTTACGGCCGGCTGCCGATGCAGTTGCTGTAAGCGCTGAGTTGTTCATGTTTGAACTTTGTGCTGCTCCTTAATCATCCGTGTCGCCCTCCATTTCTGTGCAGATTGCAGCCCCCCTCCTGACGAGTCCAGCCCAGGTACGTGGTTTCCATTCAAGGCTTCTGCAGATGTCTTTTTTTAATCCTCAGGTAGTGTTTGTAGCTGAATTATCCGAGACTGCCTATGCTTCCAGAGTTAGGAAAATATTTTAGGAGTGTGTTCATTTGAGGCAGCTAGCAACTTCTCTTAGGTCTGGTGAGGAACCAGTTGGGTTGGGGATGCTGGCCTGAAGCAGGCTACCCCATGTGCTTTTCTCGCTTGCCCATCATACAACCTTTTCAGACGATTTGTGTCCACGGGTGCGTTGGACTTCCTGAATCAGCACAGGGCATATTTGTAAATGATACTTCCTGTGATTCCACCTGAACTTGTGAACATTACATGGAAGGGGTGTAGCCAGCCAAATGTTGCAGCATTCACAATGACACAGCGTCCTCTCTTCTGAGTCTGGATGCAGCTCAGAGTTCTTAGGCATTGCTAAGAGGCTCAGTTGGAGATAGTGCAAAAATGGAATCTTTCTGCTGCCTTTGCATGTAGGAGTCGGTGTTTACGGCTCTAGTTCAGGGGTCGGCAGACTGCAGCTCTGAGCCGAGTCCTGTCCACCGCCTGCTCTTGTAAATAATGTTTTATTGGAAATCACATCCACTCATTCACATGTTGTCTGGCTGCTTTTGTGGGGCAATACCAGAGTCAAGTAGCTGTGACAAGGACCCCATCATCCTCAAAAGAGCCTAAAATATTTACTGTCTGGCCTTTTACAGAAAAAGGGTGCCGACCCCTGCTCTAGTTCATGTTGAATTTCCTGGTTGTGGCTTGTGGGTTCCCCAGAGTGAGCATGAGACCCCCCCAAATAATATGCTTTTGCTTACCCCCCCAAAACCAGCTACCCGATCAGTCTGATGATTGCATATTTCTGACTGGATATAAATGTGAGGTAGCAGGACACCTGTTTTATATCTAGAGTGCAGTAAACTAGTGATTTGGGGATTTACCAAACTCTCCCTGTCGGTTTTAGCAAACCCTCTCAGCTCGTATAGCACCATGAATTTTATACCAGCTGTGTCATTTCTAGAAGCCCTGGTGGCTTGTCCACAGTTAATGTCAATGGACTAAAATGGTCCTCTGCCAAGAGTTCCTTTGGCTTTCCCTGGAGAGCTCTATTTTATCTCAGTCAAAACACAAACACATTTTTTCTCTCACTCTTTCTCAGTTTTTCTCCTTTCTTCTCTCCCTCCCTCCCCTGTTAATGAGGAAAAAAAAACCAAAAAAACAAAAGCAGAGCATGGATTTGAAAAAGCCCTTCAAAGTTACCAAACGTAGAATGCTTAGTCCATGGATTAGCCACCAGTCATCGAGCATTAACAGATTAGCAACTAGACAAGGAGCTTACCCCCAAAAGTGAATCAGCTACATCCCTAAGGACACTGTTGAGTTGAACTGATTTTTTTTTTCATAGCAAGACTTTCTTGACAAAAGGAGCAGAGTACGACTCTGTTATCAAATCTAACTTCCCAATATCTTTACTTAGCTAGGTCCTGGCAGACATCCCATTTCTGTCCCTGAAATTCATTTTGTCTGGAAGTTTCTAATTTTAGTTTTTCTTTGCATTCCCCCCAAATGTATTTTCACCCTCCAGTTCTGCTCTCTACTTGGCAGAAGCAGTCTGACACAATAGAAATAACATAGAGTTTAGAGTTAGACCCATACAAATGCTTGTTCTTTTTGTGTGTCTGGGAAGACACTTAACCTCCCTGAGCCTGTTTCCTTACCTGTATTAATAATCCTCTCTCTGTGGATTAAATGAGAAAACAGATGAAAGGTTTTACATACATGGTGGTTGGCCCTCTTGTTGAACTCTGGAGCCATCCAGACATGTCTAAGCCCTTCTCCAGGCGGATGGCAGACACATCTCCCACCCAGACCCACATCTTTTCTCCAGGACAAGCTCCTAGTGCTTTTTAGCCACTCTTCCTGTACTCCCAACTTTTTTCAGGGTTGTTTCTCCCCCCCCCGCAATGGAACAAAACCAAGTCATACTTAAACGGATTTTTTTTGAAAGAGAAGTAGGTAAAGTCAAGAAGTATTGCCTGGAGAAGATTTGCTTAGTCGGCAAAGACCACTTGTACTTTGTGACCGTTTTCAGATTAAAATGCGTATTAATTACATACGTACATGCATGTTAAGTGGGAAATCAAAGTAAGAGTAAAATTGGCAACACTTACTTGCTCTATGAGCATTTACTTCTTAGGTAATGACTTAATTAATGAAACCCTAATTATTTGGCTATTAAAACTAAGCTGCCATTGGTCTTTCTTAATAGATGCTGCTGAATAAAATTTACATGTGTGAACAGAGTTCTTCAGAGAAACAAAAACACGGCCTCTGAGATTTTTTAGAGGAGGAAAGAGACTTGGGTGTTACCTAGCAGAGCCCTTCCATTTTACCAGAAAGGATCCATGTGGCCAAGGAGGCAAGAGACCTGTCCGTGGCCACCACTGCTTAGCAGAAACCGGGGCCTGAGACTCACATTGTCCACTCCTTGGTCACCATGACTTCTGCTGTAGACTTTCTAAATTTAAACCTGCTTTTTTTTTTTTTTTTTTTTTGCATCACAGGCACAAATCCTTGTCCACATACAATGTGCCCGCATCCACAGTGAGATAATTTCCAAAGTTTGAATGGCTACATATACTTGAAAATGTGCATTAACCAAACACTGAGTATAGGGAAGTCCTTTTGCAATTTTAGGCCTTTCTATAAATCTGTTTCTCAACAAAGTGCTACTTGTACAGTTTGAGAGGAGTGGAGCCAACCTCCCTTCTCTGTGGCTCTTAGATTCCGTTTATCTAAGACAGCGCTTACCCTCCGGTGGCCATCCCGCCTGCCTGGCCCGTGGCCTCTCCCCAGTGCGATGACGTCTGTGGCCGTTCTGAGACTCGCCCCTCATCCTAAGGGGCGTGTGCTGTCCGGGCTCCACTCCCCGCCTGTGCCCCATTTGCTGCACCTGGCAGGCTCACCCGCGGTGATGGTTAAATGCCTATGTCTGAGCTTGGTGACCTGTTATAAGTAGAACTGATGAGGGCATGTCTTTTCTCTTTAAATCCCTTCTAAATAGGAAGGCAAAAAAGAGCCAAAGCCCCAAATACCTTTAACTCTGTTTTTCCACCCCAGGGTTCTATTTTTAAAAACTTGTTTTGGTACAGGGTCACAATTTCCTAGTATCTCTACAGGAAAACTAAACCAGAAATAGAGGGCACCAGGCGGGAAGGTCGGGGTTGGGGAAGAAAGTGAGGGCAGAAGTGGGGGACATTCTGAGAGCTGAAAACCCCACCGGGACATCGGGTGGAACAGACGTGGGAAGTGAGACTGTAACCCAGCCGCACACGACTGCGCAAGGATGGGGGTGTCCTTTGCTCTAGCAGGATGGGGGCCCTTCTCTCCCTGGGTGGTGGAACAGTGGTGACTTGCAGATGACTCGCAGAAGCTTTTTTTGGTCATTTTCCTCAAAAGGAATAATCTCGAGCATTTGTGGGTACAGTCCCTAGTATAGGTCGGGGAGACCAGGCCTACCTCAGTGGTCCCTAGTAGGTCTGCTGCTTATTTACTGGAAAAGCTTCAGGCCAGAATGCTGGAGACCGGGGTGGTTCCAGGCAGAACTCGGTGCCAGTCCTGGGCCAGAGCTTGGGCCAAGCAGAATTACAAGATGCAGAGGGGGTGGGGAGGTGGAAGGAGGGGCACAGAGGCTTTAGGGGCCCAAAACTCGCTAAATTTCTGACTCTTGACTCTTAAAATCTTCCTCCTCAAACGACTCCTTCCCTGTGCCCAGGTGAATGGAGCGAGGCCCTTTACCCCCTGCTGACCACCCTCACAGACTGCGTGGCCATGATGAGCGACAAGGCCAAGAAGGCGATGGTCTTCCTGCTTATGCAGGACAGTGCTCCCACCATAGCCACGTACCTGAGCCTGCAATACCGCCGTGATGTGGTCTTCTGCCAAACCGTAAGCCCCGGCAGGCCCGCCGGCACCCCTGCCCCCAGAAGACACAGCCTTAGAAAATCTTTCTCACTTCACACTGAGAAAACCAAGGGTGGCAGGCAACACTTGCCCCTGCCTGTGGCTCTTAAGTTTCTTTACTAGAGAGGTCTAGATTTCAACCCGGAGGGAGGAATCCTGCTCGAGAAGTATGTATTTATGAGAGGGTCTGAGTCCACGCTTGCTTCTCCCCGAGGAAGTGGCGGGTGCTGGTGGGTTGTGCACATGCCCTGCTCCTGCCCGAGGCGTGCCGGGTTTCGGACGGCCCAGGCCTCTTGGCCACCCTTCTTCCCACAAAGGAGCTTAGTGAGGGAGACACGGATGTTGCTATCAGTGCGGTGTGTTTCCTGGTTTATAAAACAGCAGGTGCCTTAGTCCTGTTGCTCGTGCACAACTGTTGTAATGATTTTGGAGAAGGGAAGAACTCAAGTGAATGTCACAAGTTTAGCAGATGCCAGTTATCACATTAGCAAAGTGAATAGTGACAGAGGGTCAGGCTGGCGCTCTGAGGTTCTGCTGGCCCATCCCCACAGAAAGTCTCCCCCTGAGGTAATTTGCAGAGTGGCCGTGTTTTCTCTCACTTCTGTTCTTTGTTGTGATCACTTCAGTTTCCAGCCAGCGCTGGTCTGGATCTGTGAGTATAATATAGGCCCTTTTCACTGTGGGGAATGAATTCTGGGCTTCCAGAAGGTTCTAGCCCAGGAGTAAGCCCAGGCAGGTTGGGTTGGAAGCTGAGCCAAAACCTAACGAGCCTTTGGGAGCAGTTGGAGTAGCAAGCCTGGAGTGCCGCATAGCCTCCCCGTGGCCTGTGCCCTGCGTGGCCTCAGAGCCGAGTGCCCCCCGCACCCCAGGTGGAGGAGGGGAAGGGGTGCTGCTGCCACCCAACCAGAGCCGTGGAGGCAGAGAAACTCGGGGCCAAGGGCGCAGCGCGGGCTGGGGGCCACTTAGTGGGGAGGTGTCTGCCCCCCACAACGGCCTCACCTCGTGTCTCCCCCACAGCTGACCGCTCTCATCTGTGGCTTCATCATCAAGCTGAGGAACTGCCTGCATGACGACGGCTTCCTGCGGCAGCTCTACACCATCGGGCTGCTGGCCCAGTTCGAGAGCCTGCTGAGCACCTACGGTGAGCCTCCAGGGGCGCCCCCACCCCCTGCGCCTCCAGGATCCTGGGGTTTGTGAGCAGCGCGGATGTGCGTGGTGCCCATTCTTTCTTCCTAAATATTTTTCTGATTACACACGCAGTACATGCTGATTAAAGTAAATCCAGACATCATCACAGTATGTAAGGACCAAATAAAAGTCCTGTATAGTGACACACACACCCCTTCGTTTGTTTTCTTGGTGGTGGTGGTTACAATTAAAGATCTTTCTAGTTGAGGATGGACGATACTTATTTAAGCACTAATTTCCTGTGAGACATGTGGGCCGTTTCTGAATTATTCCTCTGGAAACAGTGCTGCCATACGTCTCTGCACACAAGCGTTTGTGCGCTTGTGGGCCCATTTCTGCAGCCACTGCCTTATTAGAGGGAATGTTTCTGGGTCAAAGGGTAGGAATATTTTTAAATTTCATAGGTATTTCCGAATTGCCCTCGAAAAAGACTCTCTTCTCCCTACTTTCTTTTTTTTTTTTTTTTTTTAAAGATTTTATTTATTTATTTGACAGAGAGAGAGACGAGGAGAGAGGGAACACAAGCAGGGGGAGTGGGGGAGGGAGAAGCAGGCTTCCCGTGGAGCAGGGAGCCCGATGCTGGGCTTGATCCCAGGACCCTGGGATCATGACCTGAGCCGAAGGCAGACGCTTAACGACTGAGCCACCCAGGCGCCCGTCTTCTCCCTACTTTCGTTTTCTGTTTGTTTTGTCTGAGAGGGTAAAAATAGATGATTTTTTTTAAAGAAGTATTTGTCCATCTTTGGAGTTACAAGACCTCAAATAAATACCAAGCCCCACGGAGTAGAGGGATCTGGCCACAGTGTGCAGTGTGGCTGTCTCTGTCCATTTCTAAGGCGCCAGCTCTGCCTTCTGAGCTTCCGTGCATGTGGTTTCCCTCCCCACGCTGTCCTTCCCCAGGAGAGGGCTGGGAACCATGGTGCGAGTCTCCACCAGCGGTGTTGCTGAATGTGGCTGCGGGGAGACATGAGTCTGCTGGTGAAGAGGCTCGGAGGAGCCCCCTCTGGTCACAGCCACGCCTGATCCCGTCACCTCCCATCTGTGCCCAGCTCTGTGGCCGTGCTGAGCCCGCGGGAAGAGTGGCAGGGCCCCTCTACCTGACAGCCTTCCATCCCTCTCTTGCATCCAGGTGAGGAGCTGGCCATGCTGGAGGACATGAGCCTCGGAATCATGGACCTGAGGAACGTGACCTTCAAAGTCACTCAGGCCACGTCTAATGCATCGACTGACATGCTGCCTGTCATCACTGGAAATCGGTAGAAAGATTTTTTTAATCGTCAAAGCTAGCCCTGTGTTTGAATTTATGTTCATCACACGTGACGTCCTTGTCATTTTTTTACTGTGTCTCTTTCAGTTAAAGACATTGATCATGGTCTTCTGTGTTAACTTCACAGACCTTTAAAGTTCATGACCAGCACTTTGGAAACGACTGAGCCAGACGGCCAGTCTGCACTCTCGTATCGAGGCCAGCCTGGTTTTCCTCTTCCCACTCGCCTCCTCTCCTGCCTCTCCCTTGTCACAGCCCTCACCCGTCCTCTGCGTCTCTTCACTGTTTTGCAGTGATGGGTTTAACGTGCGGATCCCACTACCAGGCCCCCTGTTCGACGCGCTGCCCCGGGAGATCCAGAGCGGCATGCTACTGCGGGTGCAGCCCGTCCTCTTCAACGTGGGCATCAACGAGCAGCAGACGCTGGCCGAGAGGTGCGGGCCAGCCCTCACGGGGCCCGGCGCGGGTGGAGTGGTCGCTGTGGTGATGTAGAAAATGTCATTAGCCCTCTTCAGGCTCTGAGCGCTGCAGAGACTTTGTCATCCCCCGCTCCCCTTTGGCCAGTGTTCTTGAAGTGCAGCCATGGACCCAGCCCTGTGTTTGGTGCTGGGGACACAAGGATGAGCCAGTTGTGGTCTGTATCCTCAAGAGACTGGGCTGGTAGGAGAGAGATGTGGGCGCAAGAATGAAGATGAATGCAGGGAGTAGGGGTCCTAATGGGAGACCCAGGGAGAGGGTCTGGGAGGGCTTCCTGGACGGGATGATGGCTAAATTGAGTTTTGAAGAGCAAGTAGGATCTAGTCGGATGAGGAGGTGGAGGAAAGACCTGGCCTCTCGGGTCAATGAGCGTGAGCAAAGGCAGATGGGGAGAAACCGTGTGGGGGCTGGAGGCCAAGGCCCCAGGCTGGGATGGGCAGTGGTGAGGTTAGAGAGGCCTGTATGCCAGGCGAGAGCCTTGCCTTGATTTTCCAAAGGCCTGTGTCTTGTAAGCTCCCTCCAGGTTCCCCTGCCAGGCAACAGGGAGGAGTCACATGTGCCCATGTGTGCGAGTGTGTGTGTGTGTGTGCACGCACGTGTGTGTTGGAGAGGAGGGTTTGGGCATGTGTAATGACCTTCCGCTAGTAAATGAAAATCTTTCCTGTTTTATCATTATATTCATGTGGCATATGCATTTTAGAATAAAGAGTTATTTAGAAGTACTTGCTATGCAGGGAATTTGGTCTCTAGGATGATGTCCTATCTTCCTTTTGGGCCTTTGGAACCCAATGGTCACTATCCATTGATCCCTAAGTATAGGATCACCCCCACTGAGCAATGTGGTATGGCTGGTGGGAGACATCGAAGAAGTGTGAGTAGAGCAGGACACAATCACATCTACATAGTAAGTGGATCACTTGCTGCTCACGTGCCGGAATTTATATGAGGGGGACAGGTATAAAGAGGAGGTTGTTGGAAAGGGTCCAGACCAGAGGCAGTGAGCTGGATCAGGCAAGGGGTAGTACAGATGGAGAAGGGACAGACTGAAGGACTATTTCAGTGGTGAAATGGAGGGTTTGGTCTTCAGCTGGACAGGGTGTGAAAGAGACAGTGAAGAGAATAACAGACCTAGGCTTCCAGGTCGGTAGTGAGTGGGTGTTGCCACCACCCCCTGAGCCCAGGAACCGGGAAAAAGGTCATGCTCAGGGGCAGATGGAGGCTGGCTTAGGCTGGGGCCACCAGCCCAGGAAGCAGAGACCTCTAGGGTATGAGCAGAACTGGAGGAGCCCACTTCATGGAGAGGAGGCAGCATCAGGAGGCCGGCAGGGAGTTGTCCCAGTGAGGACAGTGATGCTCCCTGTGTCTGGCAGCTGCCGTTCCTGATGACTGCAGGAGCAGTTTCTGGAAAGGGTTGAGGCAAGGCCACATCACAGAGAGCAGAGAGGCAGGTGGAGGATGATGAGACAGTGGGGATGGGGAAGACTTGGCGAGTGCCAGGTCTTTGCTCATTCATCCGCTTTTGGGACACTGTCCCCTCAGCTCATAAACAGGCCCAGCTCACTGTGTCCTGGGGCAGTCCCCAAGGGAGCAGGTGCCTAGAGGAAAAGCCCTTGCGGGCATCAGGGTGGATGGGACTGTGATGGACCCGCAGGAGAGAGTCCTGCCCGCTGAAGGATGACCTGGGACCATGAAGAGGCTGATGTGCATGGAGGTCACTCAGCAGGGCAGTGGTGGAGCTGGACTGGGCATCCAGGCCTAATGACCACCTTGCATGACCACCTCTGGCATGTCCTGGCTACCTGGGAGGTGTGCACAGGTTGAGCCTGCATGGAGAGACGTGCGCTAGGGCCTCACATACAGCCCAGGAGGAGCAACTAGTCAGGTGTGGTTATCCAGCAGACAGAGTGACTTGCGCTTCAGGTACAGGACTGGGTCCTCACTCCCCAGCCAGAGCCTCAGTGCTGTCCCCTCTTGTAAGCACCTCCGGGATGGGAGGACACAGGGCCTCCCAGCGAGCGTCCATGAGAGGGGTTTGTATGCATGCCGCACAAGGGTCTGGGACAGATAGAGTTCTGGTCATCTTTGAGGCACATCTATAACAAATGTGCATGGTTCCCACTAATGAAATGTATTTAAACAAGTCACTGACAAGGTAGAGATGGCGTCATGCTTGGTAGGAGGAAAGCGGCTTAGAGGTTAGCTGCTGCGCTAACCCTTGAGAGAACTCATGGTGTCCCCGTCTGACCTCCGAAGGTTTGGCGATACATCTTTACAAGAAGTTATCAACGTGGAAAGTTTGGTGCGGTTAAACTCCTACTTTGAGCAGTTTAAGGAGGTTTTGCCTGAGGACTGTAAGTATTTCTTCAGTCACGGTAGGTTTGTTTTTCACCTGTCATCTGCCCTGTATCACTTTGGGTGTTGGAGCCTTCCCTGCCACTCAGGCTGTCTGCTCACCCAGCATCCGGATGCTGCCTCCACACGCACGATTCCCCCTTTGCCCCCCGGTCCCCACCCCCGGCAGCCTGTTCACCTACTCAGACTCTGCCCGGCTTGAGTCCCCCCTGCGGAGAAGCTTCCCCCAGGCTGTGGCCCTTGCTGATTCTTCTCTGGCTGGTTTTCCTGTCCCCTGGATACTGCGGGGCTTTCTCACAAGCTGTCCTGGCCACTGGTGTTCACTGATACCAGTGGTGTATGTTGTGTTCCTGCTGGTAGGACAGGTGGGATCACAGAGGCAGGGCCCCCACTCGGCGCCGCGCTGGAGTGAGCAACCCGTGCGCCTCCCCCTGTGGCGCGTAGAGTAAGATGCTAGGCAGACACTTCGTGCTGGGTGCGGGGGACCTGGGGGCCCTTGTGTGGGTGTCCCCAGAGGCAGGGGTGAGTGACAGCTGCCGTCACTCTGTGCCCCTGGACTCAGGCAGGGGCCCCGGGCTCCCCTGTCTGTGCATGGGGAATTCTCTCCGGATTTCATACTTACTGAACACCTGCCCTGTGTAAAGCACCACAGGACCTAGTGACGAATGAGACTAGACCCTGCTTAGGAATGGGCTCTGCCTCTCTGCTGGCGCTGCCCGGCTGTGAGGGGGCACCCCTGAGCAAAGGAGGCAGACTCGGTCGCTGGGTAACACCAGTGTCCTTTAAGGGCGATTCCCGAGGAGGAAGATGGGAGAAGGCTTCATTCGCATTCCCGGGTCACTGCTGTGCCTGGCGCCGTGCCGCGCTCTGTGCCCGTCCCCACACTGACTGCCCGCGACAACGCGACAACGCAGGCCTCGGTACTGGTTGCATGGAAGGCTTGGCCTGGCTCTGAGGCTTGGCACTCAGACCGGCGGCCAAGGGGTCCTGTAGGAGATGCTGTGTTGCAAGGGACCTTGGGCCAGGCGGGCGAGTTGGTGTCAGTTTAGTTCTCGCAGGGAAGCGGTTTGGGAAAACCTTCAGGGATTTGTCTGGAATCAGCAAAAGAAGTGTGCTCATTGGCTTGGAGGAGGGGTGCAGGCCGCTGTGCACAGTCTCCTCCCTCCGACTTTGACCTGGGGTGTGGTAGGCGGAGAGGAGAGGCACAAGGGGGAGTCGCTGTGCGAGCGGGCTTCCTTGCAGTGGCATGAGCTGGTGCTGGGGAAGAGAGAGCTGTGAGCATGTGGTAGAGAGACAGAGGGCCTGCACTGGCCATGGCCACACGAGCTGGCGGCCTGCGGATGCACAGAGGGGGCAGGGCTGGGGGGTAAGGAGAGCAGCCCAGGCACCAACGGCCTTGTGATATGGGACACGGGCCACAGGTGAGGCCGGGTGGGGCACGCCTGTCGTCACCCTGGTCAGCGACACGGGTGACATGGGGCTGTCTCACGGCTGAGGTCACTGTGTGCCAGAGGAAGGGGCTGAGGACAAGGCTCCAGGGAAAGGCCCCGCGTGGAGGTGGCTTGAGAAGAAAAGGTTCAGCGGACAGGTGGGAGCGAGTCCTTGAAGGCAGGAGAGCAGCAGTGTTACCTGGGTGCTGGGGGGGTGGTGAGGGAGGGAGTCCCTGGGGGCTTCTGAGGCACAGTCAGTGCAGCGAGGGCTGCAGCCAGGGCAAGTAAGTGACAAAATGGCACTGCCTTGATGGGCCACTCTGCCCCAGAGGTCGGCAGAGATGTGAGATGGGCCACGGGGGAAGGAGCTAGAGAAACACGGCAGCAAGATGGAGGAGCAGCTGAGGACTGCACATCGGGGGCTGCTGTGGACAGGGGGACATACAGGGTGCTCACGGCAGGTGGCCCCGGTCTCCCCAGGGAACTGCAGAAGTGCCGGCCCTGACCACACGCTGGAATTCACTGGGGAGCCCAGACAGTCCTGATGCCTGGGCCCCACCCCAGAGTGGTGGGCCTCAGGAGTTCCAGAAACTCCCCAGGTGGTCAGGATTGAAAGCCATAAGTGAGAGGATACCCTGACACTTTAGCTGCAGGTCACCAGTACCCGGGCTCTCGGGAACCCCCAGGTATTGAGGTATCCTCACGTGCTTCAGCAGTGATCATAGTTGAAAGTGACAGATTTATCAAATCCTTGCATGTGCCAGGCTGTCTACACACTTGACACTTGAGGACACCGAGGCAGGAGGGCGAGTCTCCCAAGGAGGGAGCCCAGGCTGGCTGCCACCAGCGCCCGCCTTCCAAGTGCTGCAGGGGTCGGAGACAGTGGAGCACCCAAGCTTGGGCTGGAGGGCCAGGGTCTTCTGCAGGGTTGGGCCCCTGGCCCAGGCATCACAAAGGGGAGCAGGGAGGAGGGATGGAGGCCATGTGGAGGACAGATGAGTGGGCACAGTGAGCCATGTGGTGAGGAAGTGGGAGTTCTGTGCTCAGTGTCTTGGAAGGCAGCCTGTTTCCAGTGATGTGAGACTCCAGGAGATGTATCCTGGTGATGAAGGCTGCAGAAGGGTGCGGCCTACGGGACAAAAGCAGGCCAGGCATGGGCCTCTCCAGGGTGGACCAGTAGCACTGGACCACGACCGGGGAAGCTGGGGGAGCAGCAGCCCATTGCGCCTTCAGCCCTAGGAGACTCGGAGCTCTGTGAGGCCGAGGAAATGGAGTGCAGCCAGTGAATACCCCCTAAGTTTGCTCGGTTCATCAGTGGGCAGGTGTGCACTGACTGGGGCTGCAGGGGAAGCAAGGGAGAAGCTGCAGCCAATCTGGGGAAGTAACGTGCTGTGTCTCCACCAGGAGACAAGCTTGCCTCCTCTGGGCTCCCACAGCCTCCATCACAGACTGAGCCCCTCAATGAGCGGGAGCCCCCTTTCCACGTCTGTTTCTGCCCCAGTCCCCTGATCGGCATGGTGCCGGGCACATACCAGGTGCATGTGATAATTAGCGTAAGAGCCTGGGTACATGAAGGTGAGCTTGTGTGGTGGAGACTGTGCAGCTGGATCCCAGAATTCCATGTGTTTGGTTTTAGTCTGGGGATTCAGGCACCATAGCTATTTTTCTTAGACATGACCTTGAGGCGCTTCTCTTTTTCTCTGATGATCCTGGGGTTTGAAAATCCCAGGTTTCTTAGGTGAGGTGATCAGACAGATCTTCCTGTTCAAGAGGTCCTGGAAGGGCTGGAGACAGTCACAGTGGCAGAGGGAGGCTGTCAGAGATAGTGGGTCACTCCAGGTCCACGGGAGGAGGCCCTACTGCCCACATCCCCCAGGGGTGGCCAAGCCTACTCAGTGGTCAGTACTCATCGCCCTAAGCATCCTCCTCCCTGCGGAGGCTCTGAAGACCAGATGGATCTTCCTAACTCCCTCCTGCCCTCGGTGACCCCGTGACTGTGCTCCAGCCCCTTGGAAGAGCTGAAAGAAGATGAGCGTTTGCCCTTGGCAGGTGGGACTGAAGTGGCCGTGAAAGTGATTTAAGTGCTCCCCGTGTTGGAAGCCAGGGCCAGTCCCTAAGCACACCCCCCTTTCTTGCATAAGTCACCCTAAGCTTCCAGCTTGGCCAGGCTCCATGGGCCATGGGCCTGGGTGCCCCACCAGCTCTCACGGACTCCCCCTGTCTTGCAGGCCTACCTCGATCTCGGAGCCAGACGTGCCTGCCGGAGCTGCTGCGTTTTCTGGGCCAGAATGTACACGCCAGGAAGAATAAGAACGTCGACATTCTCTGGCAAGCCGCTGAGGTAGTACCTTCGTTATACTGAGGAAAAGAATGATAGTGTTGCACTGGCTGCCAGTAGTAATAATTATGATAGTAAATCAGAATCTCAGCCAGGAGTGGAGAGAGCAAGTTTCTCCATATGGACACAAAAAGAAAGTCACTGGATACATCCAGAACTCTGGAGGATACTGAGAGGTGCCTGTGAGTTCATTACTTTAGGGCTGCCTGAATTCCAGTAAGCTTGACACAGACTCTGTCCCCTGGGGCATTTCATAAGCAGGCTGATGACAGTTGTCACCTCCAGAAGCCTGGGCAATCGATACCAGCTACAACGCACTGCCTACTGCATCTTTTAATAGCTTCAGAGGTAGACCGTGGTGATCTTTGCAGTCTCTTTACATAGTAGTTTTTGTACATTGCAGTTCAGATCTCCTCTTTTCCCAAGTACTTCCAGTATTTTCTCATAAATGTTCTTGTGGAGTTGTGTAGCTAGCCCTTCACTCACCCCTGTCGAGGGTGACCACAGGCGGCTGTGGGAGCCCTCCGCGGCAGCACCATGACTTGTCCAGCATGGGGACTAGCACAGGTAGACTCAGGAGCACGAGTGATCCCCAGATGGCATTCCAGCTCCCGGCCCGGCCTGAGCACTGGGGAGGGATGGACGTCCGGCCCCTGCCCCTGGGGAAGGAGTACACACTCACAGCTGGTTACCCCCGGTTCACAGAGCCCAAGTAGCCATTAGAAGGGCTGTCTCCCCTTTCCCCCTCATGGCTTTCCCGAGCTACTTATTCTAGAGCTTTCCTGTTCTCCTCCTCAGGAAAGTGTTCCTCTCCACCCCGGGTCTCTTCCCTGCAGCAGACGGTCAGCTGGTCATGCTGCTTGTCCGCTGTTGGGAGACCCTGTGTTTGAGAGCCTGTCTTCATGGAGCCCTGTCTTTGAATGTCCCCCCCCTTGTGCCTCTGTTAATGCCTGTGGTCTACCGGGTACAGGCCCTTATCTGAAGCTCCTGTGGGTAGGTGTTTGGGGATTCACAGGTTTCTATATTTTAGAAAGGGGATTTGGTATACAGTTGGTGCACATATGTGTAATACAGTGCACATCACCTGTGTTTGATGTGGTACATACATATGATTGAACATACCCAGGGGAGTCTGGGGCAGCGCTCTGGAACCAAACTCACTAATATAGCCTTATTAAAAGGTATGAATGTTTATACAAAATGGGATAAATGAAGATTATAGTCTCATATCAGCTCAGATCTGGTCAGACTGCCAAATGAAGTTGCCGTAAACGTAAAAGAAAAAATCCTTTGTTTTAGGGCTTTCTGCTCTTGGGGACTGTGTACCTAGAATTGTATCTAGTGGTACAAAGGAAATGCCCCCAAATGTCCTTCCTGTGGGGAGAGAAGGTGCCCTGGGGTGGACGTTTCTCAGCCCAGAGGCTGCCCCACTGTGAGCTCCCCACTTGTGAAGGGCAGAGTGCACTGACCCCTGAGCCCTGCCCAGCCCTGAGGGAGGTGGAGGACGGTGCAGGGCCCGCGGGGCCTGGTGCTCAGGAGGTGGCAAAGGGGGAAGCTCCTCTGAGCCATTCCCATCTGTGCAGGTGAGGAACAGAGTAGAGACAGTGGGTCTGTGCTATGCCTTCCAGAAAGACCTGGAGACTTGGCCAGGGGCGGGACATCCCGGGAGCCGCTCTGACCTCCTGAGCTGAACTTTGCTGCTCTCCTCTGCCCAGGGCCCGCAGCACGGTCTGAACGTGAGGAGATGGCCTGGGCACAGTTTGGAAGGGGGCAGCTGGTACGGTCAGTGCACGGACGGTGATGCCCCAGACAAGAAGGGGGCGCCTAGGCCTGGAAGGAACGGCCCAGGAAGGGGGGGGAACACGAGGGATGGGGACAAAGTCACATGGGGACAAAGGCAGTCCCACGGGCAGTGACGTCGTTTCTGCTGCTGGCTCTGGCCGGACGTGGAGTCGGGGAGCAGAAGTGGCCCTGGGAGTCGGCATTGCCACATGCCGCCACTGACCATCCGGAACCGGGGTCCTGTGGCGTCTCCCTGTCAGCACAGCCTGTGTTCCTGTTGCAGATCTGCCGCCGCCTTAACGGGGTCCGGTTCACCAGCTGCAAGAGCGCCAAGGACCGCACGGCCATGTCGGTGACGCTGGAGCAGTGCCTGATCCTGCAGCACGAGCACGGCATGGCCCCGCAGGTGTTCACCCAGGCGCTGGAGTGCATGCGCAGGTGAGTCCCGCTGTCCAGGCCGCCCGCCCGCCTACCCTGGGCTCCGTGTAAACTGCAGATGAGCCGGTCCCGCCGGGGCGCCCCCGGCCCAGGTCCCCTTGACCCCCGCCAGCATATGCTCTGGTTTGACTTTGGAAAATTCACTGACATCTGCCAAGTCAAACTGTCGGTGGTCTCAAATTGAGACCGTGTTCCTTTTTAAGTCAGAGGGACAAGAGAGCTAGGCAGTCTCTGTGAGCGGGACTGCTCTGAAATCGGGTGCCCTCGGGGCAAGCTGAGGAGTCAGGACGTTGCCCAGGGAAGTCCAGTGCGGCCGCGTGCGAGTCAGGCACGTGGCTGGCCCTCAGCCCCCGCCTTGCTGCGGGTGGGAACGAGGGCCAGAGCTTCCTCAGCAGGCACCTGCTGTTTCCACCATGCGTATTAGCTCCTTTCAAACTTGAGTGAAGAAAACGCGTCTGCAGGTTGCACTGGTTTGCTCTGCTTCTTCTCTAGCCATCGACACAGTTTGCTTTTCTTAGCAAAGTGTCAAATGAGTGTCTTATGGTAACGGCAGCAGCCCCCCACCTGTCTGTGTGCCGTGGCGACCTCACCCTAATGATGTTCTGGTTCTGAGGCAGCAGGCGTGTTTGCAGAATGAAACCCGGGACTAAAAACTGTCTACTGTTGATCGATGCCTTGTTCCAAGCACTGCTGGGGAGCACCTTACCTCACATACCAAAAGAAAGGATAAGAAACCTGGTTTTCCCGTCTCCTTCAATGTAGCCACCAATGCTGTCAAAGTCTCGTTTCCAACGGTCACTCCTACTGAATGTTCTGTATTGTTTGTCCTCTCACCAAATTCTTTAAAGCGTTCAATTCTCTTATCCTTTCTGTATGTTTCTGCCGTTTGACCTTCTCATAATAACCCACAAAAGCGATGCCTGAGCTCCTGCCTCTTGATAACAGCATTTTGTAGGAATGGAAGTGTGTTGTCCCTGTTTTGTCTTTTCCACATTCATCCAAACCCCCCTCCGTGACCTCGGGCCTTCTATTTATGCACGTACGGAAAGTTCACCACCCTCCCTGGGCTGAGCCTCAGGGAAGCCATGGAGACTCTCGAGACCCCTGCCCAGGCACCCTTAGTCAAGCCTGTCCTCACGGTCTGTCCTTCAGGCTCGGTGTTCCTGATGCCATGAGGGTGGCAGGGCCTGGGCTTCCGGCCACACACGTCTGCACCCTGTGAGCTGCGAGGTGCTGGGAGGGACCACCTTGGTGAGATGCAGGCCTCCGCTAGAGAAGAAACACGAGAAATGGGGGGGGGGGGGGGGGGGGGGGGGGGGGGGGGGGGCGGGGATTCCTGTGGTTGTCGGAGCAAAGGTTAGGATCAGGTCCATTCAGTAGACCAGGCCTTGAGTCAGGTGTACAGTTGTTGTGTAGACAGCTATCCAGTCCTGGCTTCTGGAACAAATTCGATGAGAACAACAATTCATTCTGACTGCATCTGAGCACAGAGGTCTCGGGAGACCAGGGAGAATGGGGCTCCTTAGAAAGACGCAGGGGTGGCCGCATCTGCTGGCCTGTGGCCCGCCTTGGGGCTGTGGGCAGTACCCACACGTGCACAGATCAACTGCTATGGCTTTCAGCACACACCACTTGATCACCTAAGAAAGTGATATTCCTTGTAGCAAAATTTAAAAATACGGATAAGCCCTTTCACCAGCTGTTCTCACACCCCCACCTCCGAATCCTCCGTATTCCTACTGTTGACAAGCAGCCGTGCTCATGTTTGGTGCCTACTCTTGCAGATGTAGACACGTACATACAAGCACTCAGGCGTGAGTGTGGTTAATACACACACTGGGTCGCCAGTCTCTGGTTAATGCACAAAACACACACGTGTGCAAGCAAATGCAGCTCTGTGAGCAGTTACGCCTGGTGCTTTAGCCTACTTTTTTCTTTTTTTTTTTTTTTTAAGATTTTATTTATTTATTCATGAGAGACAGAGAGACAGAGGTAGAGGGAGAAGCAGGCTCCCCGCGGAGTGGGGAGCCCGATGCGGGCCTCGATCCCAGGACGCTGGGATCATGACCTGAGCCGAAGGCAGACGCTTAACCGACTGAGCCACCCAGGCGTCCCTAGCCTACTTTTTTCATTTAACAGTCTTGTGAGCATTTTTTCGGGTTACAATTTTGAGCACACCATAATGATCCAGTTTGCTGCCATTGAATATCTAAGCCGAACGTGGTTTTCAACACCTCAAACCAGGGGGCAGTGAATCCCCTTATGTATGCTCCTGGCCACATCTGCCGCACTGATCCCTTAGGTTAAAAATAGACACCTCCCTAAGGTTTCTAATACAAATCGTCACACTCTCACCCCCTGTCCCGAGCGCCTGCTCTGTCCACCCTCCGGGTGCTGTCACGCCTGTCACTCGTCGGAGCGCTTCCGAGTCTGTAAAGTCAGTCTTGCTTTCCTGTGACACAGGTGAGGACCCCGAGGTCCTGAGTAGGGAAGGACCTTCCTCCCTGGGCCTCCCTCTGCCTCTCTAAACCTCCCCCCTCCACCTCCAATTATGGAAGTCTTTTTAAAGTGTCCTATTTAGGTTTTTCTGAATTTTCTAAAATCTCTGCAGTAAACACGTAATCTTACTTACTAATCATGTCAGATATTATTACACAAGAACCAAGCTGGATCATGGCCCCCCTGCACCCACCCCCAGGGACCCAGTAGCTCCAGCAGCCGGGGCTCTGTGCTCTCCACCGCCTGTCTGCCTGGCCGCGTCGCAGCCCAGGCCGTTACCGAGTGTGGTTGTTTTAAGGTGATTTTCTGGATTCTCCCCTGTGGGGAACACATGCCTCTGTCCATAGACAGCAAGCCCGAGGTGGCTGGGTCACTAGCCAGGATTTCTGGCTGTAGCGTGGCCAGGACCTGTGGCTCAGCCGGGAGCCCTAAGGAGGCAGCAGAAAATACTGCGCCATGCCTTGAGTGGAGGAATGCATTTTGGTTCTTTTGCTTTCTCGCTTGCATCTTACCAGATGGAAGAGTAGAGCATGCAGGCAAGGGTGCAGGGCGGAGAGAGGGGGTTGGGTAAGGGGGCAAAGCTGACACTCGGGCTGTGTTTCTCCCGGAGGCCCAGGATGAGCAGTGGCCAGTGATGTGCTAGCAAATGTTTAACAACCAGCTCCCCGCCTCCACCACCACCAAAAAAAGCCCTGATCTATAGTGTTGGCCAGTTTCTGTAGCATAAATACTCCCACTGGGGCTTATTTCCAGCTACCGGTGTGACATCACGGAACACGGAGTTGCGAAGAGTGGTGTACGCTCAGCTCCTGCAAGCCTTTGGGGCCAGTGCCAGCTCACTGCCCATGGTGCCTCTCTGTCCCTGATCCAGAGGCTGAAACACAGAGTGGGCCTTCCTAAGTAGCCACAGTGACAACCCCCCCACCCCGCCCCCAGAGACTGCCCTGGCTGGGAATGTGTCCCCAGTGTAAACGGCACATCCCGGCAGGGCCACTCCAGGGCTTCCAAGTTCCTCCGGGAAAGCCCAGGAGAACTCTGCTTGAGCAAGGACCCCATGCTACTCACCTCTGGGTGGATCCTCAGAGGCCGCGTGTCGTGTCCCAGCATCTCTGCTTCTGTGTCACTGTTGCCACTTTGGTGGACGTCCGTGGAGGATGTGGCTCCAGAGCCATGGCACTTCGGTATGTTTTTTTTCTGGGTCACCAAAGGGGAAAACCCCCAAATTACCGGTGTGAGCTTGGTTGGATTCCGTGGTTGGGGATCACCCTGCAGAACAGTAACTTGAACGTTCGGGGCCACGAGCAGCTCATGCTGTGCCACTGCTCAGCCTGACAGCGAGGGTGAGTCTGGGGAGGGCTCTGCCTCTGACTGAGACTTGAGGTAAACGGTCGTTGTTTGAATGGTTCATCAAGAGGCAGCTTTGGCAAAGTCGGTCGCCCTGCCGCCCGCTCAGGCATCTGTGAGAAGGTCAAACCACCCCCCCCCCCCCCCAATGGTTCTTCATGTTCAGCTTGCTTCTTGAAACCCATGTCTTGGCAGCATGTGGGAGCATGGCGGGGCAGCATGGAGTTGTGCTTGGCCAGCCGAGAGAGCGCGAACATGGAAAACCATTTAGTCAACCTACATGTGTTTGTTTTCGGTAGACGACAGTATTTTTTTCTTATTTTCACTTCTCTTTCTCTCCTTTCTTCTTGTGACTGTGCTGGTTTTGATTTGGTATCCCTTCCACACCCTTTTCTGCACATCATCTTTTCTTTCTGTTGTGGCTCCATCCCATTTTTTGGTTTGTTTTAAATCTTACCGTTTGGTTCTCCTCTTTTTTCCATACTTTTGTTACATCCATTGCATGTGTCTCTTTTTTTTTTTTTTCCTTTATTTCCTTTGCCTTTTTCTTTTCCTTTCTCCCAAACTTTTTCCTTTTCACAGCATTGGAACACGGGAGGTAGTCACCCAGAAGAACTTGAGCGGCCTGGTGCCCATCCGAGACTTAAGACTAGATCCCAGCCTCCTCTGTTCCATCCCTTTGTTAGCCCTGAGCCCCAATTTACTGATTGTGTGGCTCTTCCTGAGCATAGCATACCTGGTGACCAAATTGCGTTGCAAATGAGTACCATTGCGAAAAATCAGTACTAAGTCACAAGAAAAACAAAAGTGCCAGAATATGTCCAGCCACCTGTGTACCTAACTGGACAGAAGGAATGTGTCAGAGCGTGGTCTGCCAAGAAATATTTCATGCCTTACAGTTTGACGTTCTGTTGTTCTGAACTGTAAATACCTGCCAAATTATTTCACCGAGAGGACTCGTGCGTTTAAATTCCATCGAGTTTTCAGTGCTTGTAACACGTTCTTACAGTGCCCTGTTACTGCATTGTTTAGCTGGCCTGGAGTTGTACCAAATCTCTCACCTTCTGATGTAAAACTATTTATTACCTGTATATCTCCTGTGCCCTGTTTCCGAGAGAAGGGGATTCTGTCTGAAGAGAATTTGTATATTTGATACTGTTCTTTCATGGACTGCTAACCTTTCCTTTCCTTTTGAAGAGAAACGAAAAGGATAGATAGATGCTTTATAACCGGCTCATCTAGATCAACCTATTTAATAGGACATGTACTTTTTGCTTTCATTTCAAAGCGTAGTCCCTGAACTCACAGTAGCAAACACTTTGCAGAATCATAACATTCCTCGCTTGTGTTTATGATTTCCAGTTTGAGACGACACAAAGCTGTGACCGCAGTTGCGCATTGTACCAAGTCAGGCACATTAAAATAACATACTGCATGTGACTTATGATTTACTCTTTGAAATCTTTAAGGATCACTAAACTGGTTACAGGAATTAGTGCATATAGGAACAAAAGGCTCATTTGGGAATTTATTTTTCACGAAGCAGTATTTTTCGTTTTAAAAAATCAAATGTGGTTAATAATGATAATTTTGAAGAAAAAAAAAAAATCCCCAAACAGAGGCCTAACCTTTGGGCACTTGTGGCAGATGGAACTGTGAGAGAGAAAGCGTTGCTTGGGTCTGCGCTCTTAGCACTCTTCATGTAACATGGAAATGCCCAGAAAGCAAGGTTGTTCATAACCTTAACTTTCACATTTGGCAGAAGAGTAATTGAACGTCTGTAAAGGTAACAGAATAAATTAGGGGGAAATTTCCATGGATTCTGTATAAGAAATTCTCAGTGGCTTCTCTGTTTTCCAGCCCAAACCATGCTGTACTTCTGTTTTTGACTGCCAGCTAGTTCCCCATACACTGGATTTTATGAAAGTGGATTTCTTTTTACCAGTCTAGAAAAATCAGAGTGAATTTAGAGAAGCTGTCTTTACCAGAAACTTTACTCCCATGCATACACACAGACCCAGTCCACCACAAAATCTGCCCCCTCGCTTCCCTCCCCCAAGATGTCCAGAACTTACTCTGGGACTTCTCTGGTTTGGCATCAGTTCTGAGTCCGCGTTCTAGGAATGGTAGAAGCGGTTAGCAACGAATAACAAATGCCAGACTTAGGCTTTAAATCCTAAGACTGTCCTTCTCACACCCCTGGGAGGCTCTTCTTTCCTAGACCCTCTGAGCACTGCAGGAGCCTTAGGGCAGGGTTCCTACCTGTAGTTCGGGAAGCCAGTCTTCTCACGAGTGCCATATGGCCACTCTGTCTTTTCTGGAACAACTATGGTGGCCGTACTGGGGCATAGCTCCTGACACTCTTCAGTAGGGAGTCTCACCGGGTGCCAAGTGACAGGTGGTGTTAAGTTGTAGCAACACAACACTAGTCACTGTCTGATCCGTGATTCTTTGAGAGGTATGTTCACCTCCTGCCTCCTTCAGATTGAGGTGCATGCATCAGCGCTCCAAGATTTGAAAGAGAGAAAGTAGAGTCCACAGGCCCTTCCAGCTCCCATTCCACAGCTTCCCAGTCCCTGCCCTGGTTCAAGTGCTCCTGATGCCCCACGGGGGTGACACATGCCTGTGCCCACCCCCAGGCCTGGCCGAGACTGTGCACCCATGAGGGAGGCCCTTCTGACTACCGATAGCGCCCCCTCCGCTCCCCGGGCCTGTGGGTGTTCCTGTGCTACTCCCCAGAGACTCCTCCCAGGATGCACCGCCCCCCCCCCCCCCCCCCCCCCCCCCCCCCCAGCAAAGGGAGGCCGTGGCCAGCTAGAGAGGCCCCTCTGAGCCTGCTCCTCACTGCCAGGATGCCAGCCAGGCCTTCCTGCCCTGTGGAGGTTGGAAAGGAGAGAAGATAAGGTTGTTTTTCTCTTCAGGGGCTGAGCCAAAAGGCCGTACATTCTAGCTGTCTCCGGTCATGAGGGCTAGCGCAAGAAAGAAGGCCAGGAGATCGGCCTAGGCTCTGAATTGTTGTTGCCGTCTTTCTTCAGAACATCTGAGGAAAGAGACTCATTGTGCTCGCCCTTTGTGCTCAGTTTTACCAACACTAAGGCTTTCTACTTAGGAAATCAGACTAAATATATACCTGAAAATCTTTTCTGCTTTAGTGAGAAATAGACTGGATGAAACAAACATGGGAAGATGATTCACAAGAGGGGAGTCTGGTATTGGGTGATGGTTTTCAGGCTGCTTCTGAGGTGGCGCTAGCACCCGGAGGGACATTGTCAGTGGCCACCAACCCTAGATACTCAGTATCACTAGACCCCAGTGCGTCCAGACGAGTTCCGAAGGGGAAGATCCACAGCAGAAAGGGAGAACCAGAGGAGTCCCCCAAATTAGTTGTCATCTGGGTTTCCATTCTAAATTCTCATTCAAAAAATGGATGTCCTTGAAAAGAAAGCATTTATCTACAGAATAAAAAATAATGGTGGAGCTTTGAAGTAGTTAAATCCCTCTTTCTAACATCTATCCAAGACCTTTTTCAATGTGTGCTATCGGCACCTAAGAACTCTGCAGCCGATGAGCTGGATGAAAGTGTTCTACCTTAGGGACGGAAGCCTGGCCCCTGAGGCAGGAAAGTCCAGTTAGCACGGACACCCTCTCCCCTCCGCAGACTTCAGTCTCATGCACTGACACCGAGCTTGTGCAAGCAAGTCACGACAGGGTCGGTGTGCCATCAGCCTCAGTAGTCAGGTTTTGTAAATTCACAACATTTGAGGGAAAGTAGATACGATTTGCTTTAAAAATTAAAATTGCATTGAAAGGGTAATTATGATTACAATTCCGTGTATCGCATATTCAGCCAGTTAAACCAGTAAGTAGTTTCTTTAATATCTGTAAATAAAAGATAATGCCGAAGTTGACAAATTCTTCTTCTTTGCTCCTCAAAGCAGTTTGGCATTTACTACTGATAGGTGGTCCTTGAAAAGTGTGTCCATTTCTATATAAATAGAGAAGCCATATCTGAAATAGTTTGATAACGTGAGAGCTTCCAAAGATTAAATAAGACTAGGAACCTATAGCTTCTGCTTTAAATGGAATTATATTTTTATCTGATTACTGGATGTTAAACAAACATGATCGTTCTTTACTCTAGGGGCTCCCTGCTCATATGGCCTAGGCGCATTCAGTTCAGATGACACACGTCTCGCTGAGGGTTTGAGGCTCTGGTGACAAGAAAGCATAGCTGAGTTACTAAAGTACTTAATAACAAGCAGGTGGATACTTTTCTAAAATACCTGAGCTTATCTTTTGAATAAAATTACTCTTACCAAAAATATTTTACATGTTCTTGATAACGAGACTGTCATTTTCACTTTAAAAGGCTTAAGCAATTGCCACTGATATTTTTTTAAGATGCATGACATAATGGTCTTCATACGATTTGAAATATTTTTTTTAAATCACTATTTCTTGGTAACTCCAGATTTTACATCTCATAATGGGGATTTTTGTACTAAATTTGATAACTAGTCGATTTAATTGCTAGTCTAAGAATAATATAAAAATGTAAACTTCTACTGTGCTTATAGGAAGTCATTTATATTTAGAACCGCTTTTGCCTGTTTATTTGATGTCTACAGCAGAACATTTCCCAGAGAACTCCCCTGATGCTCTCACTTGGGAATGTGAAGCCTGCCTGATGGCTCATCCTCCTGTTCAGCATTTGCTGTGCCCCCTGGGTTGCCATGACAACCCTCCATCTAATACAGTTGGGGGTGACGCTGGGAGCGGGTTCTCTAGGGAAGGGCACTTGTGGGCTCTCCCTGGCTTCGTGGTATGCGTATCTGTATCTCCTACAGTGAGAGGTGACCACAATGAGGACAGCCCACATGGAGAAGGCGGCCATGGGGAGATCTCAGTGGGATCACTCCTTCATGACACTCCTAGCCCTGAGAGCTGTTGCAGACCCAGCGTGCCATTGCATGGGCTCCCTGATAGCTTATTTGCACCCAGGACAGCTGTCTCCTCGTGGGGATGGCATGTTAGAGCAGCCTTCTCAGCCAGATGGCTTTGCTACATACCGAGTTCTGCAAGGAACATGAGCATTTTGAGTTTGAAGTGATTAATAGCCAATCCTAACACAGAAAAATGCAGCTCTTGGAAAGCTTTGGTAAGAGTAGCACCATTTCTTGTTCCATTTAATTTGCGAGGTAACAGAACGTTTGAACCGCTAGTTATGATCGAGTCCTCCAATTACTTGACACAACACACGTGAAAACCATTCACTGAAAAACAGAAGTTTGCTTCTACTTAGATACAGCGCTGCCTCTGGAAATGCCAGACTCGCAGTCCCATCCAGCATGTGTCCATGTCTGTGCTTCTTAGTTGCCTTCCTCGTTCAGAAGCCCGCCATCTTGCGTGCATATTGTTGTAAATGAGTCCGGCACCCATTTGAATTAACTTTTTTTTTAATGCTATGAAAATAATCAATTCATTTCATCTTAGTTTAAGTCTTTTCTTTTTTCCTTTTTTACTGCTGTCATTTCTTGTGCTTGTTTTTTTCCCCAGTGAGGGTTGTCGAAGAGAAAATACAATGAAGAATGTTGGAAGTCGCAAATATGCATTTAATTCCCTGCAGCTGAAGGCTTTCCCCAAGCATTACAGGCCTCCCGAAGGGACTTACGGAAAAGTTGAAACATGAACACATGGTTCCTCTAATTAGCTGTTACATACTAAATGTGGGTACCCTGTAGTGTCATATTTGAATTCTTCAAGAAGACCTGAAGGATTGGTTTTTATTTTTGTGTTTTTTAAAAAAAAATTCACTAAAAAGTCTATGGAGCATGTTTTCCACTGGAATCAGTAGGAGGTAATGTTTGGCTCAATAGTGTGGATCATAGCGACTGCCCATTTAAATAGCCTCAGCCATAACCACACAGATATCATCGATAGTTACCTGTATGAATCAAGCTAGATATGTCTGAAATGCTAAAAGACTTTTTAAAATGCCCACTTAGGCAGCTGCACACCTAATGTATTTTTCTACTGAGTAACTCAAAATTGAGCATTGAATTACAGTCTACTTTTAAAAACTCTGAATGTAAAACAGTAAATAATATATTGAATTATTGGATCCTGGGCAGACCAGTAGATGTTAAATGTTAACTCAAGTTTTGGGGGAAGAAGGTAGCTGTAGCTCGTGTAGTGACAGCAAGTGGTTCCGACGAACTGTCCTACCTGTGACAGCACAGGGGAAACCAGAAGGTGAAGTAAAGGTTGCTAAGTCAGCCTGAGATAAGACTTCACTGGAAGGTGGTACCTGCGCAGCGGCCCACACAGTGGGGTCCCCCTCTGCCCCCGATGCGTCGTAGAACAGGGTGTGTGCTGGAGAATGTGAAGCCAGCAGTCCCGTGCTCTGCAGCTCTGGCTGGTCCTGCCCCTGGGGCACGCCTCCCCTCCTCCCCCGGGTGTTGAGTTCTGTCACTCCAGGACCCCCACGCCTGAGGTGTCTGCTGCCTCTCAGACAACTGGGGCGGGGGGTTATGCGTGTAGGTGCTGGAAGCCTATTTTCAGAACATATGTGCTTTTGTGGGTTTCCCAATTTATCGTCTTCTAGAAGATGGTGCAATCATGTTGGATTGTCTGATGAAAGTTTCTCTTAGGTTTGCAGCACTTGTTACTGTCCTCTTCGCATTCTGTTATGTAAGATGACTATTGAGAAAGTTGAATTTATCTCCTACAGTGAGAGTTTGAAAGGGATTACTAGGCCATAAAACTTAGGAATTTCATAGAAAATTATGTCCAGTCATCTATTATAAGATGATAAGTCTTATCTGCACATAGCAGAGATTTTTCTTAGTTTATACGTTTATCAGTTGTGTTTGTCATGATTATTATGTTTACATGTTATTTAAAAGGCTGTAAAAGAAATCTATGTGGCACATATCCATGATGCTGATCCTAATGACTTGTGAACCCGCAGGAAATTTCCTCGGTCTAAAATTTGAGGTGTTATTCGTGGGCTCCTTTAGACATGCCGCTTGGAAATGTGTAACATCCTCGGGCTGCTGAGGCACAGGCAAGGCCACCCACTGGCAGGGACCCAGAGGGGTAGGCGCGCGGGTGAGGGTGGAACTGGGTGGAAGGCCTTCCAGAGCCTTCCTGCGCAGCCAGAGCCTGCTTGTGTGGGTGCCCGTTGGTCAGGTGTGAGCGGATGCGGAGGACGCACCAGGGAGCGATGGCGGCCGCTCATGCCTGGCCCACAGCTGGCTCTCTGTGGAGGGTGCAGGCAGAGACAGAGGCGGCGGCAGCTGGCGTCACATTCTCCTGCTGTATCGGTCCCTGTTCAAAGACAGTTTGCAGGATGGCTGATTTTCTCACCCCTCCCCCGTTTCATTTAAGTTGTAATTTCTCTAGTGTCTACCTAGTTCCATCTTTTCTCGTTTTAACATCACTACCTTTAAAGAATTCCCTTATCTTTTTAAATTAAATGTTACCCATATTGTTTCCAGAATTTTCTTTTTTTTTTTTTGTCTGAAGAGCATTAAGTACCCGCATTTATCAAAAGGGAATATAGCAAACGTTGAGTCATCTGTTAGCAGTTTTGCATGTGGCACCTTTATGTGAATTATTTCTCCCACTTTGGCTTCCTGTTAAGGATCACCGTGAAAACTCTAAGACTTGGCTAATGGTGCAGAAACCGTTGAGGTTTCAGTATTCCCTGCGAGCACTACTCCCGGCTGCCGCGGGAGAGCGTGGGGCCGCCTTGCGCCGGCGTCACGCCCGCCCCCGCCACTCCCGCGGCGCCACGCCGTCCCCACGCTCGCCGTCCCCACGCTCGCCGTCCCCACGCTCGCGGCGCCAGGGCACGCCCCCCGTCATGGCGGGCCGGGGCTCCTCAGGGGAGCCGGGAGCTCTGAGTCTTCAGCTGCACGGGGAAAGCCGTTTTCCAGGTTACCGTAAAACAGATTCCGTCCAGTGTTCCTGAGAAGGCCCCTCATTTGGGAAGAAACGTTGAGACCTACTGAAAACGTGGGATGTGACGTGGATTCTAAGCACCTGCAGCACAGTTGCCTTTGGTTTCCTTGAAAAATGTACAAATGTTGTATAATACGGTTTTGTCCCTCCGCAGTTGTATTTGCCAAGCTTAGTGAATTAAAGTACTTTTATTTATTTGTTTTGGGTGGGCTGTATTAATATATATAAACATACAGTTACTGTTTTATATATTCTTAGCTCATTCAAAGCCATGTATGCTGTAAATGTGCTAGTCTTTAGAATGACAAACAATAAATAACTGACAAGAACGTTAAACTGGGTGTTGCCTGATTGATTCCGTTACGGTTACGAGGACTAGTTTATGGCTGCATCTGGCCGGGCCACCGTTAATAGGCATTGCATCGAGCACGCGGGTGTTTGTGAGCCTGAGACCACGACGCACTTCTGTTTTATAACCTTGTTTTCTCTTAATTTGAAGCAGAGGGGCAATAGGGGGTGGGATTAAGAGCAGGGACTTCAACTTCAGACAGACCTAGCTCCCAGTCCTGTTCTGCCTGCCACTCACTGGCTGATGACCCTGAACGTGTTGCTTGCCCTCCCTGAGCCTCCGTTTTCTCGTGTGTGAAGCATGGACGCAATAATCGTACATTCTTTGTAAGGCGGCTGTGAGGTGCCTTGGCATTAAGTGTTCATAAGTGTTAGCTGTTGTTCCCTTCCCACGTCCATAAATACGTATCACGTCTTCTCTGTGGGTTGCCTGGTTATCTGTTGTGTGATTTGCTAAAATGTAGTTCCATTAATGGTTTGATTGTACATTATAACCAGGACTGCATCTTGTACCTTTGCACCTTTTTCTCTGCACATGTGCCCAATGGTTGCCCTCAGATGAATTCCTGGCAGCAGACATTTACAATTAAAAGATAATTTAAAATTTTAAACATTTTAGAATTTTTATTATTACCAATGTGCTCCCAGAAAATTAAGCTACCACCTATTAGCAGGTGCCTTTTTCCCTTCATTCTCAATTTCCGTTTCTTTGATGACTGTGTAAATGGAACATCTTTTATACTTTTACTGATATTTCTACTTTTGTGACTTCATTGGAGTGTTGGTCTTTTCACATGAACTGTTTCTAATATATAATATGTTAACTCATCTGTCATAAGTCGCAGTTCTTAAAAACCTACTGGTCAGTTGTCTTTGGTTTTGTTTATAGTAGAGAGTAGAGAGAAGTTTTAAAGTTTTTATGTAATTAAATATGCTTGTCTTTTTCTTTTTGGTGCTTGTTCTGAAATCAAGTCCTGGCTCACCACTGAAGGTGACAGGGCACCCCGTCCCTTGTCCGTGAAATGAATGTGGTGCTGTGCACTCAATGAGGGACCGCACTAGCCTGTGCCGCCCTGGGTAGAAAGCCCCCTCCCCATTGCTAAGATCTGGCAAATGGGAAATAGCTTCGTCTTATTTTTATTACAGCTGTCACTCCCCAAGCTATGACAGATTCCTGAGAGCATAGGATCAGAATATCCACATTTCACATTCCGCCATGGACCCCTTTTATGCCTCAGTGCTATCTTTGTGATGATCCTTCCTGCACCAGGCTCCTGGTGGGCCTTTTCGGCCAGTCCATGCAGGTCTGAATTCAAATACAGACCTCTTTGGTATTTTCACTCTCTGTTGTATCATTTAATGACAAAAAAAGCTGGGACAAGTTAAAGATAGGAAACTTGCTTGTGATTCCACACCTAGGAAGACGATGTCCGTATCACAGAGATGAATTTAGAAAGACAGCACTTCACTATATCTTCGCCCTTGCCGCTCACCCCTCCCTTGGCTTCCGTGGCCTCAGTCTGTCTCCTGGTTGTCCTGCCCCCCGACCATCCCTCCTCTCCCTGATTTGCTTGTTGTCCTCCACCCACCACTAACATTGTGGTGTTCCCCAGGGTTCTGTCCGTAACTTTCCTCTGTCTCATTTCAAATGCTCTTCCTGAGAAGTCTTAATCATCCCTATGGAATAAATTGCCACTTATTTGCTAATGACTCCCAAGTTTCTAGGTCCACCCGAGACTCTGTGTGGGCCCATATCTATCTGCACATCTGGCCACCTCCCAGTCATTCTACTTGAGTGTCTACTTTGGGGTCTCACAGCATAGAGACAACAAAGTCATGCTTTCTCTCCAAGCTGGCTGACCTATCCCCTGATGACACCACCTTCCACCCAGTGGTCATCTTCTCCGTTCCGCTCCACATCCCATGAGCTACTAAGATCTGCATCTCTTCATTACCCCTTCAACCTATCCCATAATTCCACCTCCACACTCACAGCCCTGGTCCACGTCCTGTCTCCCTGATCTGGACCAGCACCTCTCAGCCTTCTCATTGCTCCTTCAAGGCCCATCTCAGGCCTGCCCTCCTCTATGGTGATTTCTCTCCACAGAATGAGTTGGTCCCTTAAAAAAAAGTTTTTTTCCTGGTTCCATTGTGAATGTAACTATTACATTGTATATCTCCTTCTCGTCATGTGACTTTTTACTTTGTCCAGCATGTTATTTTGTGTTCACAATGGCAAATGTAATGCCTGTCACTCAACAATGTTTACTGAATGAAAAGATAACTGTTTGGGTGGGGGGGTGTTCAACTGAAATTTTTCCTCTCACTGCTAGATCATGTGGCTTTTGTCTCTCTATATAATTCATCATTCTAAATAATGACAAGGAGCCAGATCTAACAGGCTCAAAGGAGAGAGCAAACAAGAGCAGCGGAGTGAGGCAAACACCAGGACAGTGGTTTTCTTTTGGGGGTGAGCAGCAGGGTCTCTGAGGATTCACAGTGGGTTCACACAAGGTCCTGTTTATCTGGATGGTAGATACATGATGATTCACTCTGTAGTTATTTGTTAACACTATATACCCTCTGCACTTTTCTATATGTCATATTTTAACAATAAAAATTAAATGTTAACCCATCATTATTCAATAAACAATCTGAAAAGAGAATTAAGAATACAACTCCATTTACAATAGTATAAAAAAGATTAAGATACTTGGAATTAATCCAATCAAGGAGGCAAAAGTCTTACTGAAAACTACAAAATGTTGCAGAAAGAAGACACCAATAAATGGAAAGACATCCATGTGAATGGACTGAAAGACTATTGTTAAGATGCCAATACTATCCAAAGTAATGTACAGATTCAGTGTACTCCCTATCAAAATTCCAATGGGTCTTTTGCGGAGATAGGGAAATCTATCGTAAAATTCATCTGGAATCTCAAGGGACCCGGGATAGCCAAAACCATAAAAAAATAACAAAATTAGAGGTTGCACACTTCCTGGTTTCCAAACTTACTACAAAGCTACAGTAATCAAAACAGTGTGGCACTGACATAAAAACAGACATATATAGACCAATGGAAAAGAAGAAAACTCTAGCATATGTGGTCACATGATTTTCCATAAGGATGCCAAGACCATTCAATGAGCAAAGGGCAGTCTTTACAACAAATGGTGTTGTGAAAACTGGATATCCCCATGCAAAAGAATGAAACTGGACCCTTACCTTACCGCATATACAAAATCAACTCAAACTTGATCAAGGATCTAAATGTAAGAACTAAAACTGTACAATTCCTAGAAGAAAATTTAGGGGAAGAACTTCATTGGATTGGGCTATGATTTGTTGGATATGACACCAAAACGACAGGCAACAAAAGTAAAAACAGATACACTGGCCTACATCAAAATCTAAAACTGCCAACAACATGGAGAACACAATCAATAGAGTGAAATGAGAGAAAATACCTGCAGATCCTCTCCACTAAGGGTCCAATATCTAGAATATACACAGAACTCCTAGAACCCCACAACAGAAGAGCAGACGGCCCTATTTTAAAAGGGGCAAAGAACTTGAATAGACCTTTCTCCAAAGAAGGTTTACAAAAGACCAACAAACACATGAAATGATGCTCAACATCAGTACAATGGCAGTTGCCAGGGGTTGGGTGTACCGGGTAATGGGGAGTTGTTTAATGGGTGTATAGTTTCAGTTTTGCAAGATGAATGAGCTCCGGAGATTGGCTGCATTAACAAGGTGAATGTACTTAACACTACTGAACTATATACTTAAAAATGCTTAAGATTGTATGTTCTACATTATGTGTATTTTACCACAAATAAAAATTAAAATATATAGTTACTAGTAAAGGTATCAGAAGTTTCAAAGTGGATCACAGACCTAGATGAAAGTTAAAACTATAAAGTTTTTAGACGAAAACAGGAATAAAGTTCTGTAAGTTTGGATTAGGCAGTGGTCTTCTTAGATGCACCAAAAGGACAAAGAGATAAACTGGAATTCATCAAAATAATTGTGCTTCAAAAGACAGCATCAGGAGAGGGAAGACAGATCGCCTTTGGGAGAAAATATCTGCCAATCATTTGTCTCTAAGGAACTTGTATACACAATACATAAAGACTTCTTATAACACAATAATAAAAAGACAACGCAATTGAAAAATGGACAAAGGACTTTCATAGACATTTCTCCAAAGATACACAGAAGGCCAGTAAGCACATGAAAACGTGCTCAACATCAGTAGCCATTAGGGAAGTGCCAGTCAAAATCCCAATCAGATACCAGGTCACACCTAGTAGAATGTTTATAATCAAATAGATGAAAAACAACTGTTGCTGATGTGGACAAATCGAAATCCTCGTGTTGCTGGTGGGAATGTAAAATGGTGTAGTCGCTGCGGAAAAGTTTGGCAGTTCATCAAAATGTTAAACTGGAGTTGTTATACCATTGTTAGGTATATACCTTGGAGAAATGAAACATACCCATGCAAAACTTGTTCACAAATGTCCATAGCATCACTCTTAATAGCCCAAAAGTGCAAACAATTCAAAGAATGGTTACATAAAGTGTGGTTTATCTATACTATGGAATTAGTATTCAGCAATAAAAAGGAATGGAGAGATGCTACATATGGATGAACCTTGAAAACACGGTAAGTAAAAGAAGCCATTCACAAAAGGCCACATATAATTCCATTTTTATGACATGTTCTTAATGTGCAAATCTATAGACACAGAAAGTGTATTAATGGTTGCTGGGAACTGGGGGGGAAGGGGGATGGGGGAGTAACTGCTAATGGGTATGGGGCTTCCCTTGAGAATGTTCTGGAATTAGATAGTGGTGATGGTTGCACAAACTTGTGACTACACTAAAAGAAGCAAAACTGAATTGTATGCTTTAAGTGTGAATCTTATGCAATGTGAATTTCTCCAAACGAAGCTCTCAATAAAGCTATTACTAAAAACTGAGGGTTCTATAAAAGAATTTGAGTTTCTTATCAAAGTTCTTTTAGTAAAAGTTGGAGCACTTAAATAAGTATACAGGAGTTACTGGGGGAAAAACAAAAACCACCCATCATTTTCCCTTTCCCAGTGAGAAGCTGTACACACACACACCACACAAGAGACCCCAGTGACACTCTGCCACAAGGACCGGTGTGCAATTCTCACTTCAGGAGCCTTTAAAAAAGCAGGTGAGCTACAGAACACCTTGACCGCTTGAACTCCAAAGAACCATGGCTGTATGAAGAAGCACAGCTTCTTCATTATTTTTCAGTACTGAAGAGAGATGAAACTTGGATTCATATTTGATTCTCGACTGTATTAAGTGACCAGAATTAAAGTACTGTGATTCTAAACTTTTTCAAGCATTTCCTGGTTTTCACTCCTGCTTTGTCTATGAACATCTATTGTTTCAGTTTGCTCTGAATCCTTTCCTTTTGGGATAAGGCCCATCAGACATCCAGTGTGATTCTGTTGGGGTTTACCCATTACAGTGCATAAGACCCAAGCCTGGCCAACATCATGGGGCCTCTTCCCTTTTCCCACAGGGACTGGTCTAATTAAAGGGCAGGTGGTCCAGGGAAGATAACAGTTCTTTTGTAGGATTTGATTAGTGGACCCTAGAAAAGGAGGTTAGCTCTCTTTTTGGATCACAGATCTTAAGGATGTGTACTTTTGGCTGCCTGGCCTCTTTCCCATTATGTAGAGACAGGACTAGCCCAAAAATGAAGCCAGAAGCAGAGAAAAACAGTCACAAGATGGAGGCCAGGAGCCCCGGCAACAAAATCAGACATTTGCATCCAGCTATGCCTATTATATGATGTTAATATTAAAGCTTTGAGGTTGTTACTCTAGTGAATTAGTGCAAATGAAGCATTTCTTCTCCAAGGACTCAAACACAATTTATTTTAGAACTAAACAGGACAGATTGACTAAAAGAAAGCTTTATCCTAAACTTTCCCAATAGACATTTTCTCCCCCGACTGCATGTTATCAATTTTCAGTCCCATCAGTGGCCTTCATAATATTCACAAAGGATGTACAAACTGTGTCATTTGGTTGCAGAGTCAAGTTGGAAAATAACAATCTTTTCACTTTTTGAGCTTTCTAACAATTCCCAAAACACAGTATGATGCTTCCAGCTCATAGCTGTTCAATTAAATTTTTCTTCCAAAAGTAACTTAGAGCAAGAGAATCATTTAGTTTATACATGTCCAAAAACAGAACTCATCCATTTTCTGCAGTGTTCATGGAGGGGAAAACTGGTCCATCCCACCAGATGTAGCAAAAAGTCTGTCTCCTATTTGGGCTTCTCTGTTGTAGGTGACCAGAGAAACCTTGTTGTTTTCACTTTGGTTTCAGCATACTAGCTTCAATATCCTTTTCTTCCTCGGAATCTGGATCTGGCATCCAACTGAAAATAAATGTACAATTAAATCAATTTTGTACAACATAATTAAACACAGCTTTGGTAAGGGTTTTAATACATGACAGAAGTAAACCAGTTTCCAGTACAGTCAAAAAGGCAAACGTCAGTGCTATCAAGAAAAAAAATAATAAAGATGGCATTAAAAAGAAAAGTTCCATTTAAGGTCCCAGCAAGGATTTTTCTTCTCAAGTAGAATCCAAGTTACATTTATTTTTTTCTCTGAACTACACTCAATATGTGTTGTTCTAGCAAACTTAACTTTTTAATTAAGTTTTGTTTGGGTTAGTATTCAAATGTATTTGAAATCTTTAAATATTAAATAACACTGAGCTATCTGGGGACTAATAATCTTTACCTACTCATAGATGACTGCATGTTCTTTGACTTAAACCTCATGGTGCAGCCTCTTTTAAGGGTGGTGGGCTAGGTGGAGGGTTTTAAAGTCAGTAAATGAGGCAAGTTTGCATCTTGGAGGACTAACAGTGAATGAGTCTTGGACAAAGGCTGTAAGAATCTATTAATCTGCTCAGAAGTTCCCTAGAAGGCTCTTTCCAGTGTCAAAGTATAAGTAATAGGTAAATAATATTATCTAAAACCTTTTTTTCTGAATGATCTCACTGCATCTAATTACCTATCTGTAATTATTAGGTCATTCCATAGTTAGCTAATTCTTTTTTTTTTTTTTAAAGATTTTATTTATTTATTTGACAGAGAGAGACAGAGCGAGAGAGGGAACACAAGCAGGGGGAGTGGGAGAGGGAGAAGCAGGCTTCCCGCAGAGCAGGGAGCCCAATGCGGGACTCGATCCCAGGACCCCGGGACCATGACCTGAGCCGAAGGCAGTCGCTTAACCAACTGAGCCACCCAGGCGCCCCATAGTTAGCTAATTCTTAACATAAGCTTTTCAAAAGCTTTAACCTCTTACCATTGATCTTTTACATTCAAAAAATGAGTATTTCAGAGCTTTGCAGTTTCCTTCCTTCAGACACTGTCGAGGGGATTTTCCTTCCTAGGACACAGAAAACAGTGTAAATACCTGGCAGATTTTCTCACAAAGCACAAAATCACTTTCCTTTTGAAAGCAGTGCTTTTTGGAAAAAAAAAATTTTTTAAGTAAATTACATGAGAAAATATTTTGTAATTCATTTTGACTATTGATGTTTAGGGAGAACAGGATAGACTAAAAAGATGTATCAAGTAATTCTGGAGCACTTGAGTTCTTGAACACACTAGTGTCCATGGGATAATTTTCTTAAAATGTTTATATAAAAATCTTGAAACCGGTATTTTTAGCTCCTTACGGGTAAGAAAGAGAAAGAGCAAAAGTGAAAGTAGTAATGGGATTTCTTCAGTGGTTTTAAATTTTTTTATACTTCAGAATTCCTCAAGACAGAAGAAGTAGTGTGTGTGTGAGAGAAGGAGAGAGAGTATGGGTATATGTGTACGCATGCACATGCATATGAGAAATCAGGCCTGCTCTAGTGGGAAATGGGACGGTTTGTTCTGGAAGGTCCTATCAAGTGGCTTTAAAAAGCCTCCAGTTATATCCTTTTAATGCAAGCCATTTTACCTCCAGCACATCTCTGCATTTTCCCACCCCAACACCCCCCAAAAGTCAAGTTCTCTAGTCTGAGAAGCACAACCGAGTGGAACTGGAAGAGGAAAGGGAGATGTGAACAGAACTTACATATATTTGTGAGAGAAAATCTGCCTGGGCCTGATGTGGAATGAACTCCTCTTTAAGCAGTGAAAGTTCAAAAGGAGGTTAAGAAGAAAAGTGGACTAAGCCTTTCCCTTTCTGCCATTAAGGTAGGATGCTGCTACAAGAACACTCACAGGAGAAATGCTTATTTCTGATTCTTAATAACACTTTTTAAACTATAACTTAAAAATTAGACTTGACAAAGTAACAACTGCAAAACTAGGTAAGAGCTAAAATTTAGTTATTTTTTTCAAGGTAAATATGGTATAAAAATTTTAATACTACCTCTTCACGATCTTAAAATATTTTGAAGAAATACACTGCTGTATATATAATGTAACACAACAGCAGTATGTTGAAACATGGAAGCATCTACAAATAATATACTTCACAATTCAGAAAGGCAAGATTAAAATTGAATTGCAGCAAAATTTCTTTTTGGATGCCCTATCCTGCTACGTTGCCTATTCACTAAACCCTCAAGGACTAACTTATTTAAAAAAACAAAAACAAAAAACTCAGAATGGTTCTAGATCAGTTAAAGGGAGGTTAAAAAAAATAAATCCTAGCTACTCCTGCCTAGACAGGGCTTTATTTTTTTAATTGTTATTTTTTCCTGCCTAGACCAGGCTTTTAAAACCAGGTAGCAAAGAAGGTGTATGTGTACAAATGCTGCTTGGCCGTGTGGGCACATCAGAAAGCAGAGAGGAGCGCTGGGGGGGTGGAGAGGGAGAGACAGGGACAGGTGCGAAAGCGGTCTGGTTCCCAGGAATGCAAATATATAAAACAACATCTGGAAAAAGTAGTCTGAACTTAAGTGTTCTGAATTACCTGAGGTTTAATGAGATCAAACTGTGATATGCAATTTGTGAAGGAAAAAGAATCAAAACCTAACATTATTTTCATTGAAGAAATAAAACATATACTGCTTATAAACAGCCTTATGCAGTGCTTGGCAGTATAAATGAAAATGATGAATGCTTCCTACTCAAGGTGAGCTTCAGTGTAAAATGGGTCAAGCAATTTTGTCTGAAAATAAAAATGACCCTGTTCAGTGTTAATTTTAAAAGCTCACCAGCCAGAATTAGGTGCCCTAAAATCAGAACATTTTTAGTGTGGTACTGAACACCAGATGTTAATAAGGAACCTAGAATACTTGCTACTTAAATAGAAACATCCGGTGCGTTCATGCACCAGGAAAAATGTAACCCCAATTTCACCTGCTTTTCATCGTCAGGGATTTCCCTTCAAGCAGATTCTGATACCTCAACCCCACCACTGCACCCACTCCTCCAAACCTTTATCTTGCAAGTGCCAGTCACACTTCTAGTTTTTACTTGTGAAAAACACTCCAGGGTACCACATCTGTGGCATTCCTGATCCTCTGGAATCTTGCCACTTTCTAGTCTGTCTGCTTAGGTTCTTGATTTTAATGGTCACCTACCATTAAAGTGAATCTCAAAAGTGAATCAGAACAGAGTAGCAAGCTTCCTCGCACTATGTTCCTCCCCAAAACTCTGTCATGAGATGTTGCTGATGGGATGTGTGTTGCCCACATGAACGACAGGAGGGCAGATGAGAGTAAATAAAACTATACAAAAGACTAGAACTATAAAGTGATGCTTCCCCAAACTGTATCTAAGATGCCATCTTTTTCTTACGTTTTCACGCCATACTGCCACCTGCCTATGGGAAGATCCAGCTACATACACCAAATCTAAGAGCGATAGGTTATTTCATCCGCCTTCACCTCCATGCCAAGTGGCAGACTGCCAGCTGTCCCTTAACCTTTAACTCTTCCTTTCTAGTGGGGCATATGCTGGGCTAGATTTCCCAGACACCCTTGCAACTAGGTGTGGTCATATGACTAAGTTCCAGCCAATGGAATATGAGGAACTGAAATGTAAAACTTCTGGGTTGGTCCTTAAAGGCAAGTGGCTGTCTTCCTTCCTCACTTCACACCATGATGTCTTAGGCAAGCCTGGATCACGAGTGTGAAAATAACAATCCTGTCTCCCATCACAGCACCTAAAACCACAAGATCAACAGTGTCTGCGTCTACGGAAGGCTGAGAGGAGCTGTCCAGGCCCTACTTATAAGCACACACATAGCAAAAGAGAGAATTTTCTATCTTGTTTAAGGCAATGTTATTTTGGGTTTCTGTAATATGTACCTGAACCTATATCCCAACCAATACACTCCCAGGCTTATTTGCCTTCTGAGGTCAAGATTAGCGATTCCCAAACATGGCTGTGCCCAAGAATCAAAATGGGATACTTTTATGGGGGGGGGGGGAGGTACTGAAATCTATACTTTTAAGCTCTCTGCCCCCATCTCCAGGTAATTCTGATGAAGTCAGAAGATCTGGGAGCTTGCTAATGGAGGCAAAAAGGAGATAACCCGTGGCTGAGGTTTCTTGGACGTAGTTTCGATCTTTTTGATCCTCCAGGAGTCATAAAACCCTAAGAAGTCTATCCAAGAGTTGCCTTTTGAATCTGCTTGTTCCTTACTTCTCCTCTCGAGCCCCACTGGGGTAGACATCCTTATCATCATTACCCTGAGCTTCTCCAAGGCCCTACAGTTCCTTGACTATTTCCCACTGCAGCATCTATTTTGAATTCCTCCCTAGAGTGAGGTCAGGCAGCTTTTCCGGTGGTTTAAAGATTGGCAAGGAGAGACTACAGCATCCATCTGCCAAAAGATCAGATTAACTTCTTTTTACAAGGAGCTGAATCTTACATAAATGAAGTGGTCATACAGGGCACAGACCTCAGCAGAATGTCCCTTGGTCTTCAGAGTCCCTAGGAGGGGAGTGGTAGGCTGCCAGTGACACCATCTGAGAAGATGGGATATTGTCCTGCATCTGCAAAACTCAATGTTTTGCCTCAGTACTGCCATTTTATACTCCACCTGAAGTCAGGGTGAATTTAACACAAACTGTAAACACTCCCATTTAAGGTACTTTTTATAAATACCATGTTCTCCTAAATGACCAACATCAATAAGGCCACACACTCAACTGGGTAAAGCAAAGTCTGTGCTGTGTGTTCTGGTCATTATCTTGCCTAGTTTTCTAGCTTTCCGGAGATCTAATTTCCATGCAGGAGGGAATATATCCCAATCGTCTGTGTGTCCCGAATTAGAGCTTGGCACTTAAAATGTTTGCTAAATAAATTATTACAAAAAAGAAACTTGGTATCCTTCTTGCCCTCAGTATCCTCCTCCATTTCTAGAGTTTCTTTCCTCAGTCCCACTGTGTACTTTATTCTCTTGATTACTCATCTCCATGGCCTTCCTGATGCTGAATGTCAGGATAAATCCAGGGCCCCCGCTCTAACACACAAGGGCCTTTACACATGACAACCTTCTTCTCAAGCCTTCTGTCACATTCCCTATCCCCCTGGCCAAAAGGGCACTAGCTTCTCCTGGTCACGTCTCCCTGACTTGCCCATGTTATTCTTGTTCTTGAGCTTCTCCCCTCAACCACATTCTCCACTCTTACTTGATAACCTACTACTCAACCTTTAAGACTCAGATCAAATGTCACCTCCTCTGTGAGAACTTTCCAAATTCCCAAGCAAAAAATTTGCTCTCCACTTCCCACAGCATTTTGTGCCTAAATCTAATCATCAAACAAATATTTACTAGATGCTTACACAACCCGTACTGCAGGAATTTAGCCCCCTCCATGTCTGTCCTTCCCATCAGACTGAGCTCATGTAGGATAGTGACTGTCACCGACTCATCTTAGTATCACCAAGGCCTGGCATCATGCCTGCCACTTCCCAGGCATTACTAAGAGCTGACTGAATACTTGCACCAGTGAAGCAGCAGATTGGAAACAGCCCTGCACAGGGAGGCGTGAAGACAAGGCACCTCAGTTTCCTCATCTGTGTGAGAGGGACTAGAGAACCTCCTAAATTCATAACAACTCAAGTTTTATGACAAACGGGGCGGCCAGTCTGGCTGACTGCTACAATCAGTGAACCAAACGTAAATCACGAATCAGTAGAAACACTGATACAGCATTACGATGGATGTCCATTTTGGGCTGGTTGTCTTTCCTTTGAATTAAGAGCAAACTTCTGAAATTACATCTCCAAATGAAAAAAATAATTGCACACAACTGCCCCCTCACCAGGCTTCTGTAATTGAAAAAGGCACTTGGCGTTTCAGTTGGGCGCTAAGCTAGAATCCAGGTCCCCAGTCAACTTTGGACCTTACTGCTTGCCACTCTGCACTCAGATTGAGAAGACGTGGTTGTAGTGAGGGGAGAGTATAGTGCAAGCAAGAGACAAAACAGTAGGAAAAAAAAAAAAAATGGAGCTGCTACGTTTACAACTTATCCAAGAATGTATATAACTCCGACTAAGAAACAAATTCAAACCAAGAGAAAGTAAATAGAGTATATATTCAGCCACAACTGAACGGAGAAAGGAGAAACTACTAGTCAATACAATGTTCCAGGTTTATGTAATTCTCTGGTAATTTAGCCACATTTTCTAGCACGCAAGAAACCGGCCTTATTCTCCTTTATAGCTCCAGAACCTAGCAGAGTAGCAGGCAACATTTAATAAAGGCTTCTTGAATCGAAATGGTTTATCTTTACAAAAACCCAAAGGGGAGGTTTCGTTATCCCCAATTTAACACCGGAGGGAGCTGAAACTCCGACAGCTGATTTGCCTAAGTTCATTAAACTGAGTGACGTCTCCAGACAGCCACCGTAGGCTGAGCGGGAGAAGTCCGCCGGGCCCCGCCTCCCGGGTTCCCGCGTCTCATCACCCTGGGCGCCCGGCCGCGCTACCTGGAGCACACAGTCCGACTGCAGCAGACATGCGCCCAGGTCCTCCTTCACGCCCGCGCACGCGCCGCCCTCCGGCTTGTCCTCGTAATACCGGGGCATGACTGCGCCTCCCGCCCCAGCGGCCGAGACCCGCTTCCGTGCGCAATGGCTGCAACCCTGCTGGGGCGCAAGCGACACGCGCGGAGAGCAGGAACCGGAAGCCCGCAGCAACAACTTCCGGCTGGCCCCCGGAAAACTACGGGGCCCGAAAGGCCGCGCGCGCGGCGGTAGTGGGCGCACGTGACGCGTCGCGCCCACAGCGCCGGCTACGTTGTGGGGAGGGAAGTGGGCCCGGCGGCTGCTAGGCTTGGCTGCTGGGCGGAGGTGGCGCGCTAGCTTGGACCCCTTGGAGGCCGCCGCGGGGCTCCAGGTGAGACCTGAGGACCGCTCCGTCCGTTCGCGGCTCGGGCTCGCCCGGCGCCTTTTCGTCCGGCACCTCACGGCCCGACAGCCCACGGCCCTGGAGTGACCATAGCCGGGTCCGGCTGCTCGGTGGGCGGTAGGGTTGCCATATAAATCAAGATGCCGTTTTTTTTTACTTGAATTTCACATAAACCACGGTCAACGTTTTAGTGTATGTCCGACACAATGTTTCGGACATGCTTATACGAAAAGTTATACCTGTATCGGAGATTCGAATGTAACTGGGCTACCTGTGTTTTTATTTGCTAAATATGGCAACCTTACCCGCAGCCGCAGGCTGACCGGGAGCCCCTGGACTCGGAGAGGCGCTGATTGGCGTCCGGGAGGCCTGGGAGGTGGAGGGTGTGGGGCGGGGAAGTGGGCTGTTCGCGAGGGCTGGACGGTGACCTGCTCTCACGGGGCTTCAGATTGATTCCACCGGACTCTTGACGCTGTCATTCCCTCTGCTGAACTGTTCAGGGAGTAAAGCACTATGGGCTTGAGTTTTGTTTTTATACCCCATTCCAGTGAAAGAGTTGCTTGATGGTCTTGCACTGATGGACCTGTGTGAATAGGCCATTTATTTTACCTAATTGGTAACATTGTTTCTAATAGGCTTTTAAAACCGATTCCCTTGAAGACTTGATGGTTAAGAGCAGGGGATTTTGGCTCCATAGGCATCTCTGAGCTCATGAGGGGGTCACTTTATCTCCTAGTGCTTTTCTTTCTCTTTCTCTCCCTCCCCCTTTCCCTCTCTCTCTACTTCCCTCCCTCTTGTCCTTCCTGCCTCCTCCCTCCCTCCTGGTTAACAGTAGCTACCTGGGTGGGCTGCCTGAGGAGAGAAGTGAAGTTTGGGAAACTTCATGGACCCTATAGAAGTGTTATGAAGGTTCAGAAGGGTGTGGTGCTGCCCTTGCCTGAAGTGCAGTGGGCAGTTCTTGAGCTCCCAAATAAGCCTCAGAACCACCTCCATTAGCTTTTGACCCCTGACTCTTATCAAGGATTGTGGAAGAAATGTAAGATGACATCCCTCCTAAATATCTCAGAAGAGGTTGTTGGCAGCCAATAGTTTCTTAAGATTACTTTTAAAAGAATTTTTTTCTTCCACCTAGGAAGATGTTACCAAGTATTTCAGTGAATTCTCCAGTGCAGGGGAACGGAGCGTTGAACTCCAGGGATGCAGCAAGACACACAGCTGGAGCAAAACGCTACAAATACCTGAGAAGACTTTTTCGTTTTCGGCAGATGGACTTTGAGTTTGCTGCATGGCAGATGCTCTACCTATTTACTTCCCCACAGAGAGTTTATAGAAATTTTCATTATCGAAAGCAGACAAAGGATCAGTGGGCCAGAGATGACCCTGCTTTCTTGGTCCTGTTAAGTATTTGGCTCTGTGGTAAGTGTTAGTTTGTCTACAGTAGAGTTGAAGAACAAACTGAGTGGCTTTTTTTTAAGGATTTTATTTATTTATGTGAGAGAGAGAGCGCGAGTCAGCACGAGCGAGCACAAGCAGGGGGAGGGGCAGAGGGAGAAGGAGAAGCAGGCTTGCTGCTGAGCAGGGAGCCCCATGCTGGGCTTGATCCCAGGACCCCGAGCCCAAAGGCAGACGCTTCACCGACTGGGCCACCCAGGCGCCCCCAAACTGAATGTTTTAGATTGTACTTGTCACTTGCAGAATCTTTTGTTATATCGTGGGTCAGAATTTGGGATATTTGAAGCTGTTCCTTACTTTCTGAAGCCTCAAAAATCTCACAGGAAAGAATGTTGTATTCTTTCTGGTTCTAAAGGTCCCAAGCGGATGCCAGAGTAAATTGTTCCCTCGGAATTTTGAAAAGCAGAGGACAGAGTCACTCCGTGTCTTTTAACTGCTGTGATAAATAAATTGATACCAAATGCAAACTTACTGTGAAAAGGAATATCAAGATGGGAAATTGCATTTCACAGGCAAATCTAGAGTGAGTTCTAAAAGTACCGATGTGAACTTGAGAAACTACTTTTAAGTTCTCCAATAATGTAGTGAGAGAGCCCTAACCACCCTAGGGTGTAAATGTGTAAGATTTTTTTTATCTTTATCTGGACTTAAATATGTGAATGCCTGTTCAGAATTAGTGGTCTTTTAAATGTTGGGACTACCCTGGGGAACCACAGACGGGGGCCTCTACAGTAAACTACAGTTAGTTCAGTAGCCATTCTGTGTTCTAGGGTAGTCTGTATTTCTCAATTCTATATACATATAACACATCTTTGGGGTTTTGTTTACATGACTGTTTCCTCCATTACACACGTGGGCATCTGAAGGGCAGGGATTTGCCCCACCCATATCCCCAGAACCTAGCAGAGTGCCTGAATTTATCATGTAAATCTTTCTTTCAGTGTCCACTATAGGATTTGGCTTTGTTCTGGACATGGGATTTTTTGAGACGATAAAGCTGCTCCTTTGGGTTGTATTCATAGATTGTGTAGGCGTTGGTCTGCTCATATCAACTTTAATGTGGTAAGTACTAGAACTTTGGTTTTTTAAGTACTGCTGTAGAGCCTGCATTTCCTTCCTTTAGAGATACAGTGGCTGATGAAAATTGAAACAAGATATATGAACTGAAAGCATGAATTAAAATTTTTTTTATTATTTAAGTATAGTTGACAATGTTATATTAGTTTTAGGTGTATAGCATAGTGATTTGACAGTTATATACATTATGAAATGCTCATCAAGATAAGTATAGTTACCATCTGTCACCATACAGTGTTATAATATTGACAATATTCCCTATGCTCTACCTTTTATCTCTGTGTCTGATTTATTTTGTAACTGGAAGTTTGTACCTCTTAATCCCCTCCACCTATATCACCCATTCCTTCAACTCCATCTCCTCTACCAGTTTGTTTTCTATATTTATGAACCTGTTTCTGTTTTTTGTTCATTTTGTTTTTTAGATCTGCATGTAAGTGAAATGATACGGTATTTGTCTTTTCTGACATATTTCGCATACCATTATACCCTTTAGGTCCATTCATGTTGTCATTAATGGCAAGATCTCATTCTTTTTTATGACCAAGTAATACTCCATTGTGTGTGTGTTTTTGTGTGCGTGTGTATGAATGTATATACACCCCATTTCTTCTTTACCCATCCAACTATTGATGGATACTTAGGTTGCTTCCATATTTTGACTATTGTAAATAATGTTGCAGTAGACATAGGGGTGCATGTAACCTTTCAAATTAGTGTTTTCATTTTCCTTGGATAAATACCCAGTACTGGTATTGCTGGATCATATGGTATTTCTGTTTTTAATTTTTTGATGAACCTCCATACTGTTTTCCCACAGTGGTTGCTCCAGATTACATTCCCACCAATAGTGCACAAGGGTGCCCTTTTCTGCACATCCTTGCCAACACTGTTTTTTTCTTATCTTTTTGATACTAGCCATTCTGACAGGTGTGAGGAGATACCTCATTGTGGTTTTGATGTGCATTTCCCTGATGATGAGTGATGCTGAGCATCTTTCATGGGGTCTGTTGGCCATTTGTATGTCTTCTTTGAAAAAATGTCTATTCTGTTCCTATGCCCATTTTTTAATTGGATTTTTTTTAGTGTTGAGTTATGTAGGTTCTTTATATATTTTGGATACTAATTCTTTATCAGATGTATCATTTGCAAATCTCTTCTCACATTCACTTGGTTGCCTTTTTATTTTGTTCATGGTTTCCTTTGCTATGCAAAGCTTTTTATTTTGGTGTAGTCCCAATAGTTTATTTTTGCTTTTGTTTACCTTGCCTGAGGAGACAGATCCATAAAAATGTTGCTGAGGCCAATGTCCAAAAGATTACTGCTTATGTCTTCTTTAAGAGTTTTATGGCTTCATGTCTCATATTTAGTTCTTTAATCTATTTTGAATTTATTTTTGTGTGTATGGTGTAAGAAAGTGGTCCATTTTCACTCTTTTGCATGTAACTGTCCAGTTTTTCCAACACCATTTATTGAAGAGCCCGCCTTCCCCATTGTATATGCTTTTCTCCTTTGTCATAAGTTAATTGACCATATAAGTGTTAGTTTATTTCTTGGGTCTATATCTGGATCTGTCTGGTTTTGTTTTGTTTTTTGTTTTGTGTTTGTTTTTTTTTTTAGAGAGCATGAGAGCACGCAGGGGTTGGGGGGCAGAGGGAGAGAAAGAGAGAGAGAGAGAATCTTAAGGAGGCTCCATGCCTGCATGAAGCCGAACAGGGGACTTGATCTCATGACCCTGAGATCATGTCCTGAGCCAAAATCAAGAGTAGGTCACTTAACTGACTGAGCCACCCAGGCGCCCCTGATCTGTCTGTTTTTGTGCCAGTACCATACTGTCTTGATCACTACAGCTTTGTAGTATATCTTGATATCTGGATTGTGATGCTTCTAGCTTTGTTTTTTTTTTCTCAAGATTGCATTGGCTATTTGGGGTCTTTTGTGGTTCCATACAAATTTTAGAATTCTTTGTTTTAGTTCTCTGAAAAATAATATTGGTGTTTTGATAGGGATTGTATTGAACCTGTAGATTGCTTTGGGTAGTATAGACATTTTAACAATATTGGTTCTTCCAATCCATGGTCATGGAGTATCTTTCCATGTGTTGTGTCCTCTTCAGTTTCTTTCATTAGTGTCTTAACAGTTTTTAGAGTATAGGTTTTTTATCTCCTTGGTTAAATTTATCCCTAGGTATTTTTTTTTATGCAATTGTAAATGGGATTATTTTCTTAGTTTCTCTTTCTGCTGCTTCATTATTAGTGTATTGAAACATAACGGATTTCTGTATATTAATTTTGTGTCCTGTAACTTCACTGAATTCATTGATTAGTTCTAATATTTTTTTGGTGGAGTCTTTTAGGTTTTCTATATAGAGTATCATGTCATCTGCAAATAGTGACAGTTGTACTTCTTCCTTACCAATTTGGATGCCTTTTATTTCTTTTTCTTGTCTGATTGCTGTGGCTAGGAATTCCAGTACTATGTTAAGGAACAGTGGTGAGAGTGTATGTTCTTCTTTTGTTCCTGATCCTAGAAGAAAAGCTTTCAACCTTTCACCATTGAGTATGATGTTAGCTGTGGGTTTGTCATATATGGCCTTCATTATGTTAGGTACATTCCCTCTCAACCCATTTTATTGAGAGTTTTTATCATGAACTAATGTTGAATTTTGTTAGATGCTTTTTCTGCATCTATTGACATAATCATATGTTTTTTATTCTCCATTTTGTTAACATGTATTGCATTGATGGATTTGTACATATTGAATCATGCTTGCATCCCTGGAATAAATCCTACTTCATCAAGTGGAATATCCTTTTAATGTATTATTGAATTTGGTTTGCTAATACTTTGTTGAGTATTTTTAGATCTTTGTACATCAAGGATATTAGCCTATACTTTTCCTTTTTTTGTAATGTCTGTGTCTGATTTTGGTACCGGGGTAATGCTGGCCTAATAGAACTGATTTGAAAATTTTCCTTCCTCTTCTATTTTTTGCAATAGTTTCAGAAGAATAGGTGTTAACTAAGAAAATAGGTGTTAACTCTAGGTTTCATAGAATTCACCCATGAAACCATCTGGTCCTGGACTTTTGTTTGTTGGGAGTATTTTGATTACCAATTCAAATTCATTTACTTGTAATAATATGTATATTCAGATTTTGTATTTCTTCCTGGTTCAGTTTGGGAAGATTGTATATTTCTAGGAATTTATCCATTTCTTCTTGGTTGTCTAACTTGTTGTCATATAACTTTTCATAGTAATCTCTTGTAATCCTTTGTATTTCTGTGGTGTAGGTTGTTACTTCTCTTTCATTTCTGATTTTAATTTATTTGGGTTCTGTCTCTTTTCTTCTCTAGCTGAGTGTCCTATCAATTTCATTTATCTTTTCAAAGAACCAGCTCTTGGTTTCATTGATCTGTTCTATTATTTTTTCAGTTCCTATTTCATTTCTTTTTACTCTGATTTTTATTACTTTCTTACTTCTATTAACTTTAGGTTTTGCTTGTCATCTTTTCTCATATCTTCAGGTGTAAAGTTATATTACTTGAAATTTTTGTTTTTTCTTGAGGTATGCCTATTAGAACTTCCTTCTTGGAACTGGCTTTTGCTGTGTCCCACAGATTTTTGGAACATTTTTTTTTCCATTTTCATTTGTCTCAAGGTATTTTTTTATTTCCTCTTTGGTTTTGTTGTTATATTTTAGTAGCAGGCTGTTTAGCCTTCACATATTTGTGGGTTTTTTCCAGTTTTTTTTTTTCTTGTAATTGATTTCTAGTTTCATACCAGGTGGTTGGAAAAGATGCTTGATATGATTTCGATCTTCCTAAATTTATTGAGATTTGTTTTATGGGTCAGATGTGATCTGTTCTGGAGAATGTTTTATATGGACTTGAAAAGATTGTGTATTCTTGTTGTGGGATGGAATATTTTGCATATATATGTCTAATATGTTGTCGAAAGCCTCTCCTTCCTTATTGATTTTCTGTCTGGATGATCTATCCGTTGATGTAAGTGGGGTGTTAAAGTCCCCTATTTTGTATTACTATCAATTTCTGTGTTTATGTCTGTTAGTATTTGCTTTATGTATTTGGGTATTCCTATGTTGGTTAAATATAGATATTTGTAATTGTTACATTCTCTTGTTGGATGGAACCCTTTATCATTATGTAATGCTTTGTTTTGTCTCTTGTTACAGTCCTTGTTTTAAAGCATATTTTGTGTGAAAGAAGTACTGCTACTCTGGCTTTTTTTTTGGCTTCCATCTGCATAGAATATCTTTTTCCATCCCTTCACTTTCAGTCTGTATGTGTCTATAGGTCTGAAGTGAGTCTTGTCAGCATATAGCTGGGTCTTGTTTTCTTACCTATTCAGTTGTCCTCTGTCTTTTTTTTTTTAAGATTTTATTTGTTTATTTGTCAGAGACAGAGAGAGAGCACAAGCAGGGGAAGAGGCAGCGGGAGAGGGAGAAGCAGGCTCTCCACTGAGCAGGGAGCCTGATGCGGGGCTCCATCCCAGGACCCTGGGATCATGACCCAAGCCGAAGGCAGTCACTTAACCAACTGAGCCACCCAGGCGCCTCTCTCTTTTTTTTTTTTTTTAAGTTTTTAATTCCTGTTAGCATACAGTGTTACATTAGTTTCAGGTGTATGGTATAGTAATTCAACACTTCCGTACATCACCCTGTGCTCATCACAAGTGCACTCTATAATTAAGAGTCTTTTTCTTAATCTGTCTCTTTTTTTTTTTCCTTGTTTTGCTTCATAAATTCCACATGAGTGAAATCATATGTTGTCTTTCTCTGGCCTGTTTTCATTAGGATTATACTCTCTAGCTCCATCCATATTGTTGCAAATGGCAAGATTTCATTCCTTTTTTATGGCTGAATAATATTCCATTGTGTGTGTGTGTATACACACACACACACACATACATATACACCACATCTTCTTTATCCATCCATCAATCCATGGACACTGGGCTGCTTCCGTATCTTGGCTGTTATAAATAGTGCTGTTATAAACATAAGGGTGCATGTATCCCTTTAAATTAGTGCTTGTATTGTTTTGGTAAATACCTAGTAGTGCAATTCCTGGATGGTAGGGTAGCTCTATTTTTAACTTTGAGATACCTCCATACTGTTTTCCAGAGTGGCTGCACCAGTTTGCATTCCCACCAACAATGCACGAGGGTTCCTTTTTCTCCACATCCTTGCCAACACCTGTTGTTTCTTGTGTTGTTGATTTTAGCCATTGTTACAGGTGTGAGGTGATATCTCATTGTAGTTTTGGCTTGCATTTCCCTGGTGATGAGCGATGTTGAGCATCTTTTCATTTGTCTGTTGGCCATCTGGATGTCTTCTTTGGAAAAATGCCTGTTCACGTCTTTGGCCCATTTTTTAATTGGATTATTGATTTTTAGGGTGTTGAGTTTTATGAATTCTTTATATATTTGGCTAATATGTATGGCTGTATATTTGGCTTTATCGGATAGGTCATTTGCAAATATCTCCCATTCAGTAGGTTGCCTTTTAGTTTTGTTTCCTTCACTATGCAGAAGCTTCTTATTTTGATGTAGTCCCAATAGTTTATTTTTGCTTTTGTTCCCTTGCCTCAAGAGACCTATCTAGGAAGAAGTTGCTATGGCCATTGTCAGAGAAGTTACTGCCTGGATGTTTTCTAGGATTTTTATGGTTTCAAGTCTTAACATTTAGGTCTTTAATACATTTTGAATTTATTTTTGTGTGGTAAAAGAAAGTGGTCCAGTTTCATTCTTTTACATAAAGCTGTCCAGTTTTCCCAACATCATTTGTTGAAGAGATTGTCTTTTTCTCCAGCTTTGTCAAAGATTGACCATATAGTTGTGAGTTCATTTCTGGGTTTTCTATTCTGTTGCATTGGTCTGTGTGTCTATTTTTGTGCCAGTGTCTTACTGTCTTGATCACTACAGCTTGGTAGTATGACTTGAAATCTGGAATTGTAATACCTCCAGCTTTGTTTTTCTTTTTTCAGATGCCTTCGGCTATTCAGGGTCTCTTGTGGTTCCATACAGATTTTTGGATTGTGTAAAAAATGCTGTTGGTATTTTGATAGAGATTGCATTAAGTATGTAGATTGCTTTGGTATGAACAAAAATAGTGTGAGTATTTGAACAATATTTGTTCTTCTGATCCATGAACATGGAATATCTTTCCATTTCTTTGTGTTGTCTTCAGTTTCTTTCATCAGTGTTTTATAGTTTTCATAGTAGAGGTCTTTCACCTGTTTGATTACTAGGTATCTTTATTATTTGGGGTTTTTGCTAATGGGTTTTCTTAATTTCTCTTTCTGCTACTTTATTATTGGTATAGAGAAATGTAACAAATTTCTGTATATTGATTTTGTATCCTGCAACTTTACTGAATTCATGTATCAGTTCTAGCAGTTTTTTTGGTGGAGGCTTTCAGGTTTTCTATACAGAGTATTAATGTCATCTACAAAGAGTGAAAGTTTGACTTCTTCCTTACCAGTTTGGATGCCTTTTTATTTCTTTTTGTTGTTTGATTGCTGTGGCTAGACTTACAATATGCCCTGTCTTTTGATTGGAGCATTTAGACCATTTACATTGAAAGTAGTTATTCATAGTTATGTACTTATTTCTGTCTAGTTGGTTTTTTGCTTGTTTTTGTAGTTCTTCTGTTCCTGTTCTTGTTCTCTTCCTTGTAATTGATGCCATTTTTTAGTGTTGTGCTTAGATTCTTTTCTCTATTTTTTGTGTTTCTATTATAGGGTTTGGTTTGTGTTTACTATGAGGCTCATATATAACATTCTATTTATATAGCAGTTTCTAGGAAGTTGATGGTCACTTAAGTTGGAATACATTCTAAAACCACTACACTTTTATGCCCCCCTCCATGTTTTATGTCATATTTTCCATCTTTTTTTCTAAGTCCTTTAACTAATTTTTAGATATAATTGGTTTTACTACTTCTGTCTTTTAAGCTTCATACTAGCTTTGTAAGTGAGTGATCTACTCCTTTTACTGTATATTTGCTTTTACTTGTGAAATTTTTTTCACATTTTTCTTTTAATTGTGGCCTTTTTTTTTTTTTTTTTCTTGCTTAAAGAGATCCCTTTAACATTTCAAGGCCAATTTAGTGGTGGGTGAACTCCTTTAGCTTTTGTTTGTCTGGGAAACTCTCTCTCCCCTTCAATTCTGAATGTTAACCTTGCTGGATTGAGTATTCTTGGTTGTATGTTTTTTCCTTTCAGCACTTTGAATATATCATGCCTTCTGGCCTGCAAGGTTCTATTGAAATATCAGCTGCATGCCTTATTGGCCTTTCCTTGTATATAACTAGTTGTTTTTCTCTTGCTGCATTAAGATTCTCTCTTTATCTTTAATCTTTGACATTTTATTTATTATTTGCACTGGTGTGAGCCTTCATGGGTTCATCTTGTTTAGGGTTCTCTGTGTTCCTGGACCTGGATGTCTGTTTCTTTCCCCTGGTTAGAGAAGTTTCCAGCAATTATTTTTTCAAATAAGTTTTCTGCCCCTTTCTCTCTTCTCCTTCTGGGATCGCTATAATGAAAATGTTAATATGCTTGAAATTGTCCCAGAGACTCCTTAAGCTATTCTTATTTTTGTTTTTAATTCTTATTTCTTTTTGTTCAGTTTGGTTGCTTTCCATTTCCTGCCTTCCACATCGCTCATCCGTTCTTCTGTGTCCTTTAATCTGCTGCTGTTACTCTCTAGTGTTGTTTTCATTTCAGTGACTGTATTCTTCAGCTCTGCTTGGTTCTTTCTTAGATATTCTATCTGTTGAAGTTCTCACTAGGTTCACCCTCTCTTGTTTCAAGTCTGGTGAGCTTCTTGTTGACCATTACTTTGAACTATTTATCAGGTACATTGTTTATCTTGTTCTTTCACTTGGAGTATATTCCTCTGCCTCCTTATTTTGTTTTATTTTATGTATTTGATTCTGTGAATTAGGCAGAACAGCTACTTTTCCTTGTCTTGAAGGATTGGTCTTATGTAGGACTGTCCCATACAGACTGTGTATGCCTGCTGGCTTTGGCTGGCTGGAGCTGTAGTGGGCATGGGCTGGAGTGGGGTCTCTGGGTGTCCCACACAGGGTGTACCCTAGTGGGACATCTGAAGCTGAAGTGGGCGGGGCTGGGGGTGTCCTGGGGCACTGTACATGGGGATTGCCCTGATGGACCAGCTGGAGTCGAAGTGGGCTCAGGCTGGTGGTCCCAGGGCGCTCTACACAGTGGGGACCTTAGTAGGAGAATTGAGCTAAAGTTGCTGTGTGCTAGGGGTGTGGGGCTCCCTAAAGTGCTGGCCAGTTAGTTATACCCTGTTCTAGTCTGAGTGATCAGGCAAGTTGGGGGCCATAAACAGGGTGCTCACCAGCCCCTTTGGCCCTGGAATGTGTTCCCACAGGCCTTGGCTGTTTGGCTGAGGGTTAGTTTTCTTTTTATATCCTGGTTGTCTTTTAAACCTCTGCTTTTTTGTGTGTGCCTCAGTGGGGCTTGGGCTGATGTGGGCTAGGGTCCCAGGGTTTAGTGAAGTGCCAGGCCAGCTAGGGTGGCTGTGTCCCACTCCCATCTGTGTGTCAGTGTTGGGCTTGGGGGAGGGAGAGAACATACACAGTGGTACTTGCCAGCCCTCTGACCACTGGAGACTATTTCCTCAAGTCCCAGCTGTTCGGCAGACGCTCAAGGGCTGGTTCCTTTGAATTCTAGTTGCCCTTTGAAACTGAGGCTTTTTTCCATGCCTTAGGGTGGTAGAATCTGTTCCTGGTTCCTTGGTTCTGTTCCTCCCCTCTGCAGTTTGCAGTGTCCAGGTGAGGTTCCTATTGTTACTATGTCTCCATCTCTTCTGTTCTCTTTGTGGTCCCTCTGTCCTTTGTTGCGCAGAAGCTGTTCAGTCAGCCCTCAGTTCTTTTTCCAGAGGAATTACTCTATATGTTGGTGTAGATTTGGTTTGTCCATGGAGGGGAATTCAGGGTCTTCCTCCATCACCATCTTGGACCCTGTCTCCTGAAAGCAAGTCACTGTTTGTATCAGAAAATATTCTAAGGGGTGGTCTGTATTGTCAGGGTGCAGCAAATAAGTGAACTGAAATAATGATTATATCATATTAACAAAGTTTCTGGTTTTGCAAAAATGTTATGCAGTTAGCCAGTTCTGCTTAAGTTGTTTGGCTGATGGCATGGTTTTCTCCTGTATTTGTCAGTGGGTCACTTCTAGATGTTTAAGCTATAGAGGGTTATTTCATGGAATCTTACTCTGAATATCAGACATTAAATGAAGTACATTTGAAAAAGGATTTGTTGAACTTTCGGTGCCTTTTCGCTGAGACACACACAGGTTTTATTGAACAGGTATGCAGTCTCACTTCTGGGTTTGGTTTAACGATGGTAGTGTACTGAGTAGAAGTGTTTAATTCCAGCATTTGGTTTCTCCATTTTCTCATAGATCCAGGCTCTTATATGGTTGGCATGCCAGATGAGGGGAGTGGATGTGTCAGGTGAGCTCATAAAAGGCTGGTGGTTGAGTAGGGGTCATGGTCATTGTGTATCAGAGAAAACAGTGTGGAAATTTTAGTCACAGGGAGGCCTAGGTTCAAATGCCAGCTCATTTACTGTAACTCTTAGTCCCAGTCTCTTTTGTAAAATGGAGTTAGTTATCTAATTTGTAAGGTATTTGAAAAGATTGTGGTGTGAAAAGTACCTGGCATATAGGAAGTGCTCAATAAATAGTGGCTATTGATATTTTCAACAAAGTCCTGAGACTATAACCTCTGATACCAGTGTGTTGTTTCCATTTGTAACTCCTTATATGTGTTGTATGTGCTTGGTAGTCAGTAAATGCTATGTGTCAGTAATTTGGAATTCCAAAATCTGGCTTAAAAAGACTACTACTAACTAAGAGAAGTTATGTATTCATTATAAAAAACATGGCATATGAAACAATTTCAGTAAATAAGGCTTTCAAAGGAATAGGTTGTAGCAGGCATTCTACTATGAACGCATTGACTCTGGAGGGCCACAGAAACCAAGGCATTCCGGAGTTTAGCAGCTTTAGTGTGAGTCCATATTACGGTTTCAGTTAAATAGAAAAGGACTCGGGGGGGGGGCGCCTGGGTGGTTCAGTTGGTTAAGTGTCCAACTCCTGATCTCAGCTCAGGTCTTGATTTCAGGATTTTGAGTTCAAGCCCTATGTTGGGCTCCATGCTGGATGTGGAGCCTACTTATTAAAAAAAAAAAGGAAATGACTGACATGGTATATTTCTCAAAAGCTACATTGTGTTGCATTGTGTTGTGAATTGTGTTAGAAATGATGACATGTGGTTGCTGTCATCCTAGAGGTGCCACAGGAACCAGCAGGAGGAGGTGTCTGGGGGAGGTGGGATCATTGATTCCTGGTACCAAATGCATAGGCATGGCAGTCAGGAGCAGCATACTGGGTCTGGTAGCGCGGGGTGACACCAGCTCAGGGAAGATAGGTAGAATTTGGCCTTCAGTGCAGTTCAGAAATAATTATAATACTTCACCGCATAGCTTGCATGTGCTGGTTGGGGAGTGGAAGGGAGGTGGGGGTCTGCACAAGAGTCGAGCAGGCCCAGACAGCGCAGTGAACTCAGGAGGAGAGGAGAGAGATGGATCAGAGAACATCCTGAGCATCCTGTGATAATTGGATTTGACGAGGGTAGGGAAGAGTGGCAGGTGCAGATGAAGCATTCCATGTTAGACGTGCTGAGTTCTGGGGGCTTGAGGGTTTGTTGGAAATAAAGGTACAGCAGACAGTGGGGTAGAGGACTCTGAACCTACCACAGTCTGGGCCAAGAGGAGGATATGACTGGCATCATTAATGTGGAAGATGGGAGCTGAAAACCACAGATGTCTTGAGCTCTCCCAGAAGGAATGTCTGTGTTCCCAAGGGAAGACTCAGACTGAGGACAGAAGTGCCCATGTGAGGGATAAGCAGTGGGGGGGAGCAGCACGAAATAGGAGCTCTTGGGTAGTGAGCTAAATGCTTGTTCTGTTCTTTTAATGGCACATGTTCTTGGCTAAAATGGAAGATGTTTTGGTAAGTTAAGAGTTTGTTCAAACAAAGCTATATTATTTTGGTATTTTCAGGTAACTGTGTACGGAACTGTTTTATTAGTACTGTACTATGTTCTACCCCTTGCTTATTTTTCTATTTCCACTGTAGGCATAGCATTTTAACTGTACCCTTGAAATGAAATCACACAGATAAAAGTGAATTTCTGCAGTTGTGTTGATAATACAAATGATCCTTTTTGTTATTTCCCTTTGAAGGTCTAGTTTTCTGATACATGGGTATTTTACTTTTCATTCACCGATCATTTAACTGAATTCATAGTCCATGCTGTAGAACACTGACAGAGGCTTGAAGAATTGTTTTTATGGCTAGATAGGTCACTGGTGCTCTTCCCTTACTGGTTCCTTTTGATTCCTTGATCTTTTAATGGAGAGGTGACCTATTAGGTGTTAGGCCTTGGACCTATTCTGTGTCTGGATTCATTCTTTGGGGAGGGGAGGGGTCTTAGGCCTATGGCCTTAAATATCATCTATACATGGATGAATTTATATCTCCATTTTCGACCTCTCCTCTAAATTCCAGACTTTATATACTTCTTACTCCATGTTAACGGGCATCTTCAGCATGATAGGTCCAAATCCAGACTCCTGCACTGCCCCAAAGCACTCTTTCTGCAGCCGGACCCACGGTAGCTCATGGCAGCTCAGTCTTCCATTGGTTTCAGGCAGAAATTTCTCAGTCATTCTTGACTGTTCATTTCCCCCACGTCAGCACCTCCACTGCCACCACCCTGCTCAGCTCTTTCTCACAGTAGCCTCCCAACTGGTGTCTCTGTTTCCCCTCTTGTCCCTGTAGTCTGTTCTCAGATCAGCAGTCACAGTAGTGAGTCAGACACCCTTCTGGGAACTCCAGGGACTCCTAATTTTATGGAGAATAAAAGTCCAAAGGTCTTAAAATGGCTACAGGCTCCAGCCTCATTTCCTGCTACTTTTCTCACTTGTTCCAGGCACACTGGTCTCCTCACCCAGCCCTCTCAACAGGCCAAGCCCCCTGCTACCACCTCTGTACTCGTCCACCTCCTCCACTCCTGTGTCCAGACTCCCCTCTGCCTGAATGCTCTGCCCCACCTCATTCCCATCCCCACCCTTGGGTCTTGACCCAGATGTTTCCTTCGTAGGAGTATCCTATTTAATACTGCATTTCAACTTTGTATTTTCTGTCCTTCTTACTGCTTAATTTTTCTCCATAATGCCATCTGACAACTCCAGCTAGATCGAAGGCAAAGATCTGTTTTGTTCACCGCTTGGTAAACAGAAGGTAGTCAGTAAATATTTAATATGGAATTAACTTTATTGTATTATGAAAGAAATTTTAACTTTGCTCTTCAGGTTTATCTCTAACAAGTATTTAGTGAAACGGCAAAGCAGAGACTATGATGTGGAGTGGGGCTATGCCTTCGATGTGCATCTGAATGCTTTTTATCCTCTCTTAGTCATTCTGCATTTTATCCAGCTTTTTTTCATTAACCGTAAGTAGCAGTTACTTCTTAAACGATCATCAAAAAGTCACCATTGTATGCACTAAAAAGAGATTCAGTGTGCATATCTCTTCCACAGATGTTATCCTGACAGACACATTTATTGGATATTTTGTTGGAAATACCTTGTGGTTGGTGGCAGTGGGCTATTATATCTACGTAACCTTCTTAGGATACAGTGGTAAGTCATGAATTGTTTTGATTGAGTGAAGACATAACAGGGAGAGGGGGGACATTGCTGTAATAGTAACATAATTAGCTTACTTTTAGATGGATTATCTCATTTAAGCTTCACAATTAGGTTTACTTAACCCCATTTTTCAGATGAGGGCACAGAAATTAATTTGCCCCTGGTCGTGCAGCTAGAAAGTGGCATGGCTGTTATGTAACAAATTTTGTAATTTTAAGGAGCCCCATTAAACCATATTGATATCTCCAAGTTACTTGCAGGAACCCACAACCCACTTCCTTTTCTCCCTGGCTTTCTGGTTCTGGGTCCCAGTGGTCCATTAGTGTGGGGCATGAGCGGGTCCGACTTATGGTTGCATAGGTAAAGGAACCTTTACAAACCTTTGCTTCACTTTGTTTTTATGATCACTGTGTGGTTCTATAGATGGTCACAAATCAGACCCAACCTCTACTGATCTGAGGATGTAGTTTGCAGATTTACTGCTAAATCCTGCTAGAAGTTTCTTTTTCTTAGTATGAATGAGAAACCTTTATATTAATTCAGCTTGTCCTTTCTTGTCACTCTGGATGATTAGGACCTCCCTGTAAATACACACCCCTGGTGCTCAAATATGACTGGCTCCTCTAGTCAGAGGTGTTCTCACCCCAGCAGGGACCACACTTGTTCTGGACACAGGGAGTCCGTTCTCCAGAGGAGGTGTTTGTGAAGTATTATGTTCAGGTTTCTATGAATTTTCACATATTTTGAGAAAGTTTTAAATTGTGATTAGCATGCTTCAACATTGTGGTTTCTCTAAATGGATTTTTGAGCACTCTTTTGATAACTCCCTATAATTTGAGTACAGCTCAGCTTCACTTTGGTGACTTCCTAGAAGAGATATGTTTAGGTTAGAATGCATGTGGTAGGGACCCACTAAGTAGTGACCAAGAAGGAAACCTAGATATTTGGAGACAGATTTTTTTTATTATTTTTTAAATTTATTTAAAGTAGGCTCCACACCCAATGTGGGGCTTGAACTCACGACCCCCAAGCTCAAGAGTTGCATGCCCTACTGACGGAGCCAGGCAGGCACTTGAGGGACAGATTTATTCTTTCCTGAAGCCTGGGATACTTACTAGTTGATCTCTCATGTGAAGGGGAGGTGTCATGCTTCCTGTATTGGGAAATCTCAAAGACTAAAGGTTGGACTCTTAGAGGCTTCTGAGGCAGTCCCCTGTGTAAATCCACCACTGTTTTCAATATTTGTGCCCTCTGTCCCTTAGTCATCACTTCTCAAGTTTCGAATCTGCTGCTCACCTCTCACCCCGGGTTCCTGGGCACAGCTGCGATGTGGTGGCGGCAGCGACCCCCAAGAGCAGGGCGCGTGACAGACTCTGGCTTTAGAGCAGTAGCTCACTGATTCAGAACCCGCGTTGCTTTTTGGCCCCACCTGTTGTAGTAAAAACTTTCAGAAAGTTCATTAGTCACATTTCCTTTTTTAAAAAAATTTATTTGATTTGTTTCTTTTCCAGCATTGCCATTTTTGAAAAATACAGTAATTCTTCTTTATCCATTTGCACCTCTCATTCTGCTCTACGGCCTGTCACTAGCGCTAGGATGGAACTTCACCCACACACTGTGTTCCTTCTACAAGTACAGAGTGAAATGAAGGCAGTCTTGGTGAAGTGACGACTGCTTCCGAAACTGGTAAATAAACTATCTTGGTAGATATCTTCAGGGTGTAAAGTTTGCAAATTTGAGTCAATATATAACGTTAACGCTATTGTCAAGTACATTCCGTAAAACTAATTAATGTACATTTCTATAATAAATATTTTTTAAACTAAAGCATGTATTTTACTCATTCAAACATGGTGATAATCAGTTCCTGACAAGGTACGTAGTTTGGCCCCATTTCTAATGGGCTGTGTATTTTAAACATTTGCCTAGTGTAACCTTCAAAAGCCTCTTTGACCTGTAATGTAACTCAAAGGCGAATCACTGTACTATAGGCCATAAAATCATTTACAACATTTTCTATACAAAGGAAACCCAAACAAAATAAAACCCAAACAAAATATATTCGATTGAAGAGGCGCATGGTGGCTCCTCGGTGTACGTAATAGACATTGAACACTTGCATAACACTGATAATCAGTGTCTTAACATGAAGGCTCTTTTTAGACCTTTCCAAAAAATAGTTTTAAGTAAACTTTATCAGTGTTGAAACTAATAATAACAAAACTTGCTACTCATTAAGTTTTACCTATTTTTATTAGAAGGAATCTTGAATTCAACATGGCTTCTTAAACGTCTTTATTCCAAACATAAACGGTTGTGGCACAGAGAAAACAACAGTAATGAAAGGCACAGTCAACAGGACCAGTTATTAGGTTTTCAATTATAGCAGCAAATTTGAAAATAAATAATCTTCCCTTAAAAACCTTAACAGGTACCTAAAATATTACTACAGATACTACCCATTCACCCAATGAAAACATTTTAAGGAAAATATGTACAATACATTTAAGGAGGAAAAAAAAAATCTGGTACGGCCTGGAAAAGCAATTCCTCAGGCACCTTCTCTAAGGAGTGCTTCCAGAAACATCCGTGACCTTTCCAAACAGTGTTCTTTATGAGAAGCACATTAGTTTTTTATTCCATAAATGAAACATAATTATTTTCAGTCAGCTGATTTCTAAGTCTTTCTTAGAAAACATCTCTGTCTTCACTGAAATGAAAAATATCAAATCTGCTGGCCTAGCATCTTACAGTACTGTCGATATCAGCCATTTTTAAGGCTCAAATAGGTCTTCAAAAGGTATTTTCACCCAATTTCAGCAAACTGAGCATTTCAAATAATGGAAGGCTAATCATACTAAAGTACCGAAGCTTTGACTCTAATACCAAAAAACTAGGAGCAAGTGATACATAAAGTAGCCTCCCTAATGTCCAAGAGTATCATTAAATATTCCCCACAACAAACAATCCTTATTTGGAGAACAATTTTAGCACCACTATTAACATTTTTACTGCAATGTGAACAACACCGGGAATGATACTTGGCACAAAGTGCTTTCCCATTCAATACCCAGCTTACTTTCTTGAACAATGTCTTCTAAATTCTTAACACGCATACACACATGCATGCACACACATACACACGCTCACACGCACACAGCCAGCTCTTTCCTGTTTGTTCCCGTGAACATGATCTAGTTAGTGCCCAAAAAGGTGGGGTGTTTCAGGCAAGAAGAGGTTATATATAGGTACTGATGATAGGGATATATATAACAAATTTTTTTTTTAATATGGTCGTAGTCTTCAGCATTGTATGTTCACATGCTCTAAAGAAATAAAGTAAGCCTACTAGTTATCATGGCATATATCAAGATTAATAATTAAAATTGTACAGCTATCAAATTTCACACACTATAAATAATGCTACACAGCTTGGAAAAGTTTCCTTTTCTATAAAAGAGCGAGCTGGGATATCTGGGTTCCCCTAGAACACAAAGATGATTTGGACTCCAATTTCTGACTTTCTGACAGTCTTAGCCTCTCATTTTCTTCCCTTTAGCTCTCTGCTGTTCTTCTATCAAGGGTATGGCAATATAGTAAAAATAAGCACAAAAATTAATCTACAAACCAAAATAAAAACAAGCTCATTAGCATTAATGGCTTGGAAGGAGAGAAATATTTTGGAAAACACCCACGAAGTACAAAAATTTGGTTGGCACATACAGGATTTGATCTGTTCTTACACAATAAAGTAAGTTTTGGGTTAAAAAAAAGTATGTTCTTCAATGCAGAGTAGATTATCTGATTTCTACGAAAAGGTAGAAATTTTTTTCTCTCCTAATATCTTATTTAAAGTACCACTGTTCATCGTTCTTAAATAATATACTGAACAAGCTCAGAGCAGAATAAATCAGCACAAAGTAATACCTCTCCGAGGAAAAAGATTCCATATACACTGGTTCCTCGTTCTGGAATGAGAACAATCCTGTTCTAGTTTTTTTTTTTTTTTTTTTTTTTTTTACAAAACATTGCTAAGATACTCCCAAGTTTTTGGCAACAAACTTCCAATCAAGACTACTTGAGATTCTCAGGGAGAGAAACCCCAGCGGTGGCCCAGGTGTAAGTTTGCTAGTGTAAGACTTGACTCCCGTGGTTATTAACATCTCCAAGCTAACTATAGGGAATCAAGTAGGAAGACTTTTCCTCCTCACCTCTTTTAAATACTATATTCATTCTCTATTGCTGCATAACAAATCACCACGAATTCAGAGGCTTAAAACAATACCTATTTATTATCTCACAGTTCTGCAGACCAGAAGTCAGGGCGGGCTTGGTTGGAGTCCTCTGCATAGGATCTCACGAGGCTTGAGTCACGGTGTTGGCGGGGCTGGGCTCTCATCTGCTGGAGAAGACACTAGTTGCAAGCTCCCTCAGTTTGTTGACTGATCAAGTTCCTGTGGCTGTAGGGCTGTAGTTCTGGGTCCCGTGGCTGTTGGCGGAGGTCTCTCAGCTCCTGACAGGCCATTTCTTCTCCTGCAGCCCCTCCATCTTAAATCAGCAGTGGTGCCTCGAGTCCTCCTGCTTTGAATCTGACTTATGCTACCAGCCTAAGAAAACTCTGCTTTTAAAGGGCTCACAGGGTTAGATTAGCTGAACATGATTATGGGTGAGATTCATGGCTTCCACCCACATGCAAAAGGGGAGGATCTCATCTACGGTACCTGAAGGTCACCTGGAGAATTCTGGCTACTACAAATACACAATGCCATTAATGAGAGCAATCGCTCCAAACATGCTGTTTCCGTATTAACCAAACTTGCCTTTGAGGACAGCACTGTTGGGAGACCACCTTTTCGTGACAATAACAGATCGAAAAGAAGCCTTCAGAACGTTGCTGAAGAAAATTTTGAGATAAGGACACCTTCTGATCACTTACTGGTGCAACCCCTGATCTGAAAAGCCGTACCTTTTCCAAAGACCTCTCTGTGGCTGAATTAATATACACATACGTGTCTACAGCCTGCCTGCCAGATCATCCACACGCACTTTTTCCAAAAGCTTTTCAATCTCACTGCCTGAAACCACTGTTCTTGTTTGACGACATGGTAGGACCCCGTGTGTGTGTAAAGAGCACATGAGACTTAGAGAACTCAGAAATCTGGGGTCTTAGAATCCCAGAAACAGTCCTCAACCTTCTCACCTACAATACTCATCATCTGCACTGTGATATATTCTGCATGTCTGCTTTTATCCTCCTCGTCAGAATTCATTACTCTGGTTTCGCCAGTGTCCACATTAGCACTCCTTACACAGTGCTGTCCCAACAGAACCTTCTGCAGGGACAGAAGGTTCTCTATCTGTGCCCTCCAGTCCGAGGGCCACGAGCCACATGTGGCTGATGAGCACTTGAACTGTAGCTAGTGTGACTAAGGAGGTGAAGGTTTTATTAATTTAAACTTAAACAGCCACCATGTGTCTACTGGCTACTGTATAGGACAGCACGGCTCTAGAGTCTGACAGTTTATGTGAAATACATACCAGATGCAAACCAGGTTTCATTTATGTCTATATAGTAATAATTAAATACTGGACACCAACTGGACACTGTCCCCACTCCCTATTCTGATAAAAGTGGTTCAGTGTCCTCTTGAGGCCAAGTATATCCTTCCCTCAGTCCCAGGTACTCTTCACCTCCTCTACCGTTCTGTCCCCAGACTTCACCCAACTACTCTCAAGGGCTACCCCTACAGTGTCTTGCTTGAGGAAAGCATGGCGGTTTCTAATGGTCTAGAAAGGAAGTGGGGGCGGGGATAGACCAACAATGAGATGATTGGGGAGCACCTGCTGCACCAGAAGACAGACAGGAAGGATGAGTTACAGGCCTACCCCAGGAGCTTGAAGCCTGGTTGGTGGGAGAATGTGCGCACACATACACACACACTCGCCAGGAACAACCAAAAATTCGGCAGCTGAGTGCGTATGTAAATGTGTGGCAAGGAACGTAGGGAGTTGAAAAGAAAGGAGTGTGGGCTGGGACAGTTGGTCCCCTCATCCAGCCCCGGACTGGGCACCTGCCACATGCTAGGCACTATTCCTGGCATGACTAGGCACTGGTAACACTTCATGGGAGGAGTGCACGAGAGAGTCTGTGAAAGGTGGGTGAGATTTGGCTCAAAGTATTCTCAGGAACAGGAGGGGAGAGCTAAGCCTGGGAGGGGAGACCGAGCAGAACAGGAAGAAGCTGGCTAGTACGGCTCACCAGTCTTAAGACTGAGCAGCCCTCACTAAAGGCAAGGAGGTAACCGTCACCTCCCTGATCTTCAGTGCATGGTCCTTCTCCCCCAAATCAGAGTGGGCTACTGTGGAAGGGAAATGAGAGGACTTCTCAACCCACCCCAGAGCTTTCCCTCCTGACACTTGGCTGGTCTAGCAGTCAGCATGTTCAACAGCTGCCAAAGTTTTATAATGAAAGGTCATTCTTTTCAAATGAAATGGGCCTGTGGGTATCAGGCCAGGGAAATGTGAGGACAAAATAAAAAGTAAATTAAAGAAAGTGAAATCTAAAAAACCCAGCAAAAATATTTCACTAGACTTGGACATAAAAATTATTCATGGCAATGTGTAACTTTTTAATCAAGGAAAGTAACTGACATGATTCCAGTAGGAGTAATGGAAAGAACTGTACCCTATCCATGTTTCCCAACATTTTTCACTCCATCATACTGTACAGAAAACAAGGCTCTCTGGAAGCTCTTTGTTCAGCATCCTGGGTAACCGTGGGAAGCTCCTCTAGGCAAGGGGCAACTAGCCGGCACCTCCAGCCCCCGGAGGCCTCAGCCACTGGCTAGTCCGAGAGCTCAGGGGATCAATCTCTGCACATCTCTCTGGAATCCACCTGCAACCCCCCGAAACTGATGCTGATCATTTTGGAACTTCTTAAAAGACTTTTGTAAAGATCACTGATTGCTAAGGCTGATAGTATTTTTGTTTACAGTAGTAATAACATTTGGAATTGCATGATTAAGAGCAATAAGTACTCTTCAGATATGAATTTACCTGTAAGTTCATAATGCCAACAGAATAAATCATTTTGCAAAAACATACAGCTGCTACAGTACCTCTCCCTAAAAACCAGTATTACAATTTTTTCTGTAAAATTCAATGATTTTGACTCATACAGTAACATTACCTAGAAAACATTTTGTCAGAACTCATTAAATGGGTGCAGATATAAAAGGATCAACAAGAGAATGCATCTAACTCATGGATCAAAGACAGATTTAAAAAGAAAAAAGAGTTTGTCATTTTACACATCAGAGGGAATGAGTTGAGTCCATGATAATTTGGGTTGAATGCATGACCCCTGCACATTAAAATTTATCAGACTGATTTTTTACACCATAAACAGCATAATAAAATAACCCTCAAGAAGGACATTGGTCTTTAAAATCTTGGCTTTAAGGAATGACAAATGCCTTTGAAAATATTTTGTTCAGAATCACTGCAATTATAAAAGTACTTCAGTTAGGAAATCAATCTAGAATCATTCTTAAATGGCAGTGCATTTGAAAAATGGCATTAATTTGTAATGTTTGCATTTCCAAAGAAAAATATAGAAAGAACTTAAAAAAGCAAGGTAACTTTTCAAAAAAAGTATTGATTCAAAAATTTACTGCACAAAAATATGTACTTCTTAAATGTTTCTAATAAATTAACTCCATAACATTTTAATGTATATTTATATATTTATATATATATAATCCCTGATAATCTATAAAAGAGGGTCTATAATAGTAAAATAAATGAACTTCAAAAGTACCCCCTTCATAAAATGTATTTAACATTAATTTTTCTCAAATTTAAGGAATGTAACAATATGTACAACTCTTATGTATTAGTATAATACCAAAATAGTACAAGTCATATTAACAGCCTGTCATAACTGTAAAATGTTTGAGTCAAGTTAAAATTGGAGGACAGCTTAGGTTCGAATGAATGCAATTATCCATGGGAGGTTCACTTTCCAAGTGGAAATGACAATCATCTTATCTACAGTAGATTTCACAAGAGGTAGTGTTCAAGTAAAAAAAAAAAAAAGTACATGCTTAATTATCTTTAATTAACAAATTCACAGGGAAAAAATGTACTGGTTTCTTAGCAGATGATCAGTTGGTGACTTTTTTAATATGAATCTGAAATACAAAATTAACAAGAAGTACAATAAAGGCCTTACGCATGAAATCAAAATGTGGTAAAAAACAAAACAACAACATACCATCTAAGCTGTGTCACGGATCGCACATATTGTCTTACCTCATTAAGAATGGCCCAAACGGCAGAATTCTGAATAACTGAAAGTCGAAAGGCTGAAATGGGGTTTAGACTGGGATCCACCATTCCTTCGGCAACACCATTCTCAAATTTTCCTTCAAAATAAAAATGAACATGTGTTGGGTAGGCTGAAATCAGCACACATAAAATATCACAGACTTAAAACAGGGAAGAAAAACACCAAAATACTTCCAGTGGAGGTCGTCAGACACGGCCTGGGTGAATTTTTCCCCTTCTTTCTACTTTTATTCAACATTCAAATTTCTCATGAAGTGTATGCTTACATTAGAAGCAACCTATTAAGAGAGGCAGAGCTATACTCTTTCTTACTGCAAATTAAATGTAACATTCTATATATAGAGATATATATACCTATATCTATATATATATGTTCTTGCATCAAAAATATTTTAACATGCAGGTTTTTAACAAAATGTGACTTAACCAAAGTATACTCTGTACCATCGCTCAGTCCAACCCTTTGAGGGTTAAGTCAGTAATAACAAATTTCAATGCTTTCAGACATACATAAAATGGTTGGCCTCGAACAGGGGCTCAATCTTTATGTATCCTTTCCCTTATCACATCTAGAAGGGATTAAGAAGTGATACTTCCTCCAGGAGGTTCTAATAGAAAACTGCCATTACAAATGACAAGCTGAAAAAGCTCTCCTTAAGGATAGGACCAAGAAGTTCTATAAAAAGGTAGCATGTGCTAGGGAGAGGAGCAAGATGGCGGAGGAGTAGGAGACCTAAATTTCGTCTGGTCCCAAGAATTCAACTAGATAGGGATCCAACCATTCTGAACACCTATGAACTCAACAGGAGATCAAAGAAAAGAATAGCAGCAACTCTCTGAACAGAAAAGCGACCACTTTCTGGTAGGTTTCTTCTGATTTGTTTAGCATATATTTTTCTGTGGTCGTTGTTACCCTGTTAGCATTTTTGTTCTCTCATTCATCTATTCTCCTCTGGACAAAATGACAAGACAGAAAAAATCACCTCAAAAAAAAAGAACAAGAGGCAGTACCGACTGCTAGGGACCTACTCAATATGGACATTAGTACGATGTCAGAACTAGAGTTCAGAATGACGATTATAAAGATACTAGCTGGGCTTGAAAAAAGCATGGAAGATATTAGAGACACCCTTTCTGGAGAAATAAAAGAACTAAAATCTAACCAAGTCGAAATCAAAAAGGCTATTAATGAGGTGCAATCAAAAATGGAGGCTCTAACTGCTAGGATAAATGAGGCAGAACAGAGAATTAGTGATATAGAAGACCAAATGATGGAAAATAAAGAAGCTGAGAAAAAGAGAGATAAACAACTACTGGATCACGAGGGCAGAATTCGAGAGATAAGTGATACCATAAGACGAAACAATATTAGAATAATTGGGATCCCAGAAGAAGAAGAAAGAGAGAGAGGGGCAGAAGGTATATTGGAGCAAATTATAGCAGAGAACTTCCCTAATTTGGGGAAGGAAACAGGCATCAAAATCCAGGAGGCACAGAGAACCCCCCTCAAAATCAATAAAAATAGGTCAATACCCTGACATCTAATAGTAAACCTTACGAGTCTCAGAGACAAAGAAAATTCTGAAAGCAGCTCGGGAGAAGAGATCTGTAACCTACAATGGTAGAAACATTAGATTGGCAACAGACCTATCCACAGAGACCTGGCAGGCCAGAAAGGACTGGCAGGATATCTTCAGAGCACTAAATGAGAAAAATATGCAGCAAGATTACTATATCCAGCTAGGCTGTCATTGAAAATAGAGGGAGAGAGAAAAAGCTTCCAGGACAAGCAAGAACTAAAGGAATTTGCAAACACAAAACCAGCCCTACAAGAAATACTGAAAGGGGTCCTCTAAGCAAAGAGAGAGTATGGAGGTTCCTCAAAAAGTTGAAAATAGAGCTACCATACGACCCAGCAATTGCAATACTGGGTATTTACCCCAAAGAAACAAATGTAGGGATCCAAAGGGGTACGTGCACCCCGATGTTAATAGCAGCAATGTCCACAATAGCCAAACTGTGGAAAGAGCCAAGATGTCCATCAACAGATGAATGGATAAAGAAGATGTAGTATATATACACGATGGAATATTATGCAGCCATCAAAAGGAATGAAATCTTGCCATTTGCAATGACGTGGATGGAACTGAAGGGTATTATGCTAAGTGAAATAAGTCAATCAGAGAAAGACATGTATCATATGATCTCACTGATATGAGGAATTCTTAATCTCAGGAAACAAACTGAGGGTTGCTGGAGTGGTGGGGGGTGGGAGGGATGGGGTGGCTGGGGGATAGACATTGGGGAGGGTATGGGCTATGGTGAGCGCTGTGAATTGTGTAAGACTGTTGAATCACAGACCTGTACCTCTGAAACAAATAATACATTATATATTAAAAAAAGAAAATAGGAAAGGAAAAATGAAGGGGGGGTGGAATCAGAGGGGGAGACGAACCATGAGAAACTATGGACTCTGAGAAACTGAGGGTTCTAGAGGGGAGGGGGGTGGGGGAATGGGTTAGCCTGGTGATGGGTATTAAAGAGGGCACGTACTGCATGGAGCACTGGGTGTTATACACAAACAATGAATCACAGAACACTACATCAAAAACAAATGATGTAATGTATGGTGATTAATATAATTTTCAAAAATGTTGCATGTGCTATATCCAATTTTTCTTGCTGTGAGGAATATTCTTAAAACCACAACAAAATGCTATTGAAAAAGTGACAGAAAAAAAGGGTTTGTTCTTGGCCACATTTCTCTAAGCCAGGAGCTGGCAACCCTTTTCTTATTTATAAAGGGCAGATAGTAAATATTTTGGGCTTTGTGGGCCAAGAGGAAAAGTGAAGATACCAGGTTGGTACTTATACACGGAAAGAGAAAAAATCTCCACAAAATTTTTATTGATGAAATTCAAATTATAAGAACAACCATGGAGTACTTCTGTTTTTTGTTTTTTGGGGTTTTTTTTGTTTGTTTTTTGTTTTTTTGCTAATGCAGGTGTATCAAGGAGAACAGAATTCCTTTTGGGGTGGGGGTGGGGTTAACATTTCAGTTACCTGGGATTCAAAATGATCCTCCTCTGATTATAAAAAAAAAAAAAAAATCTATTGTAAATGTTCATCTGTTCATGTGGATCCATGTATTTTATCTTGAATATTTCACACAGCCTAGATACTGCGAAATACATCAGTCCACAAGCACATGATTCTAATGGAGCACATTCATCACGTAGAAGGTATTTATGGAATTCCATGAGGCTCTCCTTGATAGTTGCCTTGTATGTGTCACCACACTGCAAATGAGTCACTTGCAAGCCAGTTAGGTGGAAGCTGCTTGATTAGTCTGATATTACTTGGGAGTTCAAATCCTCACTGTCATCAGTGACTTGGCTGAAATACAAGGTTTGCATAGAAGTGCTATTTTGTCCTGTAATTTCAGGTTGAATTAAACATTATCAAGTCTGCAGCAAAAACTAACTTTCAAAGAGATAATAGTAGTTAAGGGCAGTTCTCACTGGGAAAAAATTTCAATCTTGTTCCTGGGCTTAAAAAAACGTTTTTTTGTTTTGTTTTGTTTTGTTTTTTCACAATAAAATTTATCACTGCTAAGCCCCAGAACTGCTGTGTGGTCCAGCAAGTCACACTGTTCAGTTCCTATTTCTGACAAAAATTCACAGAACTGATCATGGCAGAGTCCATGAGTGAATCAAGTTCACTGCTGATGCTGCTGGTTCAATAAAACGATACATGACAGATTCAAGTGTTTCCTGTAAAGTACCTGATGAATAATAAATAACCATTGGCTTAAGCTTACATTTGCATAAGCTTTGTAAATGTATCCCCGTAGCCTTCTTCATACATATCTTCACCACCATTCATTGTAACACATTTCACTTCAGGTTGTATCAATTTTTGTTTTCTCAACTTGTTGGAAAATATTCTTGCCTGTACCTGGTTTGATGCAGACTTTTCAGAGGCCAATGCTTCAGTCACTTCAACCTTGGCATTGACTCCAAATAACAACCAGGCAGTACCAGGAACCTCTATCAACTCATCAAGAGACGCGGAAATAATTTGCTTTGTTTTTTTATGGAAATGACAGAATTGAGCCTATTTTTATTCCAGTGTTACCTTGGTGCAAGAAGATTTTTTAGGCTTTCTTTGTACTGCAGGCCTAGATCCAGTTTCCTACATATAATTGTATTTGTTATAATGACTTTGTGCACTGAGATATCTCCAGATATTCTGCACTAGCAGGATTTCTGACAGTGATCTTGCAAATATCCTCATCCAAAAAGGTTCAAAATGCATTAGTGTATCTAAACCCTCACACACACCAATGCACAAAGACCAGGAAAAAAACAAAAACAAACAAAACAAAAAAGGAGTGTCAAGCACTTGGGAATCAACAAAGAACATTTAGTGATAATCAGGATTAATTTTGAGGAAAATGACACTGTTGGGGTTTTAGAAAGAATAAACAACCGGCATAATGAAATATTTGCAATATTTTTTTCATCTTCTGTGAAGGGACTTGTTTTCCCACCAAGATGTGAGTATCTGTTACATAAATAAATGTAAGTCTTATAATTACAATAGGGAGGAAAACTTCACTCTATGGTTTAATTTTCTCTTTCCAACCCCCCCCCTTTTTTTTTTTTACATATCCATTTATTTATTTTTATATTATTATTGGTATTCTAGATATTATAATGTACTTCAAGTAATCAGTCTGACTTCAAAAAATTCTATTTTGCCAATTAATAATAGTCTTACAATGATATACATTTAGTTATCATCTTTCTGCCTTGTGTTCTCTTGTTTTCATGTAGTTTACCCTAAAATATGCTATAAATACCATATCGCATTATTAACACTTAGTCAATAGTCTTTGTTTTTTGACTGATATGGTTCCCAATGCCCTCAGTTCTTCAAGCTGTTGGTTGTTGCTGAAAGCCTGATGATCTTAAATAAGTTTATTTTATCTGCACATGTATCTTTGGCTGCTCCAATTAAATACGATTTAACTCACTATCGGTAATTGGTTTTATTTATTTGGCTAACACCGGAGTCACTCTGACACACTTTGGTTACAGCCTCACTTGAATTTTTTTTATTTCTGTGAAGAAATTCTGCTGTAACAAAATACTCCATGTTAAATATTCTAATTTCCTGACCTCTGCTTTCCTGTGAGCTGGGAATACTGTGAGTGCTCAGGATGGTAATGCATTCACATTATGATGCACAGCTGTTGCATGGCGGCATCATAAACACGACGATCTGCCATCTGACTTTGCAAAATAGTCCACGTTTTCACAGTGTTAAAAAACATTGGCATTCAAAGTCCACTTTTATAGGCACTGGTCATTTTTTAAAAAAATGTCACAGGACGGTGATGTGCGGGGATGTGTGGCACTTGAAACACGGTCAAATTATTAACGCGTCACTGCTATTTGTAGCCCACTGAGTGCCCACTCAAAGCAATCAGAGCACCACCTCAGTCTCTACTGCAACTCCGTGAACGTCTCTGCTCTTGTAGCATCAAAGTGCACAGACGGTACAGAAATAAGTGAGCATGGTTGTGTGCCAATAAAACTTTATTTACGGACACTGGAATTTAAATTTGTTATAATTTTTACATGTCACAATATATAGTTCTTTTTTTAAAACCATTTAAAAATAAATACGAAAAAAATTAAACATTCTAGGCAAAAACAGGAAGTAGGAGAAAAAAACCAACAGGAAGTGGGCCAGATCTGGACCATGGGCTATCGTGTGCAGATTATGCAGTCTATTCTACAGTTTTACAAAACAATGATTTGGCTTTTAGTAAGGTATGTTCAACTTGAAAATCATACCAGAGAAAACTTGTAATATTTTTTTTTAAAGATTTATTTATTTTAGAGAGAGAATGTACGCCTGCAAGCGGGGGCAGGGGCAGAGGAAGAAGGACAAGCAGACTCCACGCTGAGTGCGGAACCCCATGTCAGGCTCAATTCACAACCCTGAGATCATGACCTATCTTTGACTGAGCCACCCAGGTGCCCCAAGAAGACTTGTAGTATTAAACATATCAACTTCCAAAGTAATGTTTTTATTCAAAAGGTATTAATAATGTTATTTCATAAAAGTATGTCCATGTTGGGGCTAGACTGGGGTAGGAAGTATATGCTACAAAAAAGTATTACCGAATTATTGAGTTAGGCAGGGGATTTAGGGCTGAAAAATACCGTGAAACTTACAACACTTTAATGAGGTATCATACTATCATCTGATGAGCTCATTTAATTAGAAAGATAATTACCTAATGATATAACTGGCCTCTTTAAAACACTTTCACCCAGGGGGCACCTGGGTGGTGCAGTCAGTTAAGTGACCAACTCTTGGTTTTGGCTCAGGTTATGATGATCTCAGGGTTGTGAGATCAAGCCCTGTGTTGGGATCTGGGCTCTGTGGGTAATCTGCTAAGACTCTTTCTCTCCCCCTGCTCCTTCCCCCTGCGTTCACCCACACGCTCTCTAAAATAAATAAATCTTGAAACAAAACAAAACAAAACACTTTCACCCAGGATTTTATCCTACAGAAATACCCTCACGTGTCCAAAAAGAGTATATATTGCAGCAAAAACTGCCAACAACCATCCGTCATTAGGTGACTGGCTATATAAATTTTGATATGTTAATAATACATGGGAATACTAGGCAGCCAATTGAAAGAATGAAGAAAGAATACAAAGAATAAAGGCAAACAGAAGATAATGCAGCTAAAGACCTACTTGCATTCCCAATGCAGAGAAACTCTCATACATGTGCAGAATTATTCAAAGGAGCATTGTTTGCAACAGAAAAAATGGAAACAAACTTTATAACCAAACAGGAGAACAGACAGTGATATATTCACCCATGGAAATTTACACAGTAGTGAAAATGAATGAGCCATAGATACATGCATCCACATGGATGAAACCTCATGATGGGGAGGGAAAACAAATTGTAGACTATAGAAGGACGTCATTTCTCTCAAATTTAACAAGTGAAGAAACAGTGTGTATTCAGGAATACATCATACACGTGTAGTAGAAGTATACACACAAACGATAACCACAGACCTTAGGACAGAAGATATCAGGGAAGAACAACAGAATTGGCAAACCTTAAGCCAGACACACAGATACTCATTATATTATTATTTGTATTTTCTGTGCATCTGAAATGTTACAACCTTTTGGAATGTTCATCTTCCATGCGTAATACATACGTACTTTGGTCAGTGAAAAGATGCAGAACAAAGGTTGTAGAACATGTTATCACTTGTGTGTGACTGTGTGTTTTTAAAGAATACACTCCTATCTTTTTGTTTCTGAACAGAATACGTCTGTCTGGACAGGACACAGATCCTTAAAGGAATTGCCACCGGGAAGCACTGGGTAGGGGGGAAAAGAAGAGCGAAGGAGACTTAAGTTTATGTTTTCAAATTTACGTCTGGTACCACGGGCCTGTACCCAGCTTTCCAAACAAGAAATTTAATTTTTGTCCTTGACCCAACAGCCTGGTAGGTCAGCATTGAAAGACAGGAAAGAAGGGGGAAAGGAAGGAAGAAATTACTGAAGAGTGACTAGAATTCCCAAATCCTGGCACAGGCCGAGACTTCCCAGGTCACACCCCACGCGGCCCCCCTCCTGCCACACCCTGACCGCGCACCATCCATCCCGTCCTTCCAGTGTTTCTGTGACCAGGCTCTTCACCTCACAATGGGAACTACTAAGTGCCAAGGATAGAGCTTCCTTCTCACTGAGCTCGGCAGTATGGGAAATGCAGTGGGTCAGGACTCAAAGGCCACAGACTCTTAATGTTCTTACTCAGATTCAGATGTTCATGAGTAATGTCTCTCCGTTTGCTCTATTTTTTTTTTAAATAATTTTCACCAGTTATGACTGTTTCACTACGAGGAAGGTCTGCGAAGCTATTCCACTAACGCATACTTAAGGGAGCGGAATTTTTTATACTCAATTGAAAAAGATCATTTGCTCTTTGTTTCTGATGCACCTTTTCATTTTACAAGGTCCTAGGGTGGCTGATCCCCAAGTCCTCTTCCATTCTAAACATGTATGAGTTGATGTTTTAGATGGTCATTATCTTCAAATTATTGCAGATGGTCAATTTCCTATGCTTTCCTAATCTAGACACAACAGTCTCAGAAACTAAATAATGGACAAGTAAAAGGGTTAATAGATGTCTTGGATAGGCAGCCAATTTTTTGTACATTTCTAGAAGTGAGCTAAGTTATATATATAACCCAAATATGAAAATAATGAAACTCATCTATCCACCAAAACCACGCAAAAATTAGTCAGGGTTATCACACAAGCCTTGTCGCAGAAACAATGACACCAAATGTGAAAACCGCTCCAGAGACAGCTTTCAGATTGTATCCATCCTGTGTACCTACAGTGTAAACTTACCAATATTCTCTTCTGCCTACTACTATGAAGAGCATCAACTTGTTTTAAGAAAAAGAAAACAGATCATCATTCACTGAGTCCACACCTATCCAGCAACAGGCCGCACATCAACTGCAGGAGATGGCCGAGGGCCATCGCCCTCTGCCTTCCCCATCCCGCTCCCCAACGCGCAGGACCACGCCGCGACACAGCAAGGCTACGTAGTAAAGCACACGCAGTGTGGCAGGAAGAGCAGACAAGGGGGCCAGCTGCAGTGCTGAAGAGAAAATGAGAAAGCATTCATTAGGAGGAATATCAGGTGGAGAAAATGGCCAGAGACACGGCGGCACGTGAAAGCAAGGAGCATTAGAGGAACAGTCTCAGGACGAGGCAAACTGAGAATCAAAGGAAACAAGATGTGAAAGTGGATGGAAGCTAGGGAATGTGATCATGGCAAGGTGTTAAGGTCTCTCCCCAGGCTAACATCATGGTAATGTGGACTTTGAGAAAGCTAACTGCAGGGGCTCTGGGCAAAGCCAACGAAAGGACGCAGGGAGAGGCAGACCTTCTCTGGCTCAGGCCCGGAGGCAGCGGCCTCCAGCAGCGTCCCAGGCCAGGTGACTACGTATCCCCAGACAGACGCAGTTTATGTTAATGGACGGTAAAAAGTGGGGTGGGTGTTCAGGGTGTCTCCCAAGGTTGGGCTTGGGCAACCAGGTGGACAAAACCACGGTGACCAGAAGATATGACCCTGGTACAGATGCTCAGAGCAGATGGCTGTGTGGCCACGTCAGAAAGCATCTCAAGGGGCTCCTGGGCGTTTGCCTTCAGCTCAGGCCATGATCTCAGGGTCCTGGGATGGAGCCCGCATTGGGCCCCCTGCTCAGCAGGGGGTCTGCTTCTCCCTCTTTCCCCTTCTCTTGCTTGTGCGCTCTCTCTCTTTCTCTCTCAAATAAATAAATAAAATCTTAAAAGAAAAAAAAAAGAGAGAAAGCATCTCCATACAGACCTGAAGCTCAGTACGGAGGCAGGGGCTAAGAGCACAGAGATTCTAGCACACGGATGTTGCTGGGACCTTGCAAGTAGCTAAGGTCACCTGGTAAGAGTGCAGAAGGCAGCTGAAGGCGGATTATCTATCAGTGACTATCAACAATGAAACAGCAGGTGAGGAGAGAAAGAGGAATCAACAAATGAACCTTTGATTTGAAATCCTTGTTAGGTCAAGATAATAAAAGTATGTCCTGAAACACGAGAACACACACAACTTGGGAGGACAGTGGTAGTTGTAACCCTAAAGTGCTTAACATCCTACAAGATTTTAAAATTACTTTAGGATTAAGTCCAGAAAAGTCAAGGACATTTTACTAGTTTAAAGTAGGAGGTATTACCTATTCTGAAATAACCATCTTCTAATCGTTTGTCTTTGGTTTCTTTGCTTATTTCCAAACCTTCACTCTAAAATAGAACAAAAACATTAACTTTATACAAATCATTACTTCTATTTAAAACAGATCTAATATATCTTAATAAACATAAAAGTGGTGTTTGTGGCACAACTATCTCTAAAAAAGAGAAAATGTCATCTGTCTTGAACCTTAAAGAGTTTATCAATACAAATATTCTTTTTTTAACTATCTGAAACCATCAATCTCTCTATATATATTTGTGGTTAGAAAATTTAAATTTTAATTAATTTTAATAGGGTACTATTTTTATTAAAAATAAAAAACTGTGTTAACTTAAATCTAAGCACTCCTTAAAGACCAGCAAATTAATTTTGTGTATTAAACAACAAGCATTAAAGCCACATGGGATTTCGGGACTCAAACTATACACAGCAGTTAAGCATTAAAGTAAAATGATGATTCACTTATCTTCCTAGTATGAACTTCCAAGATATTTTCCACCAGGAAACAAAATGGAGGCTCTTTCTATGAATAAGACAGATGGGACAATACACTAAGTGTTCCCCATTTAAAAAAAAAAATAAAAATTTAGCCTTGCTCCCACTAAGGTCCTGCGATCATGAGAATTCTCTTCCACCTCATAAACAAGAATAACCTCAAACCAAGTCCCCTGGTCTTTGTTCTTTAGAAAAATTAGGGGGAAAAAATAGGCATACCTTAAAAGGCAAAACTTCCACAGTTGTGTTTAGCAGAATATCTCCTGGATGTTCTTGGTTGCCACTGTGGAACAAATAACTGAAAAGACGAACATAAAAATAAAAGTATGAGTCAGATTAGACTTCGCGGAGATTCAGGAAAACGGCTTTACCTCAGAGCGAGCGTTCTAAATGAGACTCTGACTGCAGGGCAGACAGCACGGGGGGCTCGTATCAAGGGCACATTATGTATTCTGAATAGTTGCAGGAAACTTGAAAACTTAAGGATGCAACCCTTAGGTGATGTGTTAATTCCTTCCATCAGAAGGGGCATGTTTGTTGCTTAATGTAATAATGTATTTAACAGATTTTTTAAAAAGGACAGTTTTAGGCTGTGGTTTACACTGTTTTAAATATAGACACCTCTCAAGAAGAATAATCAAAGCTGCAGCATCTATATAATATTACTACTGTATCTTGTATCAGAGAAAATTTTCGCCAGCACAGCCATGAGCCATGGCAAGCTCAAAGACTAGTTTTATCCGATACAAATAGTTTTCGCATTCGTAGCCTGAGAATAAATTAACCAATTCCAAATATCTGAATCATTCCACTTATCACTATGAACAAACATTTGAAAAACAACTATCATCAATCTAAAATACTCTCTGGGCATGAGGATAATGTCCTCAGGTTCTGATACCCTGAAAACTAGTGTGGGTGTGTAAGGGTGTGGCGGGGGGGGCACGTGAGGGGAGGGGAGGTGTAAAAACCAGACAGCGCATGCAAAGCATATCTAAATCTAAACTGAAAACTTGAGTTCAGCTAAGTTAAATGGTTAAAAGTTTCGACTTAGAAAGACCTGGATCCAAATCCTGGGTCTCTCATTTAATAGAATTCTCACCTTTAGCAAGTTACATTAGCTTCCTGAGCCTGAGTTTCCTCTCGACAGTACAGAGATTCCCACCTACCTCACATGACCGTAGCAAGGGGTTTATGAGAACTGACAGTAGCTTGTGTATTGAAAGTACTCAGCAAGGAGCAGTTAGAGTGTGCTTATGATACAGTATGGTATTAGTGGGCAAAAATCACCTGTGATGAAGACCTGATTTTCAAATCTTGCACAGGGAAGGGCACCCTCTAAGATTAGCTCCCTCTAAGCTACACCCAAAATTAATTCCAACATTTTCAGATGAGAGACACCTTTTTTCAAAAGACCTCTTTGACTTGGAATGCTGCTTCCTGTAACTCTGGGCCCCTCATGACCTCAGCTAAAGATGCGACAATACAAGCCAGGGGAAGCCCCTGTTCAGAAAAGAACGATGGACAGAATTTGGCGTTTAGACAGACTGATTCAGGTGTTTACTATGTGATTATAGTGGAAAACAACACGATCTACAAAGTTTAATATCAGAAGAAGTAAATGATGGTACAGCCAGGCAATGGGGATAGTGTGCAACTATTAAAATGTTTATGAATCACTTATGACAAATTATGATGGAAAATAGGACCTAAAATTACATACAGACCATAATGGCTTTCAAAGTAGAAAGTGCACAGAATTACAAAAAAAAAAAAAAAAAAAAAAGTGCCAATATGGTCACAGTGGTGTCGCTGGGGTTGTGATTTTTTCCTCATTTTTCATATTTTAAAATTGTGTAATCAAATCATATCGTTATATAGTCAGAAAATATTTTCCCTAACACTCAATTTCTGTATTGATAAATACAACTTCTGCTTTTTCCCGCTCTCAGCAAGTAAGTTATTGTGCAAGTCAAAAGTGATCCCTTTTCTGTATTCTAGGCAGGGTGGGTCTCTCCGTGAACTCTTATTAAACTCAGAGGTCCTATGTTTTTAAAAGAATTGTGTTTTACTAGAAATGGGTCCTCAGTAGGGTCATGTAAATATTACTTTACAGAAGTTTATTGCAAATATATTGGTTAAGAAATCTGATCTCCAAGGGCGCCTGGGTGGCTCGGTCATTAAGCGTCCGCCTTCGGCTCAGGTCATGATCCCAGGGTCCTGGGATCAAGTCCCACATCGGGCTCCTTGCTCGGCGGGAAGCCTACTTCTCCCTCTCCCACTCTGCCTGCTTGTGTTCCTGCTCTCGCTATCTCTCTGTCAAATAAATAAATAAAAAATTAAAAAAAAAAAAAGAAATCTGATCTCCAATATAAGAGTTCTTTAGCAGATCCTTTGCTGGCACAATTTTAACTTGCAAAAAATAAACCAACAGACGTGGCCTGAGACTATTCTGATTTATGGACGTGAAAAACGGTTTCTAATTGTATGATGACTCTTTGTTTAAAATTCTTTGAGTGCAGCTGCCAAACAAGGTTACGCTGGTTTCAGGCATACAACAGAGTGACCCGCCATCTATGTTGGTCTGTGCTCACAGGCGCAGCTCCCATCTGTCCCCGTACGGTACCATTACGCTATCACGGACTACATTCCCCGTGCTGGGCCTGTTACTCCAGCAACTCACTCATTCCCTAACTGGAAGCCTGTGCCCCACCCCCCCGTTCCCCTCCCCTCTGGCCACCAGTTTCTGTATTCACAGGTCTGATTCTGCTTTTTGTTTACTTGTGGGGGGTTTTTTATTGTTATGTTAATCCCCATACATTACATCATTAGTTTTAGATGAAGTGTTCCATGATTCATTGTTTGTGCATAACACCCAGTGCTCCATGCAGAACGTGCCCTCCTCAATACCCACCACCAGGCCAACCCATCCTCCCACCCCCCTCCCCTCTAGAACCCTCAGTTTGTTTTTCAGAGTCCATCGTCTCTCATGTTTCATCTACCCTTCCGACTTCCCCCCTTCATTCTTCCCCTCCTGCTATCTTATTTTTTTTTTCTTAACATATATTGCATTATTTGTTTCAGAGGTACAGATCTGAGATTCAAGTCTTGCACAATTCACAGCGCTTACCAGAGCACATACCCTCCCCAGTGTCTATCACCCAGTCACCGCATCCCTCCCACCCCACCCCCCACTCCAGCAACCCTCAGTTTGTTTCCTGCGATTAAGAATTCCTCATATCAGTGAGATCATGTGATACATGTCTTTCTCTGATTGACTTATTTCGCTCAGCATAATACCCTCCAGTTCCATCCACGTCATTGCAAATGAAGATCTCATTCCTTTTGATGGCTGCAGAATATTCCATTGTATATATATACCACATCTTCTTTATCCATTCATCTGTCGGTGGACATCTTGGCTCTTTTACTTGTGGGTTGTTTTAAGATTCCTGAGTGGAATTATATGGTATCTGTCTTTCTCAGGCTGACTTAGTTCACTTAGCTTAATACCCTCTTGGTCCATCCATGTTGTCACAAACGGCAGGATCTCATCCTTTATCTGGCTGTGTAATAGTCCCTTGTGGGTACATATACCACATTTTCCTTATCCATTTGTCTACTGATGGACACTTGGGTTGCCCCCCTATCTTGGCTACTGTAAATAATGCTGCAGTAAACATAGAGCTGCAAGTATCTTTTTGAACGAGTGTCTTCCTTTGCTTTGGATAAATACCCAGCAATGCAATAATTGGATCATATTGTAGTTCCATTTTTAATTTTTTGAGGAACCTCCATACTGTTTTGCACAGTGGCTGCACCAATTTACATTCCCATCAACAGTGCACGAGGGGTGCCCTTTCTCCACATCCTCACCAACACTTGTTATTTCTTGTCCTTCTGATTTTAGCCATTCTAACTGGTATAAGGTGATATCTCATTGCTTTGACTTGCATCTCCCTGATGCTTACTGATGCTGAGCCATCTTTTCATTCATCTGTTGGGCCTCTGTAGGTCATCTTTGGAAAAATGTCCATTTAGGTCCTCTGCTCCATTTTTTTAATCAAATCATTTGCTTTTTTGGTGCTGAGTTGTGTAAATTCTTTATATATTTTGGATATTAACCCCATTTCAGATATTTATGATGAGTCTTTTTTTTTCATGTAGGCTCCACACCCAGCATGGAGCCCAACACGGGGCCCGAACCCATGACCCTGAGATCAATACCTGAGCTGAGATCAGGAGTCAGACACTCAACCGACTGAGCCACCTAGGCACCCCTATGATGACTCTTTTAAGTGTGGTAAATACTACCTCAAAGTGCTGAATATCACACTATCTGGTATAAAAGTGAACATTAAATAACAAAATATTATATACTCATAAATGCAAAATATTATGCAAAAGTATTTTTAGGTTTTTCCAGTCATATTCCCATTGCCCAAAACATTTTTACACACTTAAATTCCTCTTTAGAATCAGTTTAGAGAATAAAATTAATAACATGTTAACCATGCATTGTTGCTGAAAACCTTAAGTAGAATTATTCCAAATGATTTTTGGTGGGTTCTAAAAACTGGATGGCCCTCACACGGGAACACATAACACAATGTGCCACAGGCTACAGAGTAGCCCGTTTGGGGATTACATTTAAGTGTACCCCAGACGGTGTAGTCTGGGGAAGACACCCCAAACTGAGGAAAGGTTGGAGGAATCATGACTGTTAAAAAAAAAAGGGAGAAATGGGACACCTGGGTGGCTCAGTTGGTTAAGCTCAGGTCATGATCTCGGGGTCCTGGGATCGAGTCCTGCATCGGGCTCCTTGCTCAGCGGGGAGCCTGCTTCTCCCTCTGCCTGCCTCTCTCCCTGCTTGTGCTCTGTCTCTCTCTGATAAATAAATAAATAAAATCTTAAAAAAAAAAAAAAAACAGGGAGAAAAGAGTCCTAAATTCTGTACAATGAACATCAATTCTAAAAAACACAAAAGGGTTATAAATTCTTCCACAGCGGCCTAAAAGCAAGCCAGCATTTGTGAAATCACTGACTAGGGATGGTCACAGTCTGTCAAATTTATCATTTCAGCCAATTTTCTAGGTAACTGACTAGCTCTCAGTCAAATCCCAAGGGATATTCTAGAATAAGGACATGAAAACTAATTTTATATTTTGAGGGAGAGTTCTACCTAAAAGTACTAAAAAAACTATACTAAATATATGTTCAACAATACCAACAGAATTTATCAAACATGCTAAGGGCTGATATCATATCTGAAAACAACATACCCATTTTACTACCGAGTTGTAGGAAATGTATTTTATAACCTAACATTTGGGACCCACTGTCTCCTCACATCTGTTATATACACAAAAAAAATCCATCATAAATCACACTACGAATAAGAGGTAAAATTGCAAGACCAAATAGATTTCAACAGTCACCAACCTTTCTACATTGACTGGCTTATCAAATTTGAACAAGATATAGTCTCCGGCTACTGGGGTGATAGCCCAGAAGAAATCCTCCCCCATGTAAGTTTTCTCCAGTGTATGTCCTTGGTAGACCTTCAAAGAAGTAGATATCTCTGCAGGCGGGTTTACATGGATTTTAAGAAGTAATGGTTTCATGTAATCTTTATCCTAGGAGGAGAGACAAGTATGCTGTTAAACACCAGAGTTTATTTATACTGAAGAAGAAGAGCAATGACTATACAGTAAATAACAAACTGTATGTGCATGAGAAAAATAAAATTAAGTCACCAACCGTGAGTTTCTGAATTTTTCCTGATAGAGAAGAATGCAGACCAACATGTTGGAAAAGGGAAGGTCTGAAGCGAATTCGTAGATTTGCTTTCTGTCTATCACAATGTTTCTAAATATTGAAAAAAAAAATCACATTAGTGTCAAAGTGAAATCTTGTCCTCAACAGAAAAACCAGAAGTCTTTTATTAATTTCTTTCTTTTTAAAGACAGAGTGGTGGTGGGCAGAGGGAGAGAATCTTAAGCAGGCTCCACGCCCAGCACCAAGATGATGTGAGGTTCCATCCCACAACCCTGAGATCATGACCTGAGCTGAAACCAAGAGTCGGACGCTTGACCGACTGGGCCACCCAGGTGCCCCTTCCAGAAGTCCTTTTAAAGAATATTGGAAAGAAAATCCAACTTCATCTCCTAATTCCAAGTCATAATTTTTAGGGTCTTCTTTAAGACATTAAGAGATTTGCTATCTACTAGATAAACAGATATGGAAATTTACAATAAGCACAACTAAGAGAAGATTTAATTTCAACCATCTTCAGGATATGTCAAAATGTACACTCGACTTTTAAAATGCACACACTACAGACTAGAGGTTTGGTTCAAATATACAGAATATCTTTAATCGGATAATATAATGAAGAATTTGCAAATAATAAAAGGCACATTTTGTTGCATTAAAGTAATCTGAAAATGCAAGGCAACAGGTTGACCATAAGCAAGTACATGGTATCTCAAGTTCCACAATTCAACTCCAGTTGAATACAGGAGACTCGTACTTCCACATGAAGTGCCTCCTGGCCTAGACTTCAGATTACAACCTGTCCTCACGCTTGGTCCTGGTGTAGGGAACCCATAATGCCAGCAGGGCCCTCCCTGTGTGTGAACTTGGTACTTCAAGACAGCCCCAGCTATCCTGTCAGGCTTTTACCAACTCTTCTCATTTTCAGTGACTTTTACAAGTAGTAGGCCAAGAACGTACTGAAAAGACATACTCGTGTATCTTTATTTGTAAGACATTTCCACTTGGAAAGGCCTCCAATAATTTTCTGGGTACTAAAATGCTTAATTTTTCTCAAGAGGTTTTACTTCATTACTGTTATTACTAACACTAGAGTAGAGGTAATAGAACATATTCTATTTACACAAATCGAACTCCTCAAGTGGAAGGCGAGGGAAAGGAAGGAAGGGAGAGTAAAGGAGCAGAGAAAGGGATGGGGGGGAAGGGAAGGTGGGGGACGGAGAGGAAGAAGAGAATGAACAGTGCCTGAGACTGAGCCCTCTCAATAAGCCATGGACACACGGGTGTCTGAGGAGTCAAAGTGGGTTGAGAAACCTGTGGAAGAATGTGTGATGCTCAGAGGGGTTTTCCAGACCACTGTCAAAGAGATATTGTTCTGGGGGCCAGCAAGTATGTGGTGACAGCTTCCCTGACATCCTAGGGGAAGCAACTGAAGAATTATGGGCCACAGAAAAACATGGCCTAAGGAGCAGTGACAGAATAGATAGGTCAAACTGGCCAAAGGGCTCTGTGCTAAAATTTATAGATGCTTTAAATGGTTTTATTTTTTACTATCAGAAATTCTCACCTCCCAGACTCAATTTAGAACCTAACCCTATAGGAGATAAAATACTGCACAGGACCAACTGAATGCAAATATACGGTAGGAGTGTAAAGATCACATGAATTTTCCCATGTCCTACAATAAAAATTCCCATAAATCACAAAGAAAATACAGGCCAGGACTTACATCATAAAAATGAATTGTTCAAATCAATTTATATGTTCAGTTATTGTTGGAAAGTAGCTACTTTGCTATTTGGCTATATTCCATTATTTGCTCTAAGAAAGTGTTTTAAAAACAAAAAAACAAACAAAAAAGAATGTAACAATAGCTTCCAAACATCAGAAGGCAGTATCCTAAAAACTAATTGGCAGGTAGGATGATCAAACTATTCTAGATAATACAATAAGTCATGAAGTCAAATTATTTGTTTGTTAGAGTTAAGTCATCCCTATAAAGACACATTCCCATAATAAAGAGTTCCTGTTACATGTCGAAAATAACTTATTTTTAAGAATGTGTATTCACATTTATGCTTACACAAAATAAATACTTTTTTCCAGAGGCACAATTCAAATTGGACAAGAAAAACATATCTAATTACTTTTTACAACAAGATTTCTATGGAAATAACATAAGAAAAAAATCATCATTTGCTTACTTACCTGCTACCATCACCCCAAAGGTCAGCATATTAGTATGAACACTGGTTTCTTACAAGTAATATACTAAAAAGTACTTTTTGACTTGCCATTGTTTTGGTATAAAATATTACTTCTATTTTAGTCCTTATTTCCAGATATGTTGGGGCCTGATAGTGTCCCCAAAGGATTTGAAAAAAGAAAGATGACAGAGAGTATGAAGAAAGCTGAAATAACCCCCAACCCCAGGACAGATAGAACATCGATAGCCCACAGTAACGAAATACCAGAGCCTGAAGACACCGCTAACATTTATCAGCAATTTAAAGAAAGGTGGACTTCACTGATTTACAGGATTTTCCACTATTTTTTTTTTTTAAAGATTTTATTTATTTGACAGAGAGAGACACAGCGAGAGAGGGAACACAAGCAGGGGGAGTGGGAGAGGGAGAAGCAGGCTTCCCGCCGAGCAGGGAGCCCGACGTGGGGCTCGATCCCAGGACCCTGGGACCGTGACCTGAGCCGAAGGCAGACGCTTAACGACTGGACCACCTAGGTGCCCCTCCACTGTTATTTAAAAATCCCTCTAATTTAGGAACTTTGTCAGTTCAAGAAAGCAAGCACTTCAAATGTTAAGTGAAAACACTGTTTTCATTCAGCTATTTAACTGTTCATTTACAAAATCTGGCTCCCTGAAAGTCACTTTCACAAGATACAGAAAAGAAGCCTCTTCCCTTTAGAAGGTAGGGGAGGGACAGTAAAGTATCCCTCAAACTGAGAAAGCACAGAGTTTTATTCAAGGTAACTGATGGTGTGTGTGTGTGTGTGTGTGTGTTGGGGGGAGGGGTGGAATTGGGTGGGATGATGATCCAACCATGCAGTTATTATTCTCAGCAAGGTCTGGTCCTTAGTCCACAGATTTTATAGAGCAAAAGGACACACTGTAGTGAGCAAGGGCCCTGTAGTGAGATCAAAGGGTTTGCATGCACCTGACAGCTAACCTTTAATTAGATCTCTTTGTACCACCTGTGTGTCAGGAAGGGGAAAGACTCTATCATCTCTAACAGATACAGGGCAGACCAAAACAAGCCCTCTCCATCCCAGCCTAAGGTGGCATTTCTAACGTATATATATGAATCATCATAAGCCCTGAGCACGTAGCCCCAAGAGAGGTCATGGAGTGAACATGAATAAAATGACGGGCCGGAGGAGTGTCAGCACTCCTACATCCACCCTCACAAGAAATCAACTTACTGCATCTTTTTCAGGGTTGCAGACTTTTACCCAGAGTATATGGTCCAAGAGCCAATCAATGGGTTTCTCCTTATAGAACATAAATATGAATTCCACAATCAGAGTGAGGTCTGGTGCTTGAAACATTTTACCTGAAAAAAAACATTCTCAGTCAATAGCTGTAATAAAGAAACCAAGCAACAAAATGCCTTAAATAAATGAGATCTATACAACAAAAACATAAGAGCTTGTGCTTTCAAATAAAAGTCATTAGGAATAACTTCCCCACTTGTCTTATCAAAAGCAAACAAACTTGCTTCAGCTAAACATTCTGAGTTGTCACCTGGGTATACACAGAACTACTTAACTCCTGACTTTCTCCATTATAAAATCTCTCACACAGCTACTGGCTCAAAGGATTCAAGAACCAAGTCAGAGATTTGTTTCCTTCATGTCTTATTAAAATTCCTCCCATTTAAAAAAAAAAAAAAAAAAAAAAAAAGAACTTTAGGTTCCTTTAGGTTTAGGTAAAAAAAGAAAAAAAATTAACCAAATCAATACATGCAAAAAACAAGGTCTAATGCTGTTGTCAACGAAACCTTCACAAGTAAAGATGGTTTTTGACTCTTAAATTAAGTTTTGAGATCCCCAACAAGGTCAAAGGCCCAGCCTCTAATACTTAAGGTTTTAAAGTACTACAGGAAGTTAAATGTGATCCTCTGGGTGTTTTTTAAAACCTGTAAACTTCCTGCAATTCTTCAACTTTCAACATGTTCTCCTTAATTGCAGAATTTAGGGATTTTAGTGGAAAAAAATTTTTAAACGAGCACCTTGCCTAGTCTGTGAAAGCAACAAATGAATAGGAATTAATCACTGAACAGGAACTTCAAGGACTACACCAAACACCAGGAACTCATACTAGAAAACATTTATTGTGGCACTCTTTTTAAAAGAACCCTGATCCTGCAAAAGCACTGGGCCATAAAAGAGCAACTGGAGGGGTCAGTAAAGAAATCAGATATGCTCAGGACCATAGCTGGCTATGTGCGCGTACTCCACGGTAAGTACTGCAATCCTAGAAGTATCCAAATATTATTCTGGGGTGACTCATCATTTCATATGTAGAAGTTATAAATTTCCTCAAAAGCAATCCATTTCCAGAGGGGAAAAAGGCAATTTTAAGGTAAAAGAAATTAATTTAAGATTCCAAGAGTCACAGTTATTTCTGAAAAGTAGGTAAATCTGACTGACACTTTTCTTACCAATGAAGCCCAGCTGGGAGAACTCTAGTATCATCCATTCCTCAGAAGAAAGTTGAAGTGCAAAATTTTTTATAGTGTTAAAGTAATTCTGTTTGACAATAATATCATCTTCAAGCTAAAGAAAGTTGAACAATCAGATTAATAAATCAGAAAGAGATGGAAAGATTCAGATAAAAGGACATTCTTTATTATAAGAAAACTCAAGCACACTTTTATAATGCAAATCAAGAAAAAAATGGTCAAAAAAGGTGAAAATACCAAAATAAATTTTATTAAAAGAAAATGAGGAAAATAAAATGGGAGAGTCACATAGCAGGTCACCTGAACCACTCCCTTACTGTGGGAAATCACAGTCCCACTCCATGAATACTCTTTCGGCCCTTTCATAGTGCCCAGCATGATTTCACACTCTCCTTTTTACTTTTCAAAGGAAAAGAATTTTTGTAAGCCTTTAATATTTTTTTTTTATTTTTACATAATACATGTACTAAGTCAAAAAGCCAACAGCTTTCTTTCTCTGCCCTCCAGGCTGCCAGTTGAGGTAACCAATGTTAAAAGTTGGGTGCGCATCCATTTGACACTTTCTATATGACCATCAGCACAAAAAGACCCATATGTACTTAAGGTTCCCATCCACATTTACATTTTTATAAATAAAGGAGCTTCTTATCACAGTCTTTTTTTTCTCTTAATACATCATGAATATCTTTCCAGGTTAATAAATATTTAGCAGGTGTATAATATTCCATGATATCAATGTAAAACAATTCATTCAACTCTTCCCTGATTGTAGGCATACATCCAGCTTGTTTCTCATTTTTGTCAATACAAACAATGATGTAATAAATATGCTTATATTTACATATTAGTGCTTTTCATTTCTGTAGGACAGATTCCTGAAAGCTCACTTTTGAAATTTTAAAAGATATCTTCAGGGGCACCTAGGTGGCTGAGCTGATTAAGTGTCTGACTCTTAATTTCGGCTCAGGTCACGATCTCAGGATTATGAGATCGAGCCCCACATCAGGCTCTGCGCTTAGCTGGGAGTCTGCTTGGGAGTCTCCGTCCCTCTTCCTCTGCCCATCCCCCTGCTCTCTCTCCCTCTCTCTAAAATAAACAAATCTTTTAAAAAATATAAATAAACAAACAAATGATATCTTCAAACTACTTAAGAAACTGGCGATTCAGAGTGCCAGTTAATCCCATATGCTCAGTCAACATCATGTGTTATTTATGCTTGGAATTTTTACCAATTCAATTGGGAGCTGACAAAGATCAGGGATCATAAGTGTATGCAAAGACTTCCTCCCTAGAATCTCCTCTTATAAAATTTTCAAGTCACAAGGTGATTTTAATATCCTAAAAATTTTTTTCCTTTTCTTAATTTCATGTTATCGCTTCTGGTTACCTGCTAAGTAATTTTCACTTATTTTGATATTTAGATTTTTCATGTATTTAAATCCCACAAGCTTTCTTCTTCCTACCCATGAAGAAACAGCAGGAGTATCTGGAAAGACAGGATACTGACTCACCAAATATTTATTGAGCTGCTATTGTGTTCCAGACACTATACTAACCCTAGAGAATATATCGGTGAACAGAAAAGACATGTTATATGCCTTCAGAGCTTTAGGGAAGCTAGAAGGGAAACTAGACAAAGCTCAGAACTACACTGACATCTAGCTTTCCTTTATGAAAGAAGAGGGGCCCACACTCAAACCTAAACACTGTCTATGCCCAAAGGAAAGATGATCCCTAATATCAGGCAGTTCCAATTTTTCCAATAAGTAACTGCAAAAACAAGTTTGGACTATTTAAATGTATAGAGATGTAGTTGAAATATTCAAATGCCTGTTTAAAACTTAGTACACTGATTTTGGTTACCAATTCACATTTTTACATTCAATTAGGAAAACTGCTTTGTTCCAGTCTCACATCTCATCAAACAACTTCACTTTTATTTCTGGGCTCTCTAGTCTGTTCCACTGATCTGTGTGTCTAGTTTTGTGCTTGTACCGTACTGTTTTTATTCTTTCAGCTCTGTGGTCTAGTGTATCTTGAAATCTAGGATTGTGTTACCTCCAGCTTTGTTGTTCTTTCTCAAGACTGCTTCGGCTACTCAGGGTCTTTTGTGGTTCCATACAAATTTTAGTATTATTTGTTCGAGTTCCGGGAAAAACGTTGTTGGTATTTGATTGGGATTGCACTGAATCTGTAGGTTGCTTTGGCTTGTATGGACATTTTAACAATATTAATTCTTCCACTTTATGAGCATGGAATATCTTTCCATTTGTTTGTGTCTTTAGGTTCTTTCATCCCTGTCTTACAGTTTTCAGAGTACAGGTTTTCATCTCCTTGGTTAGAGTTTATTCCTAGGTATTTTATTCTTTTTTGGTGCAACTGTAAACCGACTGTTTTCTTAATTCCTTTTCCCGCTACTTTGTTATAAGTGTATAGAAATGCAACAGATTTCTGTATAGAAGCAACTTCACTTTTAAAAAAACTTAAGGTAACTGTAGATTCCTCTGTGGCTCTAGGAAAGAAGACAGAGATCCCGAGTACCTTTCACCCAGTTTCCCCCAATCTAACATCCTCCAGTATAACGGCACCACAATTGACTGACCATTTAATTCACTGACCTTATTAAATTTCACCAGTCTTACAGCATTCAGGTATGTGTAGGGGTGAGTGTGTGTGTGTGTGTGTGTGTAGTTCCATGTAATTTTGGGGAGAGAGAACAATTCCACCATGAGGATTCTCGTGCTACTGCTACCCCTTAGATCAATAGCCATGTCCTCCCTTTCCCTCTTCCAGCATCTGGTAACCAACAGTCTGTTCTCATTTCTACAATTTTGTCATTTCAAAAATGCCATATAAATGGAATCAAACAGTACATAACCTTTCAAGATTGGATTTTAAAGTCCCCATAGTCCCTAAGATCCAAGATGTGGTGTGCATCAGTAGTTTGTTTCTTTTCATTATTCCATATTCCATGGTAGAGTGTGTCACCTGCTGAAGAACATCTGGCTTGTTTCCAGATTTTGGCTAGCACGAATAAAGATAGGAACCCTCATGTACAGGGTTTTTTTAGGGAGCATATGTGTTTCTCTGACATAGGTATTTTGTCATGGCAAGAGCCGGTCTTTAACAACTCTTACCTCTCACTAGTGATCACTAGTTTACAGAGGGAAGCTAAAAAACAAGATACAAAATACTGTTTTTACAGTATGTAAATGTGCTATCAGAAAATGAATATTATATCTTGGAATATTATACATGAAATACTTTATATATTTTTTTGCTTAAATTTTTTTGAAGTACAAAAAGAAATAAAAAACTAGGGGTGCCTGGGTGGCTCAGTCAGTTAAGCATCTGCCTTCAGCTCAGGTCATGCATTGGGCTCCCTGCTCAACGGGGAGTCTGCTTCTCCTTATCCTCCTGCTGCACACCCCCCACCCCAGGCTCACGCTCTCACTCTCTCAAATAAATAAAATCTTAAAAAAAGAAAGAAAAAACCAATGGTGGTTACCCATGGGGAAGGGAGAAAACAGGATGGGAATGTGAATAAAAGTGAGATTTCTGTCTATCTTATTTTATGTAAGGTTTTGATTTTGAAAATTTTTTAATAACTAAAAAGGATAAAAAGTCCTAAAAACTGGATATGAAATGAAACAATTAAACCAAGTTTCATATCAATTTGGCGGCATGGTCGCTTAATCAACTGAGCCACCCAGCGCCCCCTCCATCCTCTTTCATTCATTCATCCATTCATTCTTCCAGTGGCTTTCAAACACAGAATTTTGACTATATATCCATAGTAGGATATATTCTAAGGGGGGGGGGGAAAGGACAAAGAAAATTTAAATAGCATTCAGCAGTTTAACAGTTAGTAGTGATAACGGTATTATTATTCTGAAACTATTTCAGACATACTGTAGAATAAAAGAATTATGTTAAAAGGATAATGTTTTTAAGAACCAAGCCCTAAAATCTTCATTTGATTTGGGAATATCAATATGGGCTTGTAGTTTTCCTCCCTGAGAAATAAGCCCAAGAAGCAAAGACACCATAAGAGCAATGAGCATCTCACGCACCCAGATTGTGATCTTAAATACTATTTGCCTCCAAACACAACAGGACTCCTTACAGAAATGACTGATTCTAGATCTGGAACAGGAAATGTGCAAATCTTGTGCCAGTCAGCAAAGTAGTGATCAAAGATTACTGGACTGTCATGGAAGGAATACAAGAACCAGTTTTTTTTTTTTTAAAGATGTTATTTATTTGAGAGAGAGAGAGAGTGAGAGAGACAAAGCACTAGCAGGGGGAGTGGCAGGCAGAGGGAGTGGGAGAAGCAGGCTCCCCACTGAGTTAGGAACCCGATGCAGGGCTCAATCCCAGGACCCTGGGATCATGACCTGAGCTGAAGGCAGATGCTTAACCGACTGAGCCACCCAGGCACCCCACAAGAGCCAATTTGAAGAGATTCCCACTGGTTTATGATGTACCAATGTGAGCATCAATCTGAATAATGATTGCAAGGACTAAGGCAAATCGAATATATTTTTAAAGTCCTTGAGTTCATAACAATGTTTTTTAAATGGCCACCACTGGAGACTTCTAGGGTACCAACTTTAAAAATTAATGAAGAGAAAGAATAGGCATTTATTCTGCCTTTCCTTGGTGAACTGTTTTTTAAGGTAACCAAATAGAGAGGAGCGAAAGTTCTTTACACAAGAACTCAGCTTATAAGAACGTTACAAATTACAGAATTAGAAAATGATCACTTGGCCACCTCAAAGGAAATAACTTATCTGGGGAACAATAATCGATGATTTCGGAAATCACAGGGGGAGTGGCTGCTGGGGAGCTTTATAAAGGACAGATGGGGCTGACACCACCAAGCCCACTGATTAATGTTGGCATCACTGTAAGTGGGGCAACCAGATATAATAGGCCTTGTGATGCGATTTGGTAGGAATTACACAGTGCCACCCAGGAAGTGCCTGAATCACCCAACAGCATTCCAGAAGACACTTCAGTTCCAAGTCAGCAGTGATATAGCACTTTATGGAAGTGTGAGATTCTGTCACAGGAAACTTCATTCCAAGCCATAAATGTAACACTAGGACAGGTGGCTTTTTTTTTTTTTTCCCCCTCCTTTAGGGCTATGCCTGTGCTGACCAGAGAGTAACCTCTGACTCAGCTGCCTTTTTAAAAGCACTCTCCCAAAGTCCTGGGTAGGATACCCCCAGCATGTGCAACCACGAAGTCACACGCCTCGCATAATTATCAAGTCTGTATTAAATCCCTTTGCTTCTTCACACGAATTCTCCCCTCATTTTGCTGGGTGATCTCTATCCTTCACAAACATTCAAAATTGATATTAAGCTGAGGACTTTTCAGGCTAATGCATTCTTCCCACTTTGTAGATCATAATGAACTCAATGAGAGAATTCTATATAATATGAAATTATGTGAAGACTTCAATATGCAGCAACTCCCTCTTTTCAGAGGCATAATTTTTGAGAAAATTGGGTAATTTTAGGGATGTTCATTGGATTCATCTGTGACACAAGTGAAAAGTTGGGAACAATCTCAATGACCAACAATAAGGTCATTATGATATCTGAATAATGATAGTTCAATAAGTGATTAAAAAGTATTCCTACCTGTAATTACTGGCTTGTAAAGGTGTCTACCATATGTGAAATGACAGTAAAACAGGCTATGAGACAGTACGGACAGTATGATCTTGTTCTTGCAAAAAGCTGTATTAAATGAGTAAGTATGTGTAAAGCCTAAGTTGGAAAGAACAATGTACAACATATGTTAAGTGTGTGGTAAGTGTCAGTTCATAGCTACTGTGGTTATAACACCACATACACAAACCCTGCTTAACTGAAGTTATATTCATCCTTTTTTTTTTTTTTTTTTTAAGATTTTAAGAGAGAGTGGGAGAGCAAGAACAAGCAGGGGGAGTGGCAGGCAGGGGAGAAGCAGACTCCCTGCTGAGCAAGGACTCAATCCCAGGACCCTGGGATCACGACCTGCACCAATGGAAGGCAGACGCTTAATCAACTGAGCCACCCAGGCGCCCCCTCCATCCTCTTTCTTAAACCCATCCTTTCCTTAATTTCCTAAACGCTTACATTTCCTATAATCCACACACACAAAAAGTGCTTTAAGATTCTATTAATTCTATGCTTAGAGAGAAATTTAAAACAAATTTTAAAAGCAATGTGACTACACTTTTAAATTCTCTCTATAAAGTTCTTGACCATCGTGTAAATATATAGAGGCCCTAGAACAAACAGCAAAGGTTCAGCTACGATAATATGGGACACATGAGATAAAATGTTTTGAAGCTATTATCTTGAAGAAATCTAAGTAAGACTTCTCTAACACATTTAAAGGAAATGTACTAATTAAAGGATACCATGTTTTTATGCTCCCAACGCTTGTACACTGTTATATGCAATGTTATATTCTGACCCTATCATCATTAACATTTCTCAACCTGAGAACCACAAAAGGGTGCCTGCACCTTTGAATGCAGGTGGCCCAAGATAAAATGTCAAAGGAGACAAAGTCTGTGCTCAGTGAGACTGCCCTCCCAGGGGATAGCAAGCTTCTCCTTCTTTCCTTCCCTCTCAAACCCCTCCTAGCAGCTGTAAAACCATTTATTTCCTTTCTGATTCAGGGACCCAGAGCCTCTTCTTGCCACTCTCATCAAAACCCCTTCCAGGGAAAGATCTAATAAACTTTTTATACTAATAAATAAATAAACAACTGACAGGCTTAGTGCTACATCACTCAGTGGTATGTGCATTTTGAACAAGGAATAAAGACCTTTGGTTAAAGAAATGAAATTCCAATTGTAAAATTTAAGCTTAAGTCACTAAGGAGAATGAGATTTGGAAGAAATAAGAGCCTCCTACAATTATTTAAGTTGTTGCCTACCTGGCTAACTTAAAAGCCACATCATTACAGACTTATTCTTTGAGCCATGCTGCTAAAAGCTGGGCCATTAGAGCTAAACGTCAGTTTTATTATCTTCAGTATAAATGTACATGTACTATAGCATTAAAAAAAAAACAACAACTATCTTACTATAAGACCACCCAAAAAACTATCAGAAAATCCTTCTTTAAAATTTGCCAAGTAATTAAGCCTTAGTTCTTTTTAACAGTGGAGACAGGGAGAATGAGAGCAAAGATGGAGGGATGGGAGAAGAGGAAAGAGACGAGTGACCTGCCCACTGTCACACCATTAAGTGGAAATCTAGTGTTTGTGCTAAACCAGAGAATGGAAGAGCAGAGCCCACATTACCAGGGACTATGACAGACTCTTCTGCTCTCTGATATACTGTTATAAATCTTAGAGGGCTTACACTTTCAAAACTTCCTGTTTTAATGAACATATACTCTGGATACTACTTTTTCCTTAAAAGTGTGAAAAAACATTAAAGGACAAACCACACTTACCTGAATGTAATATATTCCCTTTTCCTGAGCATACATCATTAGAAAACAATAATCTAGGTTTTGCTTTGTTCTCCATCTGAAATAATTTTCAAAAATGAGTTAGGAATCAGACTCAAATTGAGCAAAACAAGATTAAATGTAAATATTTTATAATGCATACTGCAAGTTATATTTTATAATACATATACATACATTACATATACACCGTAGACAATACATATATACAAAATATCTGTCAACCCATAGATACATGTGTATCTATATACATAAACACAGGATACACCCATGTAGGAGAGCACGAAAGAGAATTCACTTTTCTCTAATGAAACCTTTATCAAAACACTAATCATCAAGATGTCCTGAGGAAAAAAGGAGTCCTTCAAGTAATTTTGGGAAGCACATATATTCCCCTTCTGGAGACATATTCGTATATTAGAGGCACTGAAACATACAACAGTAAATGCATTTGTTGAATAAAAAACTTTTTAGTCTAATATTTTCCAAACTCCTTTGACTGAAGGCCCTTTTTTCAAATGTAACATCTTAATGTCTGCGGGAAATTATGCTTCAAAAACTATACTTTGGGGGTCACTGCTTTGCATGAAGGCAGAAATTAATAAATATTGTACTGAATGCTTAAAAAACCCAAAACACATTAAAGTTTACAACATTAAGTCCTTTCAGGGAATTCCTGGTGGCCTATAGAAACAGACTAATGTTGAATAAGAGAAGTGGTTGTAATAGTTTTTAAAAACAACAACAATAATAAAAGGTTCAAATCATACTAAGTAAACTTCTCCAGAATATACCTTATAAGTTGTTCTGAATTTAATGAGTCCACCTAGAATTTACTGGAACCATTCCTAAATTTTTTAAAACTAAAATTATATTTATTGAGAGACAACCAATTACATGGATATATCTGTCTTTCAGACAAATTAACAACTCAAGAAATATAATCTCTTCCCAAAACACTATTTTTTCCTTTTTTCTTGTGACATAAAATCCAAAACTAATGAATATCTCTTAGATTACATTGTTTTTAATAACAACACAATAAAATTTTCCAGTCCTTCAATTTTAGAGATTTAGAGACAAATAAATCCCAACTGGATTTTTACATTATTACGATATAAATCTGCAAAACAGTAATATTGTTATCACTTCCACTGAATCAGTTCTCATTTACTTTGCATACAGATATGAGGTATCTATCTGAACTAGCTTTTGAATTATTATGACTATATTCTTAAGTCAGAACCCCACAGAACAGCAGTTATAAAAGTTATTGATCGGGGTGCCTGGGTGGCTCAGTGGTTAAATGTCTGCCTTCAGCTCAGGTCACGATCCTGGGGTCCTGGGATTGAGCCCCTGCATTGGTCTCCCTGCTCAGTGGGGAGCCTGCTTCTCCCTCTCCCTCTACCACTCCCCCTGCTTGTGTGTGCTCTCTCTCTAAAATAAAATCTTTAAAAAAAAAAAAAGTTATTGTGCATACCAAATTCAACCTCTCATTAGAAACTGCACATAATTTCCAATCAAATAACCAAAAATTCATTAGCTCTCACAAATTAGCTGAACCCTCAAATGTGCTACATTTCAGTAAATACTTATTACATGGTAAACATTTGCTACATATCATACTCACAAGGGTGGGGGGTCTTAAACAACACAGGCTCACCTTACTCTTTCTTTGGAGTCTCCAAATGTCTCCTTTAAGTTTGTCAGGTCAGGATAATAGCTTTCAGGCGGGGATATTATTTCCACCAAGCCAGAACTGATTTCTTTAGAAAATCTACCATAAGAAAGGTAAGCTGAGTTAATTTAATTAATTTAAGTTAATTAATTAATTTAAGTTCTGTGGGATTTTCTTTATCTCAGTGCTCAACTTATTGTTCTTAACATAAAACAAAGGCATACTGTTAGGATCACTGTGTGCTCATGGAAGCCGCTCATCATTGATTTTATTTGCCAGAAAATACAAATTTTTCCAGTAACACAAAGGGTGTTTTTTGTTTTTTTTAAGAATGCTTTAAAAGCAGTGTAAAAAATGCTACTATCCTTAGAGAAGCACAGAAATCCTAAGCCAACTGCACAGATTATATTCCTAAAAAGTATCAGAATTTTTAAAAAGTAAATGAAGGTATCACAGAAAATAGAGAATTGAAGAAAACCAAGCCAGTGAATGTGTGTGTCTATCTCGTACTTTGAGCAATGTCTGGAGGAATCTGGTTGTCCTAACTGTTGGCAGTATTAATGACCTTAGTGGGAAGACACCAGGGAGGTTGCTCTCTCTCCTACAACGCAGGGAGCGGTCCTCACAACAAAGAATTATCTAGCCTCAAATGTCAATAGTGCCATGGTTGAGAAAACCTGTTAGAAAGTTTTTGTAATCAGCTTGACTAACTCAAATGTACCTCCTTCCACATTTGCATTCTCCCTCACTTAGTTTTTGAAATCTCCACAAAATCCTTGTGCAACTACCTGCCTTCACACAAATGTTGTTCATGCTTAGTTGGACTTTTTCTGGGCTTGGTGTTCCTACACGTTGAGGAAGAAGAGAATCGACAAAATCACAGCATAAGCCCCACAGACCTGCCCATGCAGTCTAGGGGAGCAGGGGCCAATAATTACTGCCCTGCTCCTGTATTTGAGGAATCTATACTAAATTGTGCTTATATATAAAGGGCTGCCAAGAAACTGAGCACTTGAGGAAAAAAAAACCGAACAAATGCACAATTTAGTTCTGAACTCTTCATATATTTTTTTAAATTTCTGGTTTTTGCATTTTGATAGACAAAGTAAGAACCACATTATTTTAAATCTAGAGTTGACCAGTAATTGTTGCTTCTTTCGGTCTTTTTAAGTAAAAGATACATCTTTGGGGCAAAACAGGTAAAAGTCAATGAAGAAACCCTTATTAACGACTAGTTTTTATAGCACTTAATATTAAAACTATGAAGGCAGTATTATAAAAACTAATCATATCTGAAACTTACTAAGCTTTCCACTTACTTAGCTTTCCACACTTACTGTGTGCCTTGCTCACAGTAAATTGTTACTCAATCTTTGCAGAATAGAACCGATTTAGCCATAGTCTAGCACTGAGGTTTCAAACAACTACAAGACTACCTATCCTGACAGCAGAAAGTTTTTTTCTTGGTTGACTGAGGGCGAAAGACATAAGTAATCTCATAAGACCCTCTCTATGGTCTTCAAGATCAATAATTTGACAGTTACATATGTGTGACATTCAAATCTTTTCTATATTGAAATACACCAATTTATCCAGAAAACCATATATGCACCTACTTTATGACAAGGTAAAAGACCAATGATAGTGACCCAATGAAGTCTAAGCTCCACAGAGAAATGCACTAAAAAAAGGGCATTTTCTTTTAGCAAAAAGCCAGTAAGTAACAGTGACTAAAATATTATCATTTTCATAATTAAGAACTTACTCTTTCTCCAGGTTGGCTACAACGCTGTGTACATAATCACTATCTGTCTGGGAAAGAAAAAAATTACACATACGTTAATGTTTTTAAATTTCTTTTTAACTTTTAATAATGAATTCAAATAAATAATTACAACATTCAATGAAAGCATTACATTCAATTTTCAGACAACTTATGGATTTGCATTTCTGTATTCTACTTTATTGCGCTACATCATGGAGTTTTTACTAATTCAATAAGCAGATGTCAGTTTTTATTACTTTCAATGGTTTCTGATTCAGTAGAAAAAACTGAGTACAGAAATTATTTCTACTTCTTCTGAAACATCTGAACTATAAGTAGTGAATAAATAACAGATGCAGCATGCTACAGAGAAAGATTTCTCCACTTGCAATCATAAAACTTAGGTTCAGATTTGTCTCTGTAGCTACTTGGCCTGTATAATTAAGTGAAAGTAAGTGACTTCTGTGAGCTTTCCTTTCCTATCCTATTAAAAAAATAAAAGGCAGGAGGAAACAATACCTTTGAGACTATGACACTTAATGATAAAACCATGTAATAAAAAGCTGTTATTGTCTGCATTATCATCATTATTATTAGGCTGATAATTAGAACCCGAGTCAAAAGCACTTTACCCAGAGTTAGAAATAAATGCTTATCAGACCTGTGTATTTTTAAATTATATACAAATAGGGGTGCATCGGTGGCTCAGTCAACTATCTGACTCTTCATTTTGGCTCAGGTGAAGATCTCAGGGTCCTGGGATCAAGCCCTGCTTTGGGCTCTGCACTGAGCGTGGAGCCTGCTTGGGATTCTCTGTCTTCCTCTCCTTCTGCCCCTTCCCACCACTCATGCAGTCTCTCTCTCACAATCAATCACTCAATCAATAAATTATATACAAATAGAAATCTAATACTCCCTACCAATTTTAAATACCTTTGCGGCTTATATTAAAATGCTCAACTGTCAAAAGGAATCAATGATATACATAAAATATGATCTAGGATATAAAGACTGCCAAAACACTTAATACTTGAAAACAAACCAAAACAAAAAGATAAAGCTTAACCCTGGAACTTACAAAACTATTAAGCTATAAAAATGGTTGTATAGAAGATTTTCTGGAAAAGTATTTTAATTTCTGTTAATTGAAAGTGATTCCTATTTTTCTTATTAAATTTAAAGACTTAGGAATGAGACAGTAAGACCACATCCTTCAAACTCTTAACAACTATGGAGATACAACCAGCACACAACTCAAAACCCTCTGTACTTTCCCTATGTAAACCCAAACATTAGTCAGTGATACCTCTTTTAGTAAATTACTCACTGACATGTTTAACTAATGAGTATCTTACCACTCATCAGCTATAAGTTTGGAGAATATGAACAGAATTGGTTTATATAAATTTTAACATTTAAGCAACAACCTGAAATTCAATATGGTAAGCATTTACTTAGGGCCAGTGATGGGCTAGCCAAGGAAAAAGGAATACAGAGATGAACAAGACCAGCTCCCTCTCCCCAAAAGGCTGTCCAAGAGGTGGGCCAAGATGATTAAGTGGATGCAAATGTAGATTTATTGTGTAATGTGTAATAAAAAGTATGGAACTCAAGTGAACCATATCTAATATTATCTAATATCATAGGTAATCTTATTTTTGCATGCTAATTGACATAACTAGCAAAAGATTTGCTTAAATGACTATAACTGGTGTCACTTTTCTATGAGAGAATCCATCCTTTCTGGTATTAGCTAAGGGGCCTGTTCTGGGAAGCCTCTGAAGAAAGCTAAATGCCTACATGGCACAGAAAGAGCCAGGCCAGTCCTTCTCTCCATAGGGCCTCTCCTTGCCTCCCCCTCACCCGTCCCTGTTGACAGTAAGATAGGCAGGATCTGAGATCCTGGGGCTGGCTTGCTTTAAATTGAGAGCACTTTTTCCTGAAATCTTTTTTAAAGGCATGTGGAGACTTTTTTTTTTTTTTTCCCCATGTGGAGACTTTTTAAGAGGCAGTATTATCACCCAATTCTGGGAATGTATCTGTGAATATAAGACTGAGATGTGTGTATTCTAGAGGGTATGTGAGTGGTATGCTTGGGATAGGTAGGAAGGAAAGTGGACATACATAGAAAAAGAAGGAACATTTTTTCCTGGAGAACCAAGTGTTCCTTATGGTTAGTTAAATATTTTTATATTAAAACTAAGATATTATTAATACATACTGCAACAGGGATGAACCCTGATGAACATGACGCTAAGTGAAAAAAGCCAGTTACAAATGTGTGTCCACATATTGTATGACCGTGTTTGCATAAAATATCCAAAACAGAACAATCCATACAAACAGAAAATAGATTAGTCGTTGCCTAGGGCTGCGGGAGAAGGGTATTAATGGTTATTAATGGGTGCAGGGTATTAATGGGTGATGGTTAAGGGGAACAGAGTTGTTTTTTGAGGTGATGAAAATGTTCTAAAACTGATTGAGATGATGGCAGCATAACTATGATTTTAAATAGGTAAATTACAAAAATGAGGATTAGAAAAGTTAAATGTAAAACCCAATTTTCTATTTTTTATATATTTCAGGGAGTATAATATGCTATTAATAGCATATATGTGTAATCTGCAAATATTTTATATAAGTACAAATTGGGAATACATGATCAATGGAATGCTGAACAGAAAAGCTTAGATCATATTGCTGCACTGGACCAGTTCTGGTGAGACAGACTACAGAATGCTCCATCTCAAACCAGCAGAATGCCCATTCTTTTCATGGAACATAAATTCAGTAAAGTTGCAGGACACAGAGTTAACAATTTTGAGACAATTAAAATGAAGAGAAACAAAACAACAATTTGAAATCTGTTGTGTTTCTCTTCACTAATAATGAACTATCAGAAAAAATTTTAAGAAAGTCATCCTATTTATAATCGCATCAAAAAGAATAAAATACCTAGGGATAAATTTAACTAAGGTGGTAAAAGATCTGTACTCTGAAAACTCTAAGATACTGATGGAAGAAATTGAAGACAACACAAACAAATGGAAAGATAACCACGAGCATGGACTGGAAGAATTGTTAGTGTCCATACTATTTTCAAAACAGTCTACAGATTTCAATGCAATCCCTATCAAAATACCAATGGCATTTTTCTCAGACCTACAACAAATAATCCTAAAATTTGTATGTAACCACAGACGACCCCAAACAGCCAGAGCAATTTTGAGAAAGAAGAAAGAAGAACAAAGTTGGAGGTAACATGATCCTGATTTCAAACTATACTCCAAAGCTATAGTAATCAGAACAGTATGGTACTGATAGAAAATAACAAATAGGTCAATGGAATAGAAGAGAGGCCAGAAATAAACCCACCCTTAAATGGTCATTCAGTCTACAACCAAGAGACAAGAACATACAAAGGAGTAAAGACAGTTTCTTTGATCAGTTGTGTTGGGAAAACTGCACAGTCACATGCAAAGGAATAAAACTGGACCACTATCTTACACCATACCAAAAAATTAACTCAGAATGCACTCAAGACTTAAGAGATGAAACCATAAAACTCCTAGAAAAAATAGGCAGTGAACCCTTGGACATAATTCTCAGAAATGTTTTTTTGATAGGTCTCCTCAGACAAAGGAAACAAAAGCAAAAACAAACAAATGGAACTATATCAAACAAAGAGTTTTTGCACAGCAAAGGAAACCATCAACACAATGAAAAAGCAACCTACTGAATGGGAGGAGATATTTGGAATGGTTGCTACCCAAAATATATGAAGAAGTGGTACAACTCAGTAACAAAAACCTCAACAACCTGATTTAAAAATAGGCAGAAGACCTGAGTAGACATTTTTTCCAAAGAAGACACACACACACACTGGCACGTGAAAAGATGCTCCCTATCACAATTATCAGGGAAATGCATCTCAAAACAGCAATGAAATACTACCTCAAACCAGTCAGAACAGCTAGTATCAAAAAGACAAGAAATAACAAGTGTTGGCAAGAATGTGGAGAAAAGGAAACCCTTGTGTACTCTTGGTGGGCAAATAAATAGGTGCAGCCTCCTGTGGAGAACAGTACAGAGGGTCCACAAAAAATTAAAATACAGCTACCATACGGTCCAGCAGTTCCACTTCTGGGTATTTATCTAAGAAAACCAAAGCACTAATTCGAAAAGATACTATGTATCCCAATGTTCAATGCAGCATTATTTACAATAGGCAAGATATGGAAGCAACTCAAGTGCCCATTGATAGATAAATGGACAAAATGTGATCTACAAAGTGGAATATCATTTAGCTATAAGAAAGAATGAAATCTTGCCATTTGTGATAACACAGGAGGACCTATAGTAAATAAGCCAGACAAAGACAAATACAATATAATTTCACTTACATGTGGAATCTAAAAAACAAAACAAATTTACAAACAGAATAAAAACAGATCATAGATATGGAGAATTGGTGGGGGTGGGGTTAAACACGTGAAGGTGATTAGGAGGTACAAACTTCCAGTTATAAAATAGGTCATGGAGATGTAATGTACAGCATAGGGATATGGTCAATAATATTGTAACAACTTTGTATGGTGACAGATGGTAACTAGACCTATCATGGTGATCATTTTAAAATATATAAAAATACTAAATTGCTATCTTGTACATCTGAAACTAACATAATATTGTATGTCAATTATAATCCAATTTTTTAAAAAGGTTGAATTAGTCAACAGCCCATAAGATAGTCTCTAGAAAGAGGTCATAAAAATAAAAACAATATCCACCACCTTGGACAGTTACCTCCTAAACAGCCTCTTAAGATTTTGTATCATTAGGTTGATAGCATTGTACAAATCTTCTCTATCCTTACTCATTTTTCTTTATTCATTCTATCGAGTAATGAAAGAAATTACACTTCAATTCTCAAAGATGGTGGAAGAATTTGCTTAGAATTCAGAAGCCCACTGATCAAAGGTCTAGAGCCCATGATGTAGCAGAAAGTCAGGCACACAAGCAGTGTAGACCGGCCCTCAGGCTGCTGACCAGTAGAAGGGATCAAGGTGCCCTTTGATTCTTTGTTCTAGTTCTGAGAGACTGCACTGTATTTGTATACATAGATGCCCACACACCTGGGTGTCTTGAGGATGTATGTAGCATGAATACTTTGTAATGTCGACTGATGAAATCTAAGACAACTCATCTAAAAATTTAAAAATTAAAAAACAAAAAACAAAAAACAGACTCCTCCTCTAGCACTTTAAAAACATTGTTCCATTGTCTTGGACTTGCATAGTTTCTAACAAGAATCCATAGTATTCTTACTTTTCTTTTTCTGTGCATAATGTGTCTTTGCTTTGGCTTCTTTTTAGACCTTCTCTTTATCTCTCGTTTTTGGCAATTTGATTATGACATACCTGATGGTGGTTTTGTGTTTATTCTGCTTAGGATTTTTTTGGACTTCTTGAATCTAAGGATTTATACCTTTCTTTAAATATGGAAAAATTTCAGTAATTATTCCTTCTTTCTCCTCTCCATTCTGGAATTTCATATGGTAGGTCAATTAATATCAGCCCATAGATAAATGCAATGAATAACACTCAGTCTTTTTCACCATATACTTAATTTTGGGTACATTCTATTGTCCTTCTTAAATTCACTGACCTTTCCTTCTGCAGTGTCTGTTAAGATTATACAGTAAATTTTAAATTTCAGATATTGTACTTTTCATTGCTACATGTTCCATCACTTGATTCTTTTATACATCTTCCATTCCATTCCTCATTGTGTTAAGTACTTGAAAATGTAATAGTTGTCTGGTTGTCCTTTCCTTCCAGTTCTATCACCTCTATCATTTCTACATTTGTTTCTATTAGCTAAATTTTCTTTTAGTTATGGTTCACTTTTTTTTCTCCTTGGCACGCTAACCATTTTTTATTTGATAATAGACATTATAAATGCCACATTGTTGAGTGTCTTAATTTTGCTGTTTTCTTTTTTAAAAACCCTTGGGCTTTATTTTAGCAGGTGGTTATTTGTGGATCAGTTGACCCCCCACAGGCCTCTTTTTAAGCTTTGCTGGGGTGGGCCTAGAATAACCACCTCAAAGACAGTTCACCTCCTCTGGATTCTCCACTAAATGCCCTGGGTGACTACCAAGGACTTGCCATTCTGGCCGGTCAGAACTCATCCTGCGTGAGCAATAGGAATGTTCAGGTTGCAGATCCCTGATCATTCCCCCACACGCCCAACTTGTGAATTTCACCCTGTGCACAGGTGGCCCAACACAACAAGGACCCAAAGGCACCATCATTTTCTGTGTAGCAGTCTCCTTTCTCCAACTCTGTTCTGCAGTTTCCACTTGCTCTCCCTGTGACTGCCCTTGTGCAATGTGATCTGGAAATGCATCTCCAGGCAGAAAGTTGGGGGGAATTGTGGTATTCACCGATTTTTCTGTCTCAGGGAATCCCGTCGTGTAGAGTCTTCTGTCCAATGTCTGAGAACAAATGAATCATATTTTGTTCAGCCTTCCAGTTGCTTACAGCAGGAAGGTAAGTCAAGTCCTTATTAACTCTTTCAGAGCCCGAAACAGATGTTACTTCACATAATAAGGAACCAAAGAAAATTCCAGAAAGCTAATGTGTACAAGTGACAAATCAAAAGGACTAAAAGGACCAGCATGTGCTAGAATGGGGCTGGCAGCTCATGAATTTTATTTCCCTAGGGTCCAAGGAAAAGCTATTCCTATCCATCTAACGCTTGGCTTTATACTTTAAATTCAATGCAGATGTACCAGAAAGGCCAACAAATACAAGTTAGCCTTACTAGTTTCTAAAATGGTCAAGCTGTTAAAAGAATAGACAAACACACACTTCATTTCCAATACGCCTACCATAGTCTTTCTTCCTTCCCTTCTCCTAAACAGTTGATGCTACAGCGACAGTTCTCACACTTTTCTAATCAGAACCCATTCCGTTCATTCTCACCGCCTCTTCAATTATCCTAGTCTAAGCCTCACCTGGATTATTACGGATAGTTTCCTAAGTAGGTTCTTCACTTTCCTTTCCAAAGAAGTCAGCGTGACCCTTTGAAAAGGTAACTCATGTTATTCTTGCCAAAAATGCATAACTATAGTCTAATCATGGGAAAATATCCAACAAATCCAAACTGAAACATTCTCCAATGTAACCAACTAGTGTACTCAATAAAGGTCTGCAAGTTCACGAAAGACAAGAAAAATGCAATCAACTATCATGAGTAGAAGGCAACTAAGTAGTCAGAACAACTAAATGCAAAGTGATATTTAGGACTGGATGCTAAAACAGAAAAATGACCTTACGTGGAAAAACACCTAATCTGAATAAAGTCTACAGTTTAGCGAACCGTATTATACCAATGTTAATTTCCTGGTTTTGATAGTTTTATCATGGCTACATAAGTTGTTAACATTACAGCAAGCTGAGTCAAGGGAATATTCTCTATTATTTGTGTAAATTTTCTATAAATTCAAAATTATTTCAAAATAAAGTATTTTCGGGTGCCTGGGTGGCTCAGTTGGTTAAGCGACTGCCTTCGGCTCAGGTCATGATCCTGGAGTCCCAGGATCGAGTCCCGCATCAGGCTCCCTGCTCGGCGGGGAGTCTGCTTCTCCCTCTGACCCTCCCCCTCTCATGTGCTCTGTCTCTCATTCTCTCTGTCTCAAATAAATAAATAAAATCTTTAAAAAAAATAAAAAATAAAGTATTTTCACAACTAATGAATGGTTGAACACTACATCAAAAACTAATGATGTACTATATGGTGGCTAACCAAACATAATAAAATTTTTTTAATAAATTAATTAAAAAACAAAATAAGTATTTTAAAGTAACTTAAAGGAATAAAAAGTTAGTCAAGTGTCTTCTCTACTTGAAACCCTCAAATGATTTTGTTTTAAGTAGATCATGACAGACGCACTGCCTGTTTTCACAAAGTAAAACCTTATTGGAACACAACCCCACCCATTCATTTACATATGGTTTCTGGCTGTTTTCAGGCTACAACAGCAGAGCTGAATAGATGCAACAGAAACTGCACGGTGTGCAAAGCCTAAAATATTTGCCATGTGGCCCTATACAAAAAACTTGTTAGTCCCCTGACTTAGAGTAAAAGCAAAGTTCTTAATATGGCCTGTAGCGTTCTATGTGACCTGGCCTACCCCACTCCTTCTCTAACTACCTCCTACTACTGAACCCCTCACCTTTTCTGCTCCAGCCACACAGGCCTCTCCCTGCTGTTTCACAAAACGGGTCAAGCAAGGCTCTTGCCTTAGGCCCTTTGCACATACTTAGTCTGCTTGGATTGTTCAACTCTTGCATTCTTCAAGTCTTTGCCCAAATGTCCTGACCACTTTAATAAACCATCCCCTGGCAACCCCATACTCCCTTTCCCATTTGCTCTGGTTTATTCTTCAAGCACTTACTACCATTTAATGTATTATATATTTGTTTTTTAATCTGTCTTTTTCTATAAGTTTCATTGGGCAGAGGCTTTGTTTTATTCAAAGATATGCCTAGTACTTACCACTAAGTAAGTGGATAAATATTTGTTGAATTACAAGCAAATTTAATAGGATATTATGTATGTACAATTTCTTCCTAATTGGCATTTGTATGATTTGTAAAAAAGGTATAAGTAAACATCTTAAAATGCCACTGCTAAAAAAATTATAGACCAAAACCACTATTGATGCACTAACACAGTAATCTGTAATTTAAATAAAAAATAGAAACACTAGACAGATACAGAAGACTTGAACAACACTACCAACTTGATCTAACAGACATTTATAAAACACTCCTCTTGGCTAATAGCAGAATCCATTCTTTTTAAGCAACATGGAATCTTGTCCAGGGTAGACCATATGCTAGCCCATAAGCAAATATTGATAAATTTAAAAGGCTTGAATTAAAAATAAAACAACAGAAGGAAATTTGAGAAATCTACAAATAGGTAAAAATTAAACAATATATTTCCAAATAATCCATGGTCAAAGCAGTAATTACAAGGGGATTTAGAAAGTATTTTGGTCTGAATGAAAGTAAAACTTGACATACCAAAATTTATGAGATGCAGCTAATGTGGTGCTTAGAGAGAAATTTATAGCTTAAAATTGCCTCTACTAGAAAAGATCTCCAGCCGATAACCTAAGAATTCAGAAAAATCTAGAAAATCTAGGGGGAAAAAAAAAGAATCTAAGAATTTGGAAAAATCTAAAAATCTAGAAAAAGAGTAAACCAAACTAAAAGCGAGTGGAAGGGAAGAAGTAATAAAGAATGGAAATTAATGTAACAGGAAAATAAAGAAATGATGAAGTCAATAAAACTAAAAGTCAGTTCTTTGAAAAGATCAAAGACTAAGTCAACTGAATAGCATCATAGGGAGGTCTGTCTGCCCTGCTTGACTACCAGCCAGCCAGCCAGTGAGAAGATGGGAAAGGTCTCAGAGGGAGGGAGATGGAGAAGGGAAAAGATGGAAATTGCAGAGGCGTTAGGAAGCGTGAAGACTGGAGACTACTGTTTAGAATAACAAATTCCGTAGACTACTGGGACTCTTTAGCCATGTGCGTGTATAATTAATAACTATTTTTTTTCAAATGCAGGAAAACAAAACAAAAAAAAGGGAGAGAGAAAAATATTCCCGTGTAATGCTAGATTACAAATTAAGGACACAATCTATTGTCCAGTGGATTTTTTTTTTTAATCTCTTCCAGTACCTTCTTTACTTTAGTACTTCAATAAATATGTGTTCAATGAATGAAAGACTAATTAGAATGATATCTGTACTTCTGCCTTTATTTAAAAAAGAGGATTAACAGGTAATTATGAGAGCTTGAGAAAACATAACTAGACAGAGGACTACTGTTTCTGAGGCTACTCTACTCTTCAAGGTGCTTTGGGTGGGAAAAAGCTTCAAAGCATTCAGGGAACTAAACCCTGGCTGAATGCATGCTAAACTGTCTAACTGGAAAAGATTAAGCCACTTATACAGAATTTGCCTAGGAAGCACTGACATTATACAGAATTATCAATGAGAAACAGACACAAAACTGCAAACTCCATTTTCAGTAAGACCAATGTTAATAACCAAACTTCTCAAGCTCAAAAGGAATCCAAAGTGGTTCAATAATCAGAGGTAGCCTGAAGAATTGCACCGACTAACTATATTTGCAGGAAGCAGCCTGACTCTACAGCAGCTACAAAGAGAGTCTTTGACTAAAAAACAACTAGTCTGGAACACTACTTTGCCCCCCCCTCCTCCTGTAACCCAGTGGCGGGGGGGGGGGGGGGCGGAAAAAAGCCATTTCCTTCTATGATGATTCATAAAAAAGGAACTAGCACAGCAACTGTACAAAAATATAAGAAAAAAAGGGAGAAATTCAGCAAAACCTATGAACAAAAACAAGAAAAAAGCTATACTGATAGCCACAAAACAGATGAAAAGTTGTGACCAAATATTTCCCCACTAATTTCAAAGAAAAAATACCCAGTTGAAGCACTTGGTACTATGAAGCAACACCAGATATTAGAAATGATTATGAGGATTCGAAAATGTACATGGAAATGCAAAGGGCCTAAAATATCTAAGTCAATCCTGCAAACAACAAAATTGGAGGACTTAACCCTACCTGATTTCAATACTTAATTCAAAGTTATAGTAATCAAGATAGTGAGGTATTTGCATAAGGATCAACCTACAGGTCAATGGAACAGAACAGAAAAAGACCCACACATATATAGTCACTGGATTTTCAACGAAAGCATCAAAGCGATCTTGTGGGGAAAGGAAAGTGTTTTCAACAACTGGTACTGGTACTGGAGTAAATGATCACCCACATGAAAAACAATGAACGTGAACACTATGTTACACCACAACAAAAATTAACCCAAGATGGAATGCAGACCTAATATAAGAGTTAAAACAAAGTTTTCAAAAGAGATAATCTTCACCATTTGGGGCTAAGCAAGGATTTCTCAGGTCATGGAGAACAATAACCATAAAATAAAATATTGATTAATTAGACTTCGTCAAAATAAAAACTTCTCCTCACCAAGAAAATGTGAAAAACATGAATGGACTTCCACAGATTGGGAGAAAATACTAACAAAACACCCATATCTGACAAAATAAAAGTATCCAGCATATATAAAGAATTCTGATAACTCAAAAACACACAAAAAACCACCACCCAATTTTTTTAAAATGGGCAAATGTGTTGAAGAAACTTCCCAAAAGAAGATACATAAATGCACTGGATTAATGATGGATAAAGGATGGATAGGTAGAGATAGGATAAATGAAAATACTAAAATCTTTGTAGTAAAATATAGGTGTCATATATACGGGTATAATTGTAAAATTCTTTCAACTTTGTTGTATATCTTTAAAAGTTCTTAATAAAAAGAATGTTCAAAAGTTCTTTCCTAAAATTAAGTAAGATATGACTCTATATACCTAAAGACCATATTATGTGCCAGGGAAAAATGATCCACAATGGTTGATATCAAGACATGTTATAGCAAAATTACTAGGCTTTAAAGATAGAAAAAGAATTATTTGGGCAACTGGGCAACATGAGTTTCTTAGAGCAAGGAGTGAGAAATGTGGAAGGTCATCTGGCTAGCTTCAGCAGTAGCACTCCCCTCAACCTACCAATAAAGAAAATGCGACTGGGGGCTTCTAGACCCAAGCAGAGAATAAAGGCAAAAGATAACATTTTTGACCACACAGAACCTCCGGGAAAATTGCTCATGTGGACCCTTCTTGAGGAAAAATCAGAAAATCAACTTTAATCAATAGGTTTAAATAGATCAGCAATTCAGAAACTGCTTTATGTTTATTTAGGATTAACCAAGTAAGTAGATATATTGTGAATCATGAGGGCCAAGTTTCCCACTGATGGGGAAAATAGTCAAGAATAAGGAACTGGGGGAGGTTAGGATGAACCCTGCAGTATTGGATGGAATCAAAGGTATCTTACAAACTCATGATTTTTAACATATACAGATAAATGGACATAGGACCTGTATAGATGTACAGATGTGTGTTTGTATGCATACGTGTATTTCCTAGCTTTGCCCACTGAGAGGACAAGAAGCAGTGATCCCTCAGAAGCAATGAGCATATCTGGAACCCAGGTCTTGGTTTCTTATACTATTCTCCAATTAAGAGACATGGCTGGGGACATGGCTGATTCAAGGTTTGGGGCAGGGAAAATACAAGATAAGCCTAGAACATCTTATGCTGCTAGAATATAAGGAAAAATGATGGGGCATATTGAAGGACAGAGTAGCCAACTCCAAAGAGCAGTCAATGGCCAAATTTAGAACAATTTTAAAAACAAAGTAAAAAATTTATAATATCCACAACTTCACACTGATATCAATAACCAACAAAATAAACAAAATTGAAGAAAAGAATAGTTCTTCCTTAAAGAATTCCAATTAATGCAGAAGAAATCACCATTCAGCAAACATAATTGTCACAGGCAAGAATCATCAAAAATGATTAGTCGAGAAAAAGTTATGAAGAAAACAGCATATTTACATGATCTTAAAGCATCACTTCAGAAGATAGCCTCTAAGTATATATGGAAAAGGGTCTATTTATAGTAATCTGTCAGACACCACCTTAATCAAATGATACAAGTTAACAATGCTGATAATGAGATATGTCAATATCATCTTAATATGAGGCCCTGAAAAAAAATACCATATCACTTCTACGGTGTTCTTGCTAAAAAATGTAAAACCTGAATTTAATCATAAGGAAGCATGACACAATCGCAAACTGAGACACAGTCCAGAATTCCTGCTTCTTTGGAAAAATGTATTTAGAAGAAATGTTTTTTGTTACTGGTATATAGAAAAATAAATTGATCTCATCCAGCCACCTTGATAAATTCCCCTATTATTTCTAATAATTTGTCTGTTTATTCTTTTGGGTTTTCTATATTATCAAAAAATAATTAAGCTCCACTCAAAGCCCAGGATAGGAATATCCAAGTGGCTGAGCCCAGGTTATATGCCTGAACTGGTAAAGCAATTATCTGGCATTTTTAGTCTGCATAATGGGAGAAAGGCTTCCTCCAACCAAGACTCATAAAAATGGAGAATTCTCCAAACATAAAAACAGAACAGGAAAAACAAATTTTACTAAAATCCAGAGTATAATGTAGGAAAACATTCTGTCAGAAATGGTCATGAGTGACAGAAATAACATAAATAGTAATACAGTATAAGAAATACTATAAAATAGCATAAAATACATAATAATGAGGCATACAGATAACAAAGGATCATTAAAATACAAAGGTTATAATTTAAAATAAAAGTAATAAGTAAATGTAAGAATGATACAATTTTAAAATGTGAACATCACACTTGGATCATATCATGGATCCTTCAGAGTAACGGGAATTTATTCCTCTTAACGCCTGCAATTCTAGAATAGAGTCAGTGAACTTTCATATAGTACATTAACAGTCAACTTTCAAAACCTTGCATGTTCTATAAATGTCTCATCATTTACGCTCAATTGACCCCAAGAGAGAAATCACCAGAGAGGAACAAAGAACGAAAATAGAGCTAGTAACTACTTTTCTGTGTCTCCTCTCCTCCCAGAGGGGCATTCTTTGGACAACCCCATCCACCTTCAAGAAAAAAAGAACATGAAGAATGGGAAGTCAAACAGGCATGAAAAGATTATGATACACTTTAACATCTATATGCATTCATCTACAGTTCTTTTTCATTAATTTTTTGCTCACACATTAAAGTGGACCAGAGGTAATTCACACCTTTATAAAAATTAAAAATATTTGTGAAAGATCGATTTACTTCTATTTACTCTAAATAAATTTCATATGGGAGACTGAGGACCGTTTCATAAAAGGGATGAACAGGGACCTGAAGGATGATTAAGAAAGAGAAAGAAAGAGGCAACATTTCAGGCTAAGGAATAACACAAACAGAACTGAGAACATGCTAGGTGTACATAACAAATTGAGAGTAAAAGGACTGGAACACAGACCTATTAACTCTGTGATGTAAAAAACCTTTAATAAACACATGGGAAACATGGAAGAGAAGCAGTTTGAGAAAACCAGATTAACTTAGTTATAGACAGATTAAAAATTGCTCATGAAACATTCAACTAATGTTATCAAGTAGGCAGTTGGAAATATGGGCTTAGGACGACACAGGAGATCTAGAGCTAGAAACCATGCAACATGTAGATCATGTTCACAGCCACAGAATATGCACTTGTTACTAGTGTTAATGTTGTCTCGGGCTACTAAACACTTAGATTAATAACTACTAATCAAGGTAGACTCAAATACAGTAATTAATAATTTTAAATTGCCTAAAGGCAATTCAATGAACTCTATAAATCAATAGACTCTATAAATCAACTCTATAACTCAGAATAGACTTTCTTCCAAATACTGAAATCTACATAGATACACATAAAAACTCCTGCAATTCAGGAGTCTTCAGAGATCAGAATACTGCAGGCACTTAAACTGAACTGTCAGGATGCAACACCTCTCCGTGTGTGATCTTACTGCACCTGCCTGCAACACTTTTGAGCTTACAAGACTCAAGACCATAATTCTCCTTTTAGAGATGATGAAACAGGATGAAGAGAGAAAAAAACAACCTGCTCAAGTGGCAGTTAGTGGCATAATCCAGGTCCTGAATATGGGTCATCTGACTCCAAATCCAGTGTTATTACATCTTAGTGATCAGGTGAAGGAAGGGCTATGGCAAGAGGGTCTTGAATCCTTCTGTACACAAATCTATACCTCTAGACTGAAAACTATTTTTAAGTTATGAAACTGTGATTTATAATAATAAATATATATTTGGTCTTTGTCCCATTTCTGGCACAGAGCTCCCCAAACCCTTGGAATTTCCTAAGTAATGAGAGCAAGAGACATGTCTTTTGCTATGTTAATGAAGTGGTTTTTGGACCCACCCCCATCCCAATGAAGGATGGGGGCTGGCTGCCAGGAGAGCCAACCATATGATCAGAGTGTTGGAACTTTTGGTCCTACTCCTCCAATCTCCAGCAAAGGGAGAGGACCAGGAGGTTGAATCAATCACCAATGGCCAATGATTTAGTAAACCATGACTATGTAATGAGGCCTCCATAAAAACCCAAAAGGACAGGGTTGGAGAGGTTCCATGCTGGTGAATACATGAAGGTGCTGGGAGAATGGTACCCGCAGTGAGCATGGAAGCTCCACGCCCCTTCCTACCTACTTTGCCCTATGCACCTCTTCCATCTGGATGTCCATCTGTATCCTTTCTCATATCCTTTAATAAATTAATAAACATAAGTGTTGTACAGAGTTCTGTTAGGCACTCTAACAAATTAATCAAACCCAAGGAGGCGGTCTTTGGAACCTCCAATCTATAGCTGGTTGGTCAGAAACACAGGGCTTGCAACTGGCATCTGAAGTATGTGTGTATGTGGGGGTGGGAGCCGGCTTTGTGCAAATGAGCCCTTAATCTGTGAGATCTGACATTAACTTCAGGTAGATAGCATCAGAATTCAGTTAAATTGTAGGATACCCAGCCACTGTCACAGAGAATTCCTTGGTGTGGGGAAAAGCTTCCATACATTTGCTGACCAAAGTGTCAATGAAGTGTTTAGGTAAAAGTAGAGACACACAGGGAAGAAACACACAGTACGGAAGAAGCGAGTTTTTCCCTACATAGTAAGAAAAAGAGACCTGAGTTTTTCCTTTACACAACTATATACTTCTTTCTTTTTTAGGGTTAAGGCTTTTTTTTTTCTTCTCATTAAAAATCAGTACATGCTCAAAATTCTAATTTTACAAAACTGTAAACGAGAGAAAGTGGCATATCCCCATAATCCCAACTCTCAACAATATGCACTACTAATAGTTTGGAGTATATTCCGCAAGACCATTTTCTCTATTCATCTAATTAATGCACAGGTAGGAGCTGTATAAACGTGTGTATGAGCTTGAATATATTTACACACTTGCAAATGCTTCTACTGGATCAATTTTTAGAAGCAGAATGTTAGATCACTGAGTATATAGTACTTTAAATTTTAATAGCTATTGCCAAATTGCTTTCCAAGGAGATTGTACCAATTTCTACTAGTTGACAAAGAAAATCTGTATAAATACAAATGGCCAAAAGACATATAAACCAAGGAGACCATACGAATTTCTACTGACATACAATATGCGACTGACAAAATCTGTATAAATACAAATGGTCAAAAGACATAAACCAATATTTAATCCCATTTGGTAAAGAAACCCAAATTAAACAAAAGCAGTATATTTATTTTTATCCATCAACTTGGCAAAAAAAATTAAAGACAAATATTATCTAGCGCAGTGTGGGGACAGGAAAACAAGCTCTCTCACAGACTGTTGGAAGAATAACCTGGCTCAACTTCCGGAGGGCATTTTGGCCATGTATGAACATTTTAATGTATATGGACGATGACCCGGCAATTCCACATTTAGGAATGGATCCCACATCAGTAAGTATCCCAGTGCCCAACAATTTACTTACAGTAATGCACAGTCTTCAAAAAAAGAGCAAAAATTTGGAAACAGTTTAAATGTCTATCAATCAGAAATTAAGTCAATTACGTTAAAACCATACAATGGAATATTTTGCAGTCATAAAAAAATGATGCTATGATATTCTTTTTATCATAGAAAAATGTCCATATTAATAAATATATAGAACAATCCCATTTATATATAAATGTATACAAGCCTTAGGAAAAACTTCTTAAAATATATTTCAGAATATCAACAGCTATATCTACATGGAGGAGTAACAGGTAAATTTTAACGATACATTCTGTAATTGTTTTAAACGGTATGCACGTGTTTCCCAACTTTTCATGGTTTCCCATGTCTTTTAAAAGGAAAATGTTGTTAATGCTTTCTTTAACATAAAAGTAGTCAGTACACTAAACCAGATAATGTCCTAAATCCTTTCATATTCTGAAATTCTACATGATAAATAAGAAAATATTTACTCCAGGGGCTTTTTTCCTTCATTATTCCCAAAAAGCATATTCAGTACACTTTCCCTAGATCTTGTGAGGAGACTAAAATACAAGAAATGTTCCTTGTTCTTATCATATTTTGACTTTTAAAATAATAATGATGGCTGCATCTTGGGAGTATAGAGAAGGGGTAGAGAGAATAAGGAAATGATAAAACCCCAACCCAGGCAAAGCGTTTCTCAGGTTTCCAAACTCCCAAAGAAAATCAATGCAAATCTCCAAATTTAGGTCCGAGAGCTAAAAATGAGGACTCACTGCTTTTAAAGATTTATGTATATAATATTATCCTACTCACAACAGATCATTATTCCTGGACCGTTACTGCCGGAGACAAGTCAAGGCAAACACAGCAAGTTAGACTTACATTTAACTATCAGAAAGAATATATTATCTAACCTTTATACATCACATTTTTAAAAACATGCTTATAAAAGCATATTAAAACATTCATTTATGGTTTCAACTCTTATACATTACATGTAGTAAAAAAATAATGACAAATAATTACCTCTCCTATGAAGACTACTATAACACAGTCCAACTTCTCTTCAGGATACAGATTATCAATAAGGGAATGAAGGGTTTCTATGAGGTAAGATTTAACTTCTCTCTTCACTGTGGGAATTCCCATTACTATTGACACTGAAACAAAATAATGATAGTAATTATATAAAAAGATTTCACACTGACAGTACAGAATAACACTAGTATTTCAAAAGTGATTATACCCTCTCAAATTGATAGAAATGACTGAGAAATTGAAATACACTACTCAATAATAATTGAGGAATCAAAATATACTACAAAATGTACTATACGAACAAAAATAAAGCCAAAAAAGGCATACCCATAACAGTGTAATTCTTTTCCACAGGGCTTATCCATAAAAAATGTCAAAGTGCTGATAAAAATGAAGACTTTAAACCTCACATTGAAAACAAGTGACTGTAAAGTATGAACAAATATAAGTTATACAACTAAAAGTTAGAAACACTGAAACATCTTAAAAATCAATGTCTCAAAAAAAAAAATCAATGTCTCAGATATCATGTATATAATGCAATCAGACGGACACGACATCCCTTCTGTGGTTTTCTTGCCAAAAACACATAACCTCAATCTAACCATGAATATCAGACAAATCCAAATTAGGGGGATAATCCACAAAATAATTGTCCAGGTATTTTCTGAAGTGTCCAGATCAGGGAAGACAAAGAAAGAATAAGGAACTGTGTGAGATGGCCGAAGACGAAGGAGACATGACAAGTAAATGAAATACGGGATCCTGAGTTGGATCCTGGAGCAGAAAAAGAAGAATGAGAAAATGACAAAATCTGAAGAGGATCTAAGTTTAGTTAACACTATAGCATCAATGTCAAGTTCCTGGTTTTGATCATTTGAACATTTAGGGGAACCGGGTGAGGTATATGAAAACACTGGGTGTACTTTCCATGCAACTCTTTCAAGTCTAAATTACAGCCAGTTCTACTGTAAGGCTTGTTTTGCAACACAAATTTGTTCCTGAGTGATTAATGTATTAGGCAACTATCTGAGCATAATGTATTTCACATTTGCTTATGTGCAATTTCTCCTCTGGGACAAGCATTCACTAGGTAAACACAGAAAATGGAATCCATTTGAAATGAGTTCAAAAAACTGAACCAAGCAATGTAGAATACACGGACAGTATACACTCCTAACTTCTACCAGCTGCCTCAGTTAACTGCACGTGAAGAACCACACATATCTACATCTAGTGTTGAAATTTCCACCAGATTGCAGATAACCTGCCTTGCATCACATTTCTCAAAACCTTCCAAGCAGCAATCCTTCTGAAGCCCATTTTAACAGGCAAACCTCAAGTATTATTCAGTACCATATTTACTGTAGTACTTAGTATTTTTGAATCATATAGCGTGTGTAAAACTGTGTTTTTGTCTTTTTGTATGTGTAACTAACAAAGTTTCTGACCACTGTGATACTAACCGACTTTTCTCCTTTTATTGAACAATTCTGCATAGCATGATAAATTTTAAGAATGCATATATTATGGGGGCGCCTGGGTGGCTCAGCCATTAAGTGTCTGCCTTCGGCTCAGGTCATGATCCCAGGGTCCTGGGATCGAGCCCCGCATCGGGCTCCCTGCTTGGCGGGAAGCCTGCTTCTCCCTCTCCCACTCCCCCTGCTTGTGTTCCCTCTCTAGCTGTCTCTCTCTCTCTCTCTGTCAAATAAATAAATAAATAAATCTTTAAAAAAAAAAAAAAGAATGCATATATTATAATAGGACTGTAATCCACCGGAAGTTTTTTTTTAATAACACCCTTTAAAAAGCCTTAATATCCTGTTACATAGCAGTAGAGAAATATTTTGCAAATGTTAAAAACATTTAAGTCTTAATAATGTAAACATTTATTAGAAATGTGACAAAATACTTAGAATTCACAAAATTCTGAAATTAGAAGGAAGCTTGAAGATCATGGCTCAGTGAGTCTACCACCATGATTCTGCAAATACTAAGATCCATAATTTGGCTATATGCAAAAGAATGAAACTGGACCAGTTTGTTACACCATATACAAAAATAAACTCAAAACAGATTAAAAACCTAAATGTGAGACACAGAACCATAAAAATCCTAGAAGAGAGCATTGGCAATAATTTCTCTGACATCGGCCACAGCAACATTTTTCTAGATATGTCTCCAAGGCAAGGGAAACAAAAGCAAAAATAAACTACTGGGAGTACACCAAAATAAAAAGCTTCTGCACAGCAAAGGAAACAATCGATAAAACTAAAAGACAATCTACAGAATGGGAGAAGGTATTTGAAAATGACATATCCGATGAAGGGTTAGTATCCAAAATAACTAAAGAACGAATACAACTGAACAACCAAAAAAACAAATAATCTAATTTAAAAGGGGGCAGAAAGATATTTCTCCAAAGAGGACATACAGATGGCCAACAAGACACATGAAAAGATGCATGACATCACTCATCATCAGAGAAAGGCAAATCAAAACCACAATGAAAACACCTCACATCTGTCAGAATGGTTAAAATCAACAACACAAGAAAACAGGTGTTGATGAGGATGTGGAGAAAAAAGGAATCCTCATGCACTATTGGCAGAAATGCAAACTGGTGCAGCCACTGTAGAAAACAGTATGGAGGTTCCTCAAAAATTAAAAATAGAACTACCCTATGACCCAGTAACTGCACTATTGGGTATTTACCCAAAGAATATGAAAGCACTAATCCAAAAAGATAAAAGCACCCCTATGTTTACTGCAGCATTATTTACGAGAGCCAAGTAATGGAAGCAGCCCAAGTGTCCATGGATTGATGAAAGGAAAAAGAAGATGTGATACACACATACACACACAATGGAATACCACTCAGCCACAAAAAGAATGCAGTCTTGCCATCTGCAACATTGATGGAGTAAGAGTATATAATGTTAAGAGAATAATTAAGTCAGAGAAAGACAAATGCCATAGGATTTCACCCATAGGTGGAATTTAGGAAACAAAACAAAGGAAAAAAAAAGACACAAACCAAAAAAACAGAGTCTTAACTATAAAGAACAAAGGTTACCAGAGGGGAGGTGAATGGGAGGATAGGTAAAATAGGTGATGGGGATTAGAGAGTACACTTACCATGATGAGCACTGAGGAATACATAAACTGTCGAATCACTAAATTGTACACCTAAAACGAACACTATATATTAACTATGTTGGAATTAAAATTTAAAAAGCAATAACAATCCTCCCCCCCAAAAGAATACTAAAATCCAAATGGTTTAAAAGATATCCCAAAGGTAGATGCCATACTCCTCTCTTCAATTTTGAGATGAAGAGCTTCCTGGGGCTCAAAAGAGATCTGTCATATTTAGACTTCTGGGAAGATGGCAGAGCAGTAAAATCTTGAGCTCACAGACACACAGTGCAACCAACTCTGAAAAAGACTCAAGGGCTGGCACAAGAGACTTTATAGTTAACTGTAGAGAAAGCCACAGTGAGAACTACAAGAGGGGAGGAAATGAACTTAGGTACCAAACCTCTGTGAGACTAACTGCACACAGGACCGAGAAGGGAGAGGAGCAGAATCCACACCAGGTACCACAGGCATGGAGAACCCACACTGGTAAGGTAAGTCCCCATAACATCTGGCTTTGAAAACCAGTGGGGCTTAACTTCCAGAGTTTTAAAATCAGCAGACCCAAATTCTGGGTACTTTAAAATCAGCTGGTGTAGCTCCAAGAGAGCTGGCAGGGATAACAGGAAACTGAGTCCCCACCCTCAAAGAGTCAGCATAACAAAGAACCCTGCAGAGACACCTCAAGGAAGCAGCAGTTTGGAAAGTGCCTGGGGTATCTCAGATTTTGCACTGAAGGGGCAGGAATCTTTAGGAGACTGCAAGAACAAAAGTGCTAGCAAGCACCATTCTCTTACCCCAGGCTCCCTCCCCTCCCCTCCCCCGCATATAGCCAGACACTTGTGGGAACCACCACAAATACTCTCTACATATCTTGCTAGCAACAAGTGCCCCACCTCTGCATTCCCCTTTGGAGGCACCACATCCAATCTGACCCACTCAGCAGGCATGCCTCCAAAACCACCTCTGCCCCAACACACCATGCAAGCAACCCCAGCAGAGACAAGTGCCACTCCAAAGTGACCCCTGCCCTGGGGAGAAGGGAATATAACCATACAAAACCAGCGTGTACCCACAGTCCCAGCAGCCAAACCTTATAGCTGGCAGTGCAGAGACAGTGCCCTACAGCTCAGTATATCTGCAGTCCCAGAGTACACAGACTAAGGACAGGCATCCAATCTGACTGCTGCCCTACTACAAGTCCCCTTAAAGCACAGGGACCAAACCCTGACCAGTGTACCCCAAACAGGTAAAATGGGCCTTTGCAGCCAACTGGACTGAAGGTAAAGGCAGCTCAGTCCCACAGTAGAACCCACACAGCCACACAGGAAAGACCCCGGAGGTGCCTCATTCCAGTGAACAGAGGACACAGTGCTTCAAGACACCACAAGACCTCTTCTTCATAAGGCCACTACTTTCAAGGTCAGGAGATGTAGGTGGTTTCCCTAATACAAAGAAACAAACAAAGAGTTAGACAAAATGAGGAGACAGAGCAATATGGCCCAAATGAAAGAACAGGACAAAAATCACAGGAAGAGAGCTAAATGAAATGGTGATAAGCAATATGCCTGATAAAGACTTCAAAGTAATCGTCATAAAGATACTCACTGGACTTGAGAAAAAAGTGGAGGATCTCAGTAAGACCTTCAACAAAGAGATAGAAAATACAAAAAAGAACCAGTCAGAGATGAAAAATTCAGTAACTGAAATTCCAAATTCACTAGAGCAAATTGATACCAGAATAGAGGAGGCAGAACAACTAAGCAGTGATGTGGAAAACAGAGTAATGGAAAGCAACCAAGCTGAAGAGCAAAAAGTAAAAAGAATAAAAACTGAGAATAGGTTCAGGAAACTCAACATCATCATCAAGCATAGTAACATTCACATTATAGGGATCCCAGAAGACAGAAAGCAACAGAAAATTTATTTGAAGAAATTATTGCTGAAAATTTCCCTACTGCAGGGAAGGAAAAGATATCTAGACTCAAGAAGCACAGAGAGACCCCAACAAAATTTACCCAAGGAAGTCCACAGCAAGACACGTAATAATTAAAGTGACAAAAACAAGTGATGAAGAAAAAATTTTAAAAACAGCAAGAGAAAAGAAAAATTGTATACAAGGGGAACCACATAAGGCTATCAGTTGATTCTCAAACAGAAACTGCAGGCCAGAATGGAGTGGCAAGATATATTCAAAGTCCTGAAAAGATAAAACATGCAACCAAAAAAACTCTATTCAGCAAGGTTATCATTCAGAATAGAAGGAGAGATATGACTTTGCCAGACAAACAAAAGTTAAAGGAGTTCATCACCACTAAGCCAGGCTTATAGAAAAACATTAAAGGGAATTCTTTGAGTAGAAATTAAAGGCCATAATTAAGCATAAGAAAATTATGAAGGGAAAAAATTTCACAGGTGAATGCAAACATATAATAAAAGTAGTAGATTAATCACTTACAAAACCAATAAAGTCAAAAGCCGTAAAAACAATTGTAACTATAAAAATCAGTCAAGAGATTCATAAAAGTACCTATGACATCATGTACATAAACCAGGGGGGGCGGGAGGGGACAGGGAATGCATAGGAAAAATTCAGTGCTTTTAGAATGGGTTCAAAACTTAAGTGACGATAGGAGGAGCAAGATGGTGGAGGAGTAGGAGACCTAAATTTCATCTGGTCCCAGGAATTCAGCTACATAGGGATCAAACCATTCTGAACACCTACGAACTCAACAGGAGATCGAAGAAAAGAATAGCAACAACTCTCTGAACAGAAAAGCGAACACTTTCTGGAAGGTAGGAGGTGCGGAGAAGTGAATCCGAGGCGATATTCAGGAAGATAGAGGGCGGGAGGAGGGAGCCTAGGTCAGCCGCTAGTGGCAAGTGATAGAGCCGCAGAGCACAAAATCAGAACCTTGAGAAGTTGGCTCCGCTGAGGGACGTTGCTCCAGTGGCTAAGTGGGGGGTGGAACCCTCGCTGAGACAGTGTGGTCTCAGGACGCTTGGGGTCACAGAAAGACCGGGGGTGCCTGAATGCGGCAGAACTCCCAGGTATCAGAGCGGGGAAGCCGGCTGCAGAGATGGAGCCAAGGCGCGGGCTCTCAGCTCGGGGTTGCCATAAACCATGATCCGCCGCACAGTCGGGCCACTGCTCCTCCAGCAGGGACCCAACAAGCGGCAGATCCACGGAGACTCCCCTTCCTCCCCGTGGGAGGAGTGGCGCAGAAGCGCACCGCAGGGATCTGCTGGGTTTGGAGACTCCACACCAGGTCGGGTGCCAGAGATAGAAACGCTTGATCACAGACTGGGTGAGCACAGAGTGTGGCTGGGGACTGGGGAGACAGGAGTGACTGACTGCTTTTCTCTGGGGGCGCACTGAGGAGTGGGGGCCCAAGTTCTCGGCTCCTCCGGGGCAGAGATTGGGAGGCCGCCATTTTCACCTCCAAAGCGGAAGGGAAAGCTTGCAGGAAACAAAAGCTCCCGAGAGCAAACCCGAGCAGATTACTTAGCCCGGCAGGGCAAGGGCGGGGCAATTCCGTCTCTGACAAAGACATTTGGGAACCATGGCAACAGGCCCCTCCCCCAGAAGTTCAGCAAGAACAGCCAGCCAAGACCAAGTTTACCCATCAATGAGAACGGCAGAACTCCAGCGCTAGGGGAATACTGCACACAGAATTCATGGCTTTAGTCTTTCAAAGTTAATTTTTTTAATTTTCTTTTTTTTTTTTAATTTGTTTTTCTCCTTTTCACCCAACATTTTATCAATCCCTTTTTTAAAAATCTTTTTTATTTTTCATTTTTAGAGTCATATTCCATCCCTTCATAGTAGTCAATCTTATTTTTGGTATATATATATGAGTCGTTCTCTCTTTAAAATTTTGGGATACAGTTTCTTCTAACAGACCAAAATATACCCTAAATCTCTAGTGTATGGCTTTGTTCTAGTCTCCTACCTGATCACATTCTCCTTTTTTTTTAAATTTCTCTTCTTTCTTTTTTCAACCAATTTCTTATCTTATCAATTCCTTTTACAAAATCTTATAATTTTCATCTATACAGTCATATTCCATCCCTACATCATATTCACCCTTATTTTTGTACATATATAAGCTTTTCTTTCTTTACAATTTTGGGAGGCAGTTTCTTCTAACAGACCAAAACATGCCCAAAATCTAGTGTGTGGCACTGATCTATTCACCAGCCTGATCATATCTGACCATATTCTTTTTTTTTAATCCTTTTCTTTTTCTTTTTCCTTTATTTCCCTTTCTTTTCCACCGGTTACAGGTCTCTTCTGATTTGCTTTAGCATGTATTTTTCTGCGGTCATTGTTACCCTGTTAGCATTTTGTTCTCTCATTCATCTATTCTCCTCTGGAAAAAAATGACAAGATGGAAAAAATCACCTCAAAAAAAAAAAAAAAAAAAAGAACAAGAGGCAGTACTGACTGCCAGGGACCTATATCAATACGGACATCAGTAAGATGTCGGAACTAGAGTTCAGACTGACGGTTATAAAGATACTAGCTGGGCTTGAAAAAAGCATGGAAGATACTAGAGAAACCCTTTCTGGAGAAATAAAAACTAAAATCTAACCAAGTCGAAATCAAAAAGGCTATTAATGCAGTGCAATCAAAAATGGAGGCTCTAACTGCTAGGATAAATGAGGCAGAACAGAGAATTAGTGATATAGAAGACCAAATGATGGAAAATAAAGAAGCTGAGAAAAAGAGAGATAAACAACTATTGGATCATGAGGGCAGAATTCGAGAGATAAGTGATACCATAAGACGAAACAATATTAGAATAACTGAGATCCTAGAAGAAGAAGAAAGAGGGGGGCAGAAGGTATATTGGAGCAAATTATAGCCTAATTTGGGGAAGGAAACGTATCAAAATCCAGGAGGCACAGAGAACCCCCCTCAAAAATCAATAAAAATAGGTCAACAACCTGACATCTAATAGTAAACCTTACGAGTCTCAAAAACAAAGAGAAAATCCTGAAAGCAGCTCGGGAAAAGAGATCTGTAACCTACAATGGCAGAAACATTAGATTGGCAACAGACCTATCCACAGAAACCTGGCAGGTCAGAATGGACTGGCATGATATATTCAGAGCACTAAATGAGAAAAATGTGCAGCCAAGAATACTATATCCAGCTAGGCTGTCATTGAAAATAGAAGGAGAGATTTAAAGCTTCCAGGACAAACAAAAACTGAAGGAATTTGCAAACATGAAATCAGGCCTACAAGAAATACTGAAAGGGGTCCTCTAAGCCAAGAGAGAGCCTAAAAGTAACACAGACCAGAAAGGAACACAGACAATATACAGTAACAGTCACCTTACAGGCAATACAATGGCACTAAATTCGTATCTTTCAATAGTTACCCTGAATGTAAATGGGATAAATACCCCAATCAAAAGACACAGGGTATCAGATTGGATAAAAAAACAACACCCATTGATATGCTATCTGCAAGAGACTCATTTTAGATCCAAAGACACCCCCAGATTGAAAGTGAGGGGGTGGAAAACCATTTACCATGCTAATGGACACCAAAAGAAAGCTGGGGTGGCAATCCTTATATCAGACAAATTAGATTTTAAATCAAAGACTATAATAAGAGATGAGGAAGGACACTATATCCTATTTAAAGGGTCTACCCAACAAGAAGATCTAACAATTGTAAATATCTATGCCCCTAACATGGGAGCAGGCAAGTATATAAGCCAATTAATAACAAAAGCAAAGAAACACATCGACAACAATACAATAATAGTGCGGGACTTTAACACCGCCCCCCCCAACTGAAACGGACAGATCATCTAAGCAAAAATCAACAAGGAAATAAAGACTTTAAATGACACACTGGACCAAATGGACTTCACAGATATATTCAGAACATTCCATCCCAAAGCAACAGAATACACATTCTTCTCTAGTGCCCATGGAACATTCTCCAGAATAGATCACATCCTAGGTCACAAATCAGGTCTCAACCGGTACCAAAAGATTGGGATCATTCCCTGCCTATTTTCAGACCACAATGCTTTGAAACTAGAACTCAATCACAAGAGGAAAGTCGGAAAGAACTCAAATACATGGAGGCTAAAGAGCATCCTACTAAAGAATGAATGGGTCAACCAGGAAATTAAAGAAGAATTTAAAAAATTCATGGAAACAAATGAAAATGAAAACACAACTGTTCAAAATCATTGGGCTGCAGCAAAGGCGGTCCTAAGAGGAAAGTATATAGCAATACAAGCTTTTCTCAAGAAACAAGAAAGGTCTCAAGTACACAACCTAACCCTACACCTAAAGGAGCTGGAGAAAGAACAGCAAATAAAGCCTAAACTCAGCAGAAGAGAAATAATAAAGATCAGAGCAGAAATCAATGAAATAGAAACCAAAAGAACCGTAGAACAGATCAACAAAACTAGGAGCTGGTTCTTTGAAAGAATTAAGAAGATTGATAAGTCTGGACAGGAGTTTATCAAAAAGAAAAGAGAAATCATCCAAATAAATAAAATCATGAATGAAAGAGGAGAGGTCACAACCAACACCAAAGAAATACAAACAATTATAAGAACATATTATGAGCAACTCTATGCCAGCAAATTAGATAACCTGGAAGAGATGGATGCATTCCTAGAGATGTATCAACTACCAAAAATGAACCAGGAAGAAATAGAAAACCTGAACAGACCTATAACCACTAAGGAAATTGAAGCAGTCATCAAAAATCTCCCAAAAAACAAAAGCCCAGGGCCAGATGGCTTCCCAGGGGAATTCTACCAAACATTTCAAGAAGAATTAATATCTATTCTTCTGAAACTGTTCCAAAAAATAGAAATGGAAGGAAAACTTCCAAACTCATTTTATGAGGCCACCATTACCTTGATCCCAAAACCAGACAAAGACCCCATCAAAAAGGAGAATTACAGACCAATATCCCTGATGAACATGGATGCAAAAATTCTCACCAAAATACTAGCCAATAGGATCCAACAGTACATTAAAAGGATTATTCACCACGACCAAGTGGGATTTATCCCTGGGCTGCAAGGTTGGTTCAACATCCGCAAATCAATCAACGTGATACAATACATTAACAAAAGAAAGAACAAGAATCATATGATCCTCTCAATAGATGCAGAAAAAGCATTTGACAAAGTACAGCATCCTTTCTTGATCAAAACTCTTCAGAGTATAGGCATAGAGGGTACATACCTCAATATCATAAAAGCCATCTATGAAAAACCTACAGCAAATATCATTCTCAATGGGGAAAAACTGAGAGCTTTCCCTTTAAGGTCAGGAACGTGGCAGGGATGTCCACTATCACCACTGCTATTCAACATAGTATTGGAAGTCCTAGTCACAGCAATCAGACAACAAAAAGAAATCAAAGGCATCCAAATCGGCAAAGAAGTCAAACTCTCACTCTTTGCAGATGATATGATACTTTATGTGGAAAACCCAAAAGACTCCACCCCAAAACTGCTAGAACTCATACAGGAATTCAGTAAAGTGGCAGGATGTAAAATCAATGCACAGAAATCAGTATACACCTACAACAAGACAGAAGAAAGAGAAATTAAGGAGTCGATCCCATTTACAACTGCACCCAAAACCATAAGATACCTAGGAATAAATCTAACCAAAGAGGCCAAGAATCTGTACTCAGAAAACTATAAAATACTCATGAAAGAAATGGAGGAAGACACAAAGAAATGGAAAAACGTTCCATGCTCATGGATTGGAAGAACAAATATTGTGAAGATGTCAATGCTACCTAGAGCAATCTACACATTCAATGCAATCCCTATCAAAATACCATCAACTTCTTTCAAAGAAATGGAACAAATAATCCTAAAATTTGTATGGAACCTGAAAAGACTCCGAATAGCCAGAGATATGTTGAAAAAGAGAAGCAAAGCTGGTGGCATCACAATTCCGGACTTCAAGCTCTATTACAAAGCTGTAATCCTCAAGACAGTATGGTACTGGCATAAAAACAGACACACAGATCAATGGAACAGAATAGAGAGCCCAGAAATGGACCCTCAACTCTATGGTCAACTCATCTTTGACAAAGCAGGAAAGAATGTCCAATGGAAAAAAGACAGTCTCTTCAACAAATTGTTTTGGGAAAATTGGACAGCCACATGCAGAAGAATGAAACTGGACCATTTCCTTATACCACACACAAAAATAGACTCAAAATGGTTGAAAGACCTAAATGTGAGATAGGAGTCCATCAAAATCCTAAAGGAGAACACAGGCAGCAATCTCTTCGACCTCAGCTGCAGCAACTTCTTTCTAGAAACATCTCCAAAGGCAAGGGAAGCAAGGGCAAAAATGAACTACCGGGACTTCATCAAGATAAAAAGCTTTTGCACAGCAAAAGAAACAATCAACAAAACCAAAAGACAATCGACAGAATGGGAGAAGATATTTGCAAATGACGTATCAGATAAAGGGCTAGTATCCAAAATCTATAAAGAACTTATCAAACTCAACACCCAAAGAACAAATGATCCAATCAAGAAATGGGCAGAAGACATGAACAGACATTTTTCCAAAGAAGACATCCAAATGGCCAACAGACACATGAAAAAGTGCTCAGCATTGCTCGGCATCAGGGAAATCCAAATCAAAACCTCAATGAGATACCACCTCACACACCAGTCAGAATGGCTAAAATTAACAAGTCAGGAAACGACAGATGTTGGCAGGGATGTGGAGAAAGGGGAACCCTCCTACACTGTTGGTGGGAATGCAAGCTGGTGCAGTCACTTTGCAAAACAGAGTGGAGATTAATCAAAAAATTGAAAATAGAGCTACCATACGACCCAGCAATTGCACTGCTGGGTATTTACCCCAAAGATACAAACAGGGATCTGAAGGGGTACGTGCACCCCAATGTTTATAGCAGCAATGTCCACAATAGCCAAACTGTGGAAAGAGCTAAGATGTCCTTCTACAGATGAATGGATAAAGAAGATATGGTATGTGTGTATATGTATATATATGTATATAAATATGTATATATACATATACACACACACAATGGAATATTATGCAGCCATCAAAAGGAATGAAATCTTGCCATTTGCAACAACGTGGATGGAACTGGAGGGTTTATGCTGAGCGAAATACGTCAATCAGAGAAAGACATGTATCATATGATCTCACTGATATGAGGAATTCTTAATCTCAGGAAATAAACAGGGTTGCTGGAGTGGTGGGGGGTGGGAGGCATGGGGTGGCTGGGGGATAGACATTGGGGAGGGTATGTGCTATGGTGAGCGCTGTGAATTGTGTAAGACTGTTGAATCACAGACCTGTACCTCTGAAACAAATAATACATTATATGTTAAAAAAAAAAAAAAGAAGGTAGTAGGAAGGGAAAAATGAAGGGGGGGGAAATTGGAGGGAGAGATGAACCATGAAAGACTATGGACTCTGAGAAATAAACTGAGGGTTCTAGAGGGGATGGGGGTGGGGGGATGGGTTAGCCTGGTGATGGGTATTAAAGAGGGCATGTACTGAATGGAACACTGGGTGTCATACGCAAACAACGAATCATGGAACACTACATCAAAAACTAATGATGTATGCTTGGTGATTAACATAACATAATAAAAAAAAACTTAAGTGACCATCAATTTAATGTAGACTGCTATACACATAGGATGTCTATATGAACCTAATGGTAACAAATAAAAAACCTGTAATAGATACATAAGAAAACAAAGAGAAAGGTATCCAAGCGTAACACTAACAAAATCCATCAAACCACAGAGGAAAGAGCAAGAGAAAGAAGAACTGCAAAACAACCATAAAACAAGTAACAAAATGGCATTACATACATACTTATCAATTATCATTTTAAATGATATGGACTAAATACTCCAATCAAAAGACATAAGGTGATTGAATCGATAAAAAAGCAAGACCATATATATGCTGCCTATAAGAGACTCATTTCAGACTTAAAGACACATGCAGATTGACAACGAAGGGATGGAAAAACATTTACCATGCAAATGGAAGTAAAAACAAAACTGGGAAAGCAAAACTTCTATCAGACAAAACAGACTATAAAACTAAAACTGTAAAAAGAGACAAAGGACACTACATAATGATAAGGGGATCTGACAGAAGGATATAACAACTGTATATATTTATGCACTGAACATGAGAGCACCTAAGTACATAAAACAACTATTAACAGACATAAAGGAAGAAATTAACAGTACTACAATAATATTAGGAGATATCCACTTACAGTAATAGATAGATCATTGAGACAGAAAAATCAACAAGGGAAGAGTGGCTTTGAATGATAAATTAGATATATTAGAACATTCAATCCAAAAACAGCAGATTACACATTCCTTTCAAGGGAATATGGGAAATGCTCCAGAATAGATCAAATGTTAGACCACAAAACGAGTCCCAATAAATTGTAAAAGATTGAAATCATGCCATCCATCTTTTCCAACCACAATAGTATGAAACTAGAAATCAATCACAAGAAAAAATCTGGAAAGAACACAAATACATGAGGATAAATAAGAAACTACTAAACAATGAATGGGTCAACCAAGAAATCAAAGAGGAAATAAAAAAATACGTGGAGAACATGAAAATGAAAACAAAATAGTCCAAAATCTTTGGGAGGCAACAAAAGCTGTTCTAACAGAAAAGTTTATAGCAACACAGGTTTATCTCAAGAAACAAGAAAAATCTCAAGTAAACAACCTAACATTTAAAGGAGCTGGAAAAAGAAGAACAAACAAAGCCCAATGCCAGTAGAAAGAAGGAAATAATAAAGATTAGAGCAGAAATAAATGAAATAGAGACTTAAACAGTAAAACAGATCACTGAAATCAGGAGCTCGTTCTTTGAAAAGATCAAGAAAATTAATATACCCTCAGTATAAAAGCACTACATAAAAAGATAACTACAGGCCAGTATCTTTCATGAACATAGATGCAAAAATCCTCAACAAAATATTAGCAAACTGAATCCAACAATATGATAAAAATCATTCACCATAATCAAGTGGGATTTATTCCAGGGATGAGAGGGTGGCTCAATATTCACAAATAAATCAACATGATACATCATATTAACAAGAGAAAAGACAAAAACCATATGATCTTCTCAATAAAAGCAGAAAAAGCATTTGACAAAATCCAGTATCTGTCATGATAAGAACCCTCAACAAAGTGGGTTTAGGGAGAACATACCACAATACAATAAAGACCATATATGAAAAATTCACAGCTAGCATCACACCCCATGGTGAAAAACTGAGAGCTATTCCTCTAAGATCAGGAACAAGACAAGGATGTCCACTCTCACCACCGTTATTCAACCTAGGAATCAAAGTCCTAGCCACAGCAGTCAGACAGGAATAGGATATAAAAGGCATCCAGATTGGTAAGGAAGAAGTAAAACTTTCACTATTTGCAGATGACATGATACTAAATATAGAAAACCCTCAAGACTCCACCAAAAACTGCTAGAACTGATAAATGAATTCAGTAAAATCACAGTATACAAAATATACAGAAATCAGTTGCATTTCTATTCACTAATAATGAGATAGCAGAAAGAGAAATTAAACAATAATCTCATTTACAATTGCACCAAAAAGAATAAAATACTCAGGAATAAATTTAACCAAGGAGGTAAAAGACCCATACTCCAAAAACTAAAGAACACGGATGAAACAAACTGAAGATGACACAAACAAATGGAAAGATACTCCATGCTCATGGCTTGGAAGAATCCATATTGTTAAAATGTCCATACTACCCAAAGCAATCTACAGATTCAATGCAATATGTATCAAAGTAACAACAGCATTTTTCACAGAACCTGTTGCTTCTTTCTGTTCTTAGGAGAAAAGCCCAAATCCAGTAAATGGTCTGCAAGGTCCTGCATTGTCTGTCTCCAGTACATCTCTAGTCTCATCTTATTCCATGCTTCCCCTCACCCTACACTTCATCTACAGTGACCTTCTTTCATTTTCTAGAACATTCCATGCTCCCTCCATCACAGGGCTTTTGTGATGCTCTTCTCATTTTCTGGAATACTTTTTTCTCCCATGTGGTAGCCATAATAATGTTGTCCCTACCATGTCCATGACCTAATTCCTGGAATTTTTTAGTATATTACCTAACATGCCCAAAGGGATATTGTGGATTTGATTAAGGATGTTGAGATTGGAAGGTTATCCTGGATTACCCAGGTGAGCCTAATGAACTCACAAGGGTCCTTATGAGAAGAAGGTGGGAGAGTCTGTGAGAGGAGGAGATGTGACAATGTAAGCAAGAGGTCAGAGTCACAGAGAGATCTGCAGATGAAGAAGGGGCACTGATGAATGTAGCCAGCCTCTGGAAGCTGGAAAAGGAAAGAAGTGGATTATCCCCTAAAGCTTCAGAAGGAACACACCCTAGTCAACACATTGATTTTAGGACTTCTGGCCACCAACACTAGAAGATAATAAACTTATGCTGTTTTAGGTCACTGGGTTTATGGTAATTTTTACAGCAGAATTAAGCAACTCATACACCCACCTTCACCAGTAACTACATTGTTCACTGATCTCACATCTAATCCATTTTTAAGACTTCCTTAAAATCCTTAATTGAGGTAAATGCCCCTTTTATATATTATCAAGGCATCCTTTGTATCACCAATTAAGGTTGTAGCTGTACAATTATTTACATAATTAATTATTTAACTCATGCATTCTCCTTTACTAGACTGAAGCTCCACAACACAAGGAACCACATCTAATTTTGTGTACCAAAGTACCCAGCAAAGTACCTGGCACATAACAAGTGCTCATGGATTTTCTTTCACTTCAGCACAAAAAACAACCTGCTGTCCTCTACCATCAGTAATGCCATTTTGGTAGGTAACCTGTGGAGGGTCTTTCTTTAGCCATCTTGCTCAGCACTAAATGGCCCCTGAATCTGAGGAGCTGTGAGTTTCTTCAACTCAAAGAAATTTTCTTCTATTATATATTTGGGTATTTCCTCTCTTCACTCCCTTCACTCTCCTTCTGAAATTTCTATTAGATAGATATTAAAACTTTGGTCTACCCCAATTCTTTGTGCCCTCTATGCAGCATTCCAGAAGAACTACACAGCTCAATCTTTCAGATTGCTAATCTGATCTTTAGCTGTCTCTACTCTGCTTATTAGTACATCTATATGGAAATTTTAAATATAATCAATGAAATTAGAACACAGAGATATCCAATTGATCCTTTATGAACTGGCCTCTCATCCCTCTAAAATATATTGATTATGTGTAATTTCTAAATTATATTCTCCTTGCTCTGCAAATTCTATTTCCTTGAGTATTAAGTCATTCACAATGTGGGTTTCCTTAAATATTTTGTAACCCTCATTGTACAATATGCCCTTTTACCCATCTGTAGTTGTATCTATTTATTGCAACCTGCAAATTTCGGGGAAGGATCTAGATATGGTGTGGGTAGGATGGGCTGGCAGTTTTTTGTTCTTCACAAAGGAATTCAAGCCCCTCTTTAGACAGTCAGTAGATGCCTGGAACACATTCTCCCTCTTTAGTCTTAGGAAGACTTAACCGGTCTGAGTGCTGTTCCTTATTTAATCAGCCTGACCACTGAAGAACAGAATTTTTAGCAAGAAGCAGTTTTTCTTTGATCTAAAAAACAGAAGGGGCACCTGGGTGCTCAGTTGGTTAAGTGTCTGCCTTTGGCTCAGGTCATGATCCCAGGGTTTGGGGATTGAGTGAGCCCTGCATCGAGCTCCCTGCTCAGTGGGAATCTGCTTTTCCTTCTGCCCTTCCCCTTGCTTGTATTCTCATTCTCTCGCTCTCAAATAAATAAATAAAATCTTAAAAACAACAACATAAAAAACCCAAAAAACAAAACAAAACAAAAAAACCACCAGAAGTTCTTAATATAAAGTCCCTAAAAAGATTTTGGAGTTCCACAAAACCCCAGAAATTATATACAGAATTACTTTTTCTATGTGCATTTTTCTAAATAGAAAGTTTATAGCTTTCCTAGGATAGCCAAAGGGTTCTTTGACTCTAAAAATGTTAAGAACCATTGCTTAAGGATTTAGGAAGGTGATTTTAATGTAAATCTGAGGGTTTTCTTGTTTTTGTTTTTTTGTTTGTTTGTTTTTTCAAGTTTTCTGCTTTTTCTAACTCTCAAAAAATAGTGCCAGCTTAGTAACAATGTTAACTAGTGGAAATCTGGTTGACCAAGATTTCATTATATTTATGATAAAGTCAAACAAATGGGATGGAAAATAAGTATCTTCAAAAGGGTAAGAGAATGTCACATTCACAAAATAACAAGGAGCTACTAAGGAGAACCTATTAGATGTTGTGAGAAGTTTTAAAGGACTTTAAAAATACTTGTACTTTCTTTTCATTTGATATTCTTATTAATGAAGACATCATCTAAACCAACATGTACTAAATGACTGAGACATCCTACCCAAATAATGATTATTAAAGGGAGAGATATAATACCAACTTCAGAAATAATGATCAATGTTCTAAAGAAAATAATTTAGAGTACACCACACATCTTGTTAGTCTTTGTACATCCAGCACCTACTGGATAAGTATTTATTGAATCAATAAGGAAATGGAAGAATGAGTTAGTCTGAACATGGTATTTTAAGAATTATCACTTCCTCCTTAGGAAGGCAGTGTGCAATTTTAAATGATTCATAAAGTAGAAAGACGGCAGAACTAAAAAAAGACAAATATAAAAGCTTATGCTAATAGATCAAATAATATGAGAAAATGCAACACACACACAAAGTAAAATACCTAAGAATCCTACTGAATCAAAAGCAGATTAAATCAGTCTTTTCAAAAACATTATCACAAAGATGAATTTCAGTATCTATCAAGTAATGGTTTTAACAAAAGACAAAAGACTTACTAGGGGAGCAAAACAATATTTTGCTATCTACATTTTAAAATCTCCAAAGAAAAGATTAACAAAGTCAAAATAGAGGAATAAAAATCATGAAAGAACAGTAAGTAGGACCCACAAGGAAAATTCAAGCTCTGGCAGTTCTAACAGAAAGAAAAAAAATATGGAGTAAACTATCTTTGCACTATATGAGGAAAAAAAAGCAACCCAAAGTATTTCTATTATTGTCTGAAAGATTAAATGAAAGTGATTATATGCCTTCCAGCTCTCTAAGAAAAAGCAGGGGCAAACATAAGAAAACCTCTCCTGATGAGACTGTGAGAACTACTAATGTTGAAAGAAGACACAAGAAAAAAAAGTCATCTCAAATTTTTAAAAGAGAAAAATTACAAAGGTTTAAACATTTTTCTGCCCAGAGATGGGGCTTACACCAGATTTCTCATGACCCTTTTCAGCTCTATACTCTGATCTATGGAGTAAAATAGATACCTCCTTTCAACGTAAATGAGTCCTAAGTTATTATGCAGAGAGAAGGAATTATTCTTCTTTGACCTGACAGGCTTCTAATGGTCAATGTTATACTCCAAGATCCAATTAAGACCAGCAGCACAACCACAGTAAGAAACAAAATAAACATACCTCCTGTTCTTCCATTACCAATCTGCAGAGCAGGCTGAAGGCTTCTCTCATTTTGCAATAAATGAGGCAAATGATAATAAATACTTGGCACTTGAAGAGATTTTTTGCTTGTTAACTCCTTTAATAGCTTTAGGGTATTATCTAAAACAGAAAAGCATAATTAATGCACAGGAGCACCTTACTTACAGAAGTTGCTAATTTTACAAATATAGCAGTAAAAATTTATGAGAACTAGAACTGTCCCGATTTCATACTTTGGTGAATAAGATCTCCATTTAAAATGAAAAAGGACACTTCTGCAACGAGTCTCAGAGTCCCATTGTTGACAGCACTCTGAAGAAGCTGAAGTACCCTGAGAAGGCGGAATGCTTTAATCACTTGCCATGATAAAGGTTCAGAACTCAGGCCCTGCAGAACACACTCTAAACATGCTACCCATTTATGAAAATATAATAAGCACATTCACCACCAATAACTTTCACTTTCCTTATGCTATTCTATTTTACTGAATTTTCACATGGAAGATATTTTTTTTCCCCAAAAAATACAAGTACAATAATTTAAACTGCACAATTTGAGAATGCTCTGTACAGATCCTAACTTTCAAGTAGCTTTTCCATTTTCCTTAGAGGAGTTAATGAATCCTTTAATATAATATGAAATAAAAACTCAATCTAGTAGGCAATATTGTTTTAAAATTCCAACTATATTATAATTTAACCTTTAAAATACAGAAGTTAGCAGTAAGGACTTAAAGCCTCGAAGATTTCATGCAAAACTCTATGAAAACTCCATTAAAAATATGACAAGAACCAAAAAATTCACAAAAGAAATGCAAATGACTGCTATATTAACAATTAATCTCATAAGTAAAGAAACAACTATAAATTACAAGACACCAATTTCAACCTATCAACTTAGCATAAGATTAAATAATAATATTAGAGGGATGCCTGGGTGGCTCAGTCGGTTAAGCGTCTGCCTTTGGCTCAGGTCATGATTCCAGGGTCCCGGGATCAAGTCCCGCATCGGGCTCCCTGCTCCGCGGGGAGCCTGCTTCTCCCTCTGCCTCTGCCTCTCTCTCTCTCATGAATAAATAAATAAAATCTTTAAATAATAATAATAATAATATTAGATATTGGTGGTAATGTGGTATATGTTTCAGCTCTTCAGAAGAGCATCAAAAACCCTAAAACATGTCTGCCTTACTAGTCAATAATTTCCCTTTTAGCAACTTCACTTTTGTACACTCAATAAATATTTAGTGATTATCTATTTTGTCCCAGCCACTGTGTCATGTGTTTAGAAATGTTAGTCATAGATCCTTGTTTTTAAGGAATTCATAATGTAACGAAATAACATAAGGACTACCAATTTATACACAAAGACGTTCATCGCAGAGTTATAAACTGGGGAGAAAAAACAACACAGAAAAACCCTATTTGCCTAGTAGAAAAATATTTAATACATTATGGTATATGGTTAACTGACATATGGCCATTGAAAATGGCATTTTTGAAGAGTATTCAATGACACAGTAAAATGCTAATAGCCTAATTTCAAAAGTAAAACAGGCTCTAACACACAATCACAATTTTGAAGAAAAACATAAATGGAAAAAAGACTAGAAGGAAATAAAAAATGTTAATAAAAAACACTTGGCAGAGCAGGCTTATGGGTGGCTTATTTTTTATTATCTATACCATTCCATAATTTTAAATGTTACTGTGTCATAACACACATTTCACAATCAGGAGGGGAAACACGGAGCATGAAAATTTAAAAATAAGGTCAGGTAGTGAATCTAAGACAAGAGGAATGAATGCTAAAGGATGGAAAAAGATGCTGCTAAATGAAAAAGTATATTAATCTTGAAAGATTACATAAATTTTGAGGTAACTGATTATATACATATGTTAATTTAATTATTAGACTAAGAAAATCACAGAAACAGAGAGGATAATTGACATTCATCTTACTCTAACCATAAGTTCTTAGAGAAGGAACAGATCAGATACCCCCAAAAGTACACACTGTAATAAAACCATATTTTTTTCTTATAAGTCAGAGATAAGAGTACTAATTGCTTCAAATAGCTCAAAGGTTCTCCAGAGTCTGAATAAGGTCCATACAAGTCACAACATAAACATGTAAAAACACAAAATTAAATTTTTAATCTCATTTGAAATATGCTTTTTAAAAGATCTGGCTTGGGGCGCCTGGGTGGCTCAGTCGTTAAGCATCTGCCTTCGGGTCAGGTCATGATCCCAGGGTCCTGGGATAGAGTCCCATGTGGGGTTCCCTGCTCAGCAGGGAGCCTGCTTCTCCCTCTCCCACTCCCCCTGCTTGTGTTCCTTCTCTCACTCTCTAATAAATAAAAATTATAATAATAGTAAAAAAATAAAAGATGTGGCTTTTTGCTATTGGGGAAATTTATCCAACTGAAATCTAAATCAATATTACACTACTCCCTTAAAATCAAATTTAACAATTAAAATTGTTTTATAATTTACCATTATAGGAAAGTTTTGTGTGATGTTTCTCTCTGAAAACAGTAATAAATATTGGCTGATAAGCTACTTTAAACGACTTTCAAACAAATTACTTCACATAACCCCTTGAAAATACAATTTTTAAACTAAACATATTATTTGTACCTGAAAATTTATTTAATGCATCCTTACTTCCATTTGCTTCTGCTCCTACACGCTTGAACTGTTGTACAATGGCGTTTAATTCAGAAGAGCGCTGAGAGATTCTATGTTCAGCTATTCGAAGACGTTCTTTCAAGGCAAGAAACTCTCGTTGATAAGCAATCAGTTTTTCTAGAAGCAAAACCAAAAGTTTTTAATATATTTAAAAAAAACATAAAATATAACTGTAAGATCAGAAATTTTAAAGTCACATTTTCCAGAAAAAGATATTCATTTATGTATTGATACAGAACTGAAAATAAGAGCCCCAACCAGTTATATATAACAAAGTCTTCACTAATGTAATGCTCCTTTTTGCTTTTTTAGCATTAGAAAGCAATTTATTTTTTTCCCTGAGACTTTCTTTAAATTTCTTTTAATTTAAATTCAAGTTAGTAAACATATAGTGTTTTATTAGTTTCAGGGAATTTAGTGATTCATCAGTTGTATATAACACCCAGTGCTCATTCCATCACATGCCCTCCTTAATGCCTGTCACCCAGTTACCCAGTCCCCCACGCACCTCCCCTCCAGCAACCCTCAGTTTGCTCCCTATAGTTAAGAGTCTCTTATGGTTTGTCTCCCTCTCTGTTTTTATCTTATTTTTCCTTCCCTTCCCCTAATGTTCATCTGTTGCTCTTAATATCTGTAAGAATGCAAGCACTTTCTACTTATCACTTAAGAAATATAAAGATAGGGAGAAAAGGACAAAAGTTTTTAGGATTAACACTTCAAGCATAATACTAACATCATTTCTCAAAAGGTTCAAACAGTTATAAAGACCTTATTTGAATTAAGACGACAGAGATGAAGTATTGAAATTGATGGTAATATATCTAATATTAAATTACCTCTTTTATAGCATAATTACTTATTTCCATAGGCCATTTCCTCTGTACTTCCTATTCTGCAAAGATTTCCCTAGGCCAGACTTTGGCCAAATTCCTGATTCCTAAAAACCCTATCAGGCAGATGTAAAAAAAAAAAAAAAAGTGGGATGACCCCAGTTAAAAGACATCTGTTTTAATTTGAGAGAATCACAAGTCAGGAAAACCTGATCTAGGAAATAAAAGTGGATTTTATGAGGATAAATGTAGGCATTGAAACCACAGCATCAGACAGCTCAGAGAGACAAAGTGCAGAGTGAGAAGAGGCCTAAGGACAGAACCTGACATCAAAATCTAAGAGATGGTGGAAGAAAAAGCATTCATTAATCTCGATCAGCAATGCTGAAAGATAGCTGAGGCTATGGGAATAGGAGTAATTTCCACAACCTCATTAAACTAAGAGAAACCCAAACAATGGTTTTCAACTTCTGTATCAAGCTGGATAATCCAAGGCTACTATTTTGACATCTAAACAAAACACACTTTAGAAAGACTACTTTTTATCTAATATTATTAACTCTGCTTTATTCAAGGATAGACTCAATAAGAAACAGACTTACAAAAAATAAATCTGCATGTTTCATAAAGCTAGTCTTAAAAACAGGCATTTATGTTGTTCCTTGTCCCTTACACAAAAGCCCACACAGTAAACATCTCTTCAGAATTTTGTGGCAGGGAAAAAAAAAGTCTGTCCTGCTCAACTGTCACTCTTCCCTATATTGAACAAGGACAGCCATGTAAGCAGCTGTATTCTGCCTTCACTTGCTGGCTGTAGGAGGGAAGGAAGGAGAAAGCAGGCTGTGATTAGGTTAGGCATATAGGGAGCTCTGAGGTGCCAGCAAGGTCCTAGTGACAGACCTGGGTGGTGGTCCAATAAAATTCATTATTATGCATTCATAGTTCAGGCACTTGTCCATACACATAAACTCATTAAATAAATGTCAAAAAGATACTATTCACAAACACAAAACTATAAACAAGCATAGTCTAACAAAAACTGTAACAATTATAACAAGAGATACTCAAGATTCATGTGATTAAAACTACAAACCCCTTACTGACCCCTATATTAAGAGTAAATGAAGTCACCTCTTAATCCTAAGTGAGAAGACGCAAATTTGTAAAAAAAAAAAAAAAAGATAAATTCTACCCTAAGTTAAATAATAAATTCAATTCAATACCTTTCAAAAAAAATAATGAAACCTTTTTGGAATATGACTTTTTACATGTGATTCTAAAATTCACCCAGAGGAGAGAATGTGTTTAAAGAGGAAAAATAAATAAATAAATAATAAAGGGGAACTTGCTCTGAGATCAGAACACACTAGAAGGCTACAGAAATTAAAACAGTGTGGACAGGAGCCAATTACACCAAGCAGGCTGCGTCCACAATCAGCTCGAGTGAGCGGTCCCTTCAGTTCTTCTCTCTTTACGTGAGCAAGTTAAAATCCTCTCCTGAATACTCATGCAGTGCTGAGACTGTGGTTTCTTGACACCATCCACCCAAAAGAGATTTAGAACTCTCTGGAGAATAAGTTTAAGATGAACCTCAAACAATCTGGTGTAAAGTAAGAAAACACTATTAAAACAAACAAACAAAAACAAAAACAAATACCACAGGACTTGTCGAAAGGGCACAACAAGGTACCTAAGGGGCTCCCGACCAAATTAGGGACACATTTAAGTACAAAACAAATATTGATAGTAACAGATGAGGGTGATGGGTTTCTTATAGCAGAGTGCCAAATAATAAATGTAGAAGGAATGATGAATGTTGGGGAAAAATCCCCATTTTGCAGCTATCACAGCAATAACTGATTCAGGCAAGAATCAAAAATAGATGCTAAGACTAGCAGGTCAAAGTGTGCTGAGGAACGGGGTATGTATGTCACTTCAGAGTATCTCCCTACAAAGTACTCATTAACTTACAAAGGAAAAAATATGCTAATTTTACCATGGAGAAACCTGGCAGATATCTTCCTTTAGTGATCAGAGTTCACATCAGCAACCAGAAAACAGACATGACATGCCTCCTGATGTGAGGCAGAGAGGACACGTCTCATTTGTGTGGCATTCCTGCCAAAAATGCCTAATCTAAATCTAATCTCAAGGAAACATCAGACGCATCCAAACTGAGAGACAAGGTACAAAACAAAGAGCTTGTACTATAAAAAAAAGTCATGGTCATTGAAGACAAAGGCTTGTGAGGAACTGCCACAGATGAAGAGACTGAAGGAGCCATGACAACTCAGTGCAAACCATAGTCCTGGGCTGAAACCTGGACCAGAAAAACTCAACGCTACAAGGAACATTACTGGGAAAAAAATAACAGAATATGGGCTACAGACTAGATATTATGCCAATGTTAAATTTCCTAAATTTGATACTCATACTGAAGTACTTTAGCAGAATTTCTTGTTCCTAGAAAATAAACATTAAATTAGTTAGGGGTAAAAAGGCATGATTTCTGTAATTTATACCCAAAAAGTTCGAAAAGAAACAAAATATCTACAAACAGAAAAATTATAGAGGCAAAACAGTCACAACAGGTGAAATGTATCGAAAAGTCATTTTGTACTGCCCTTATGACTCTTCTTCCTTTGAAACTTTTTAAAAAAAGTAAGCTGGAGGACTGGATGGCATACAGGTTAGGTCTTTTGGCAGCTCTTGACTGGGAAGGCGGGAATGGACAGGAGGGCAGTCTCCGTCCTTCTGTGCATTTTCTTGGTACTTTCTGAAACCACTTCCCAGAGTCCAGTTTCACCAATTAGGGAGAGTAACCAGTACCAGCAGAGAAATGTCCCCACCCCTAATCCCAAAACACTGCTCTGCTTTGAGGTGACCTGGCCAGGCTTCTGAAAAGATCCCTTGGGCCCACAGAGGGCTGGATAAAGTCCTAAGTATTTTCTTTCAGCCCAGATGCTAGTGTGGCTGTTAGCCCAAAGCCCACAGCTATGAAAGGGCCCCCAATGGGTCATTTCCCGTCTCTCACAGCCATCCTTGGTTTCTAACTCCATCTTTCCATATTAAAAGGGTTCTCTCCATGACATCAGAGCAAGTCCATACTCCATCTAGAAAGCCACGTCAATGAAAAGGAGTATGTGTGGTAAAGCCCTCAGCTAGACCTGCTAGGAATACCACAGAACGCTGTTGGCTCCGCTAACAGAAAAGAGTTATATATAATCTCCCCACAGCCCTCCTAAGAGTGCAGTCCATCCTCTGTCATCTACCCAAACACAGGCTCACTAGTGACTTCTAGAATTTTCTCTACCTATATTTCCCATAGTATTACACTGCTCCCTTGAGGAGAGTGATAGATCATCCCAGAAGTTCAAACGTTAGCATAATAGACAAAAAAAATTCCTTCAAATTAGTGATCACATGTTTGACAATTCTGTTCTCAACATTAGTAACACAATTCTTATTTTTGCTTTTCTTTAATCATTTCAGTTTCTGTTGGGGGATTGGCAGGAAACTGTGTGGGAACTCTTATACTATCACCTTACTGGGAAATGCCTAGTTTGTTTGTTTTTTTATTGTAGACCGAATCTAATTTTTTTAATTGCAGAAAATTATATATCCAGATGAGACAATGAAAGTACAAATCATGTTGCATGAACCTAAGACTCTAAAACATACAAAATTTCCAAAGAAACCACTTTATTTCCCTCAAAGCAAATAATCAAGCCAGTTTTCCACGGAAAAGTGTACCAATAGGTCCTCAAAGACTTATTAGGTTGAACCAGATGAAATTGCTGATATTTGATCATTTTTGACAAAAAATGTCAATTTCATGTGCTTCAACAATTTAAAAATAACAGCTTTGGACTCAACAATTTAAAAATGTGTGAACGGGCGCCTGGGTGGCTCAGTTGGTTAAGCGACTGCCTTCGGCTCAGGTCATGATCCTGGAGTCCCGGGATCGAGTCCCGCATCGGGCTCCCTGCTCGGCAGGGAGTCTGTTTCGCCCTCTGACCCTCCTCCCTCTCATGTGCTCTCTCTCTCTCTCTCTCACTCTCTCAAATAAATGAATAAATAAAATCTTTAAAAAATAAATAAAAATGTGTGAACAATATAGATGAAAAATTAACACAAACAAAAAGGTACTAAAAACTAATACCCAATATGTAATATATAAAAACAGAGCAAAAACCTTCACTTTTCAAATAGTACCTCTTTATTAGCAAGATGTGGGGATACTATGGAATCCTATGAGCTAACGTTAAAAACTGGCTTTTTATGTTAAAATTAAAATTACCAAAAATTAAACCCACTTTTAAATTTAATTTTAAAATACATTAAATAATAAAATTCTGGCACCAGGAAGAATGTTGATAATCTGGTTCATCTCTCTGTCCTTTAGTACAATGAACTATTTCACACAAATGTTTAAAAAAACGTGTGTGTGTGTGTGTGTGTGTGTGTGTGTGTATAATATGAGTGAGGAGCTCCCTTAGAAATAGATTCCACAATTTAACAAGCTTTACTTTTCAGGAAATCATTGCATTTGAAAAACATTTCACTCCACATTCATCATTCTTAGACAACCGTTTTTTAAAATAGAAGGCCCAGATGAAATTATGGGCAGGTTCTCATTTAAAAATCTCTTAAAAGGGGCGCCTGGGTGGCTCAGTCGTTAAGCGTCTGCCTTCGGCTCAGGTCATGATCCCAGGGTCCTGGGATCGAGCCCCGCATTGGGCTCCCTGCTCCGCGGGAAGCCTGCTTCTCCCTCTCCCACTCCCCCTGCTTGTGTTCCCTCTCTCACTGTCTCTCTCTCTGTCAAATAAGTAAATAAAAATCTTAAAAAAAAAAAAAATCTCTTAAAAAACAGGGGTGCCTAGGTGGCTCAGTTGTTAAGCGTCTGCCTTCGGCTCAGGTCATGATCCCAGGGTCCTGGGATCGAGCCCCGCATCAGGCGCCCTGCTCAGCAGGAAGCCTGCTTCTCCCTCTCCCACTCCCTCTGCTTGTGTTCCCTCTCTCGCTGTCTCTCTCTGTCAAATAAATAAAATCTTTAAAAAAATAAATAAATCAAGTGAGTAATTTTGTTGGGGGTCATTGAAAATTGGGTTTTTAAGTATGGGAGAAACAAATATAGCTGTAAGATTAATGATGCTAAGCAAAAACTCTAGAGCTCTGAATCTGAATAAAGTATAATAGAAACTAATGGTTATTCTATTTATTAAAACATTTTAAAATATAGGGGCACCTGGGTGGCTCAGTCGTTAAGCGTCTGCCTTAGGCTCAGGTCATGATCGCAGGATCCTGGGATCGAGCCCTGCATTGGGCTCCCTGCTCTGCGGGAAGCCTGCTTCTCCCTCCCCCACTCCCCTTGCTGTGTTCCCCTCTCTTGCTGTGTCTCTCTCTGTCAAATAAATAAAATCTTTAAAAAATAAAAAAATAAAAAATAAAAATCTCTTAAAAAACAAAAGAACTGGATTCAGAAAGGATTTAGAAGAACTAGTCTAGAAAAGCCAAAAGGCAAGTGAGCAGGACTCCAAATAACTTAGGTTGAATGGAATTTGAACAGACAATTCTAATTAGAATGGATATAGCTAAAAGTTACAAACAAGATGAGGTATCTCATTCTCTAACATTCCCATGCATAAGAACCACCTAGAAGAGATTGTTAAAACAAAATTCTGGACCCCACCTCCAGAGATTTTGATTCAGTGGGTATGACGTGGTACTTAAGAATTTTAAACAAGCGGGGCACCTGGGTGGCTTGGTTGGTTAAGTGTCTGACTCTTAATTTTGGCTCAGGTCATGATCTCAGGATTGTGATATTGAGCCCCACGCCAGGCTCCATGCTGGGTGTGGAGCCTGCATAAGATTCTCTTTCTCCCTCTGCCCCGCCCCACCCCTCTTAAAAAAAAATTTCAAACAAGCACCAAGGTGATGCTAAGACATCTGCTTAGCAGCAACTGAGGTAACTAATACTGTCCTCAAAGTAGGTCTAGACTCAAGCAGCCTAGAAATTTATGTAGTTCTGCTCTGCTATCTACTAGCTGCTTCTCCTCTCTCTGGCTTACATGTTAAGGGATTCAGGGACAGAATGTTCAGGACATAATCCTCAAGATTACACCTGGGGCACAGAGGGATTTCAAAATATCCAGTGGACACCTATTTCCAAGGTCCTCTTAAAAATTATGTAGAATTACCAAAATCATTCCCTGTTTCTGGAGTATTCCACTCAGGATCCACCATACAAGCATGGATTAGAAAAAGACCTGCACCCTTCTAAACTCAAAAGGGAAAATGGGGCTCATAGATACACAGAATCATATACTTTATTTAAATTAAAACAATGAGTAAAATTTCTTTGTTCCCTCACAGAATGTTTTCACTATGCTTACAAAACAGAATCCTAACTAGTGAATGAATACCAGACAAGTTATGGTTGAGAAGTTTTCTGGAATAAAATCACTATTTTCAAGTTGTCCCCTAAGTAATATAATCATTAACAATGTCACTCAAAACAGACTTTCATGTAGAGGTTTAATAAGTTAAAATCTATCCACTGACCTTTATTTATAAAGCACAATCCCTTAAGATAATCAAATGATGCTGCGTATACCTGTTACAACAGACTCTAGAAATATTTTCTTAATCTAAATAGCTGCAAATAATTTTCCTTGATTTCTCTGAGGACAGGGAAATCTCTTTTTAGCAGTTATCCTAAAGTCCCAAATTCCATTATCAATAGTGAAGTGAGATGAAAAAAACAGTAAGTTGCATAACTTAGGATAATGCTTACTAGACTATACTTAGCCATATATTTACAACCATTCTTTACTTTCAAAATATATCAACAATGATTTTATTAAACCTGACTTTTAAAAATTCATCAAGCTATAAGGAGCTCGGAGTAAAAATTATCAGTTATGAACTCTTTTCCTTGAGTATTTAAAATTATTAGCAGACGTTTTCCAAAGAAGTGCTTTGTCCCCAAAGGAAAAATTGTATCCTAAAAGATATAATGGTATGTATTTTCCTCATGAAGAATCTCTCAAGACAGAGCATTACATTCTACATTAGAATCATCTTTATTTAAAAAGCAGAATACTGACCATTAGCCAGTCCTACACTACGGATAGCCCTACCAACAAACATCATGTCCTCTTTCTGCATCTCCCTCGCTAGATCTGGTTATTCCTTTTATGATCTGTTTCATGCTTTCTTCTTCCCTCTCTCTTTACTTTCCTCCTGTTTCTTATTTGCCACCTTTCTCTCCTAATACTCTTCTGCAAAACCCTTTTGAAATTCTTCTGTGTTTCTTTCTGGACTTCTCATTTTCATCCACAAACTTCCCATCTCTCACCTCTTTCTTCTTTCATATTATTCACACCCCCCCCCATCCACCCTGCAATATCCCCACCTTCTCTGCTGTGTTTGTTTTATATTACTGAGGACTTTTTTTCTCCAATTGGCATAAGCAGTCCACTTGCCTGGAGACACTAATTTTCTTGTCTTTTGTCTCACTGAAAACAATTGAGAATTTAGGATTTTTCCTTCTTGGAACCACAATGGCCAAAAAAAAAAAAAAAGGAAATTGACAGGAAAACATTTCACAATTACTCAATAAATCAGAAAATGAATGTGGAGAGACAGGTAATACCACTCTAAACTCCAATTACATATCAAAACAGAGATCCCCCTAGCCTTCCCACTAACTATAATAAAAACCCTAGACATTACATATTACAAATACAAAGAAGACTCAAAGGTAGAGAGAAGAAGGCAGATAGAAGGGACAGTGGAACCCAAGGAACAACACAACAGTGAGTTCTCCAAGTCTCTTCTTTTTGCTTCATATATTCCAGATTGAGTACTGGAGAAGCCAGTGTCTTGGAAACACCCCAAGCACCCCAGGAGCATATAAAAACGCCCCAAGAAAAACTTGCTCTCTCCAGACAAAGGACTAAGGATGGAGCAACCTAGCAAGAGGGAAAACTTTTAAACAATATACACTATATTTCTGACCAAACACCATGAAAACAACCATGATCCATCTCCACCCCACTGGTGAAAGCCAACCACAGAGTCTAGACCTCCACCCCTGTCCAACTGTAACAAGGACGGACACACACACACACACACACACACACACACATGGGTGATATCAGAAAAGACTGTGTGGGGTGTCTGGGTCGTGCAGTCGGTTGAGCATCCAACTCTTGGTTTCAGCTCAGGTCATGATCTCGGGCTCATGAGATCGAGCCCCACAACAGCCTCCACACTCAGCACGGAGTCTGCTTCAGATTCTCTCGCCCTCTGCCCCTCATGATCTCTTTCTCTCTAGAATAAATAAGTAAGTTAAAAAAAAAAAAAAAAAAGGAAGACTGTGTGAAGAGTGAGGATTACTTACATTATCCTTCAGCAGTAATGTGCTCCCCAAATGCATTATCAGTAGAGGCCACACAGAAAACAGTAACAGGGTACTTCCCCTCTGCCAGCCAAAGTTAGTGTCATCAGAGGCCTAACAGGGAACCAATCTCCCACCTCTGCACAACAGGAAGGAGGAGCCCCTTCCCAATGGGTAACAACAGAGGCCAAATAAGGAGGATGGACTTCTACCTCACCAGGCAGTAATAAGGTGGCACTCCACCTTCCCCTCCAAATCCAAAAATGGTGTCAGAAAAGATAGCTAAGGGGTGCCTGGGTGGCTCAGTCAGTTAAGCATCTGACTTCGGCTCAGGTCATGATCTCGGGGTCTTGGGATCGAGCCCCACATGAGGCTCCCTGCTCAGTGGGGAGTCTGCTTGTGTATCTCCCTCTGCCCCTCTCCCATGTTCTCTCTCAAATGAATAAAATCTTTGGGAGGGAGGGAGGGAGGGAGGGAAAAGGCCAGCTAAGACAGACAACTTAAACAAGACCCAGAGTCTCATAACATAATACCCAAAATGCCCTAGATAGCTGAAAATCACCCATCATACTAAGAATCAGGAAAATCTCAACCTGAAAGAGAAAAGACAATCAGTAAATGCCAACACCAAGATGATACAGATGTTGGAATTACCTGATAAAGTTTTTAAAGCAGCCATCATAAAAATGTTTCAACAGGCAAATTAAAAAACTGGAAAAAAAAAAAAAAAGAAACCCTATGCAAAGAAAGAGAGGACAGAAGTTATAGAAACAAATGAAAATTTTACAACAGAAAATACCATAACTGAAACTTAAAAAAATTAATGTATGGACTGAATAGCAGAATGAAGAAGAAAGAAGGTGTCAGTCAATCTTGAGAAAAACAACCAAAATTGCCCAATCTGAACAACAAAGAGAAAACAGACCAGAAAAAAATTTTTTTAACAGTCTCAGGACCCTTGAAACTATAACAAAAGATCTAAGATCTAACATTCCTGTCAACAGGATCCCAGAAAGAAAAAACAGGGGCGCCTGGGTGGCTCAGTTGGTTAAGCGACTGCCTTCGGCTCAGGTCATGATCCTGGAGTCCCGGGATCGAGTCCCACATCAGCAGGGAGCCGGCTTCTCCCTCTGACCCTCCTCCTTCTCATGCTCTCTGTCTCTCATTCTCTCTCTAATAAATAAATAAAATCTTTAAAAAAAAAAAAAGAAAAGAAAAGAAAAGAAAAAACAAAGAGAGTGGGCTGGGAAAAGTATTAGAAAAATAATGGCCAGAATTTCCCAAATTTGGCAGAAGATGTAAACACACATAAGGATGTAAGAAGCTGAGAAAGTAACAAAAAAGATAAACCCAAAGAAACCTATGCCAAGAACAACATAAATGAACTTCAGAAAACTAGAGACAAAGAAAAAATTCTGACAGCAGCCAGAGAGAAATGACACATTATCTACTGGAAAAAAATAATAATAACTTGAATAACTGCAGATTTCTCCTCAGAAATCATGGCAGCCAGAAAGAAATGGCATGACATTTTTCAAGTACTGAAAAAAAAAAAACAACCACAAGTTCCGCATCTGGCAAAACTATCAAATCAAGACATTCTCAAAGGAAAACCAATGGAAATTTTTATCAGCAAACCTACCCTAAAAAAAAAAAAATGGCTAAAAGGAAGTTCTTGAAATGGAAAGGATAAAACAAGGAATTCTGGAACATCAGGAAGGAAGAACGAACTGAAAGAACAAAAATAGGGTAAACACAAGATTGCCAAATTATGCTTGGTGGCTAAAGCAAAAAGTATAACATTGTCTATGTACATTCTTAATGTAGAGAAAATATTTTAAAACAATTATATACTGTGGAGGGTAAAGGGGCTTTCAAACTGATAAAATGCCAATAGCAGTAAACTGCAATAAGACTTATATATATACATAGATATATAGGTATTTTATAGATTTTATAGATTTATAGATATATAGATATTTTACTGGTTGCTCTGTCATATATATATGACACCTAGAGCAACCAGTAAAATATCTATACCAAGGGATACACTCAAAATACTACAGATAAATAATAATGCAATTTTTTAAACATTCAAGCAATCCTTAAGCAGTTAGGAAAATGAACAGAGAAATAACAAAATAAAAGAGGGAATAGTGAATAAAAATAAAATGACAAGACTTTATAAAGCCTAACATCACGAATCACATTAAATGTTAGTAGTCTAAAAATACCAGTTAAAAGTGAGATTGGTAGAGTGGACTAAAAATACATAATCCACGGGTGCCTGGGTGGTGCAGTCGGCTGAGCACCTGACTCTTGGTTTCAGCTCAGAGTCTGATCTCAGGTTTGTGGGATTGAGCCCCACATAGGGCTCCATGCTCAGTGGGGAGTCTGCTGTGACTCTCTCTCCTTCTGCCTCTGCCCCTCCATTCCCACACTCTCCCTCTCAAAAATTAAAATAAAATCTTAAAACAAAAAATACATAATCCAATTATATGATCTCTATTCCAGGCCATGGAATCTCACTCAGAAATTAAAAGGAAACACAGGGTGCCTGAGTGGCTCAGTCAGTTAAGCATCTGCCTTCAGCTCAGGTTGTGATCCCAGGGACCTGGGATCGAGCCCTGCATCGGGCTCCCCACTGTTCAAGGAGTCTGCTTCTCCTTCTACCCCTCTCCCTCATCGTGTGTGCTCGCTTCCCCCCCCAAATATATAAATAAATAAAATCTTAAAAAAAAAATAAAAATAAAAAAGAACAAACTACTGAAACACCCAACAACCTGGATGGATTTCAATTATGCTGAGTGAAAAACATCAACTGTAGTAGGTCACATACAGTATGATTCCATTTGTATAACATTTTCAACATGACAAAGTTATAGTAAGGAATAACAGATTAGTGGTTACCAGGAGTCAGGGAGGTGGGGAGGAGCAGGAGTGACTATAAAGGGGTAGCACAAAGGAGATCTTTATGGTGATAAAATTGTTCTTTACCTTGGTGGTGCTGGTGGTTACAAGAATCTGTACAAGTGATAATACGGTAGAGAACTATACACACCCATGGTACCAATGTCAATTTCTCGATTTTGGCATTGTACATTACACATATATAACTTATAACAAGTAACCATTAGAGAGGAATGGGTAAGGTTACACTGTATCCCTCTGTACCATCTGCAACTTCCTGTAATTCTCTAATTATTTTAAATAGTTTTTTAAAAAGCAAAACAAAAAAGAACCAAATGATGAACAATAATTTCTAAGGACAAAAAGGAAACACAGCATTTTCATCCAGTTGGTCATATAATTGGACGGACATCCTCACAATATCTGCCATAAAAAGCGAGAACATCCTGTTTTGCTAAAAGGATGGATAATGGTATTCTCTTGTCTAGCATGTATGTGTGTAACAACATTTACTGGATTAGTTCATAAGTAGACAAATGGTCAAGGCTAATTCACATACAAAAGTGATTAAAAAGAGATGATGCAGAAATGAAAAGACTTCACTGGCTTCATCATTCTGTTGTTTATCAATTTAATAATGAAAATGTTTTGCAATTAAGAAGCAAATAAGACAGCCATCTTCTTCTTCAACAAAATTATCAGCTGCAAAATTTCCAGAAGTTTTGTGTTTTGATGATTCAAGTGCAAAAGAACTAGAAGTAATGATGAGTTAGAACCTATTAAAGATGTATTTAAAATCAAGAATTAGAATTTACAAGCAGGGTGTGTTCCAGGTTCAAGCATGATAGCTGATGAGCAGTTAGTTGTGTTCAAAGGACATTGCCCATCTCAATTTGTATACCTACCAAACCAGAAAAATGTGCAATAAAAATTTGGCTTTGCTAAATTTAAATTATTAAAATTTACAATAAAGTTTTTTTCACTACCCCTTTATTCTTATTTCTGTATTATTTGTAAAATTACTTACAATAAAAATAGATGAAGGTTGTCCACTGGACCCAGATGATAAACAATGATAAAATAATGATAAAAATCATAATATATCACATGATAATCATATCATAATAAAATGATAAAACATTATTTTGCCTGGTAAAATGAGGACTTTTAGACTGTGCTTAGGGAAACTGCCACTTCCATCCACAGTTCATCCCTTTCCACACTACTTAAGGCAAATCTCAGTGTTTGGGGTTTCTGCTCTAGAACCATGCTGCAGAAGAGTAGAAAGGATTGAGGAGGTCAACAAGCATCTCATGATTTCATCCACTCTAACAAAGTGACCTATTAGAGTAATAGCTCATCTACACTGTTAATCCAACTCCACATCTCTTTCATCTAAGGACCTCCGGGCATACAGAGAGGATGGCCCTACTCATACAGACTCCAACCTCCGCTGTCTGTTGCTACAAAAAATACACACCCTCAAGTTCTCATTTATAGGCTGAGCATACTTCTCAAAAATTCCATAGGCCCTTTCTGAAGTTTTTCATACACTCTGCAATTTCACCGCATTTGCCTACCTTGGTGCTCATCTATCCTCACTTCTTCACACAGATACCATTGTAAGCCCTCATTTTATCCTTCACCTGGATTAGAATATAACTGTTTTCCATGCCTTCTGGTATTCATCTCCAGCTATTCTCTGGATGATCACATAGCTTACCTTCCAAACTGGAAACCCTTAAGTGACTCCCTACTTAACTCTCCAACATTATCTGTAATGTCACTTAGGATTATTTCTTGCTTCAATATTATCAAACTGCTTGTGTCTCTCCAAACCCAGTATAAGTTTTACCCCCTCAGTGCATGCTGTCTGCTTATCACACCTACCCTTCTCTTTCTTCATTTGATGAAATTCCATTCATCCTTCAAAAATTCCTTGGTCGTCTTCCCTATGAAGCTGACCTCTGTCCTCTGTTTAGCTCCTCTTTATCTCTTTTTTTTTTAATGATTTGGGGGGGGAGGGGCAGAGGGAGAGAAGCAGACTCCCCACTGAGCGTGGAATCTGATGCGGCGCTTGATCTCACAACCTTGAGATCATGACCTGAGCTGAAATCAAGAGTCGGATGCTTAACCGCTGTAGCTCCTCTTTATCTTAATTACACTTCTGTTTTATATCTACTACACTGTACTATAATTACATATATATCTCCGTTCCCCTACTAAACTATGAGTTCCATGATGGCAAATATGTCAGGAATTCCCAGGTTCACTGATTCAATAGAAGGACTCACAGTACTCAGCATACACTCATATAAGCACAGGGAAAAGGCACATGTGTAGGAGTCTGGAGGAAACCAGGTACAAGCATCCAGGTCTTCTCCCCGTGGAGTAATACAGGACACACTTAATTCCTCCAGCAATGAATTCTGACAACACATGCAAAGTGTTATCTACCAGTAAAGCTCACTAGAGACTCAGTGCCCAAGGTTGTTATTGGAGGCTAATCATGTAGGCAACCTCTGCCTGGCACATACCAAAATTCCAGACTCTAAGAAGGAAAGCAGATGTTCAGCATAAACCAAATTGCTTATACAAATAATTGAGGCACAATAAGCCACTCTTACCATGTAGGGTAAGTTTTATATCACTGTTTACCGGCCAAGTTCCCAGATGTGAGCCAAGAGGTCCAGCCTTGCAAGCAGGCCTTTCTAATGATAAGCAGTCTCAGATCTGTTAACTCTCTTCACAGAAGGGATCACATTTTAGAATTTTTTCCCCTAAATGTCAATGCCTTGTAGAATGCTAGGTAATTAGTAGCTATGCCAGTGAACTGCAAATCCTCTTAAATTAAAAAAAAATTATCAGAAACTGATATGTATAAAACTTGTCATGGCATTATTTATATGGTTAAGCTAATGATGGTAATTATATAATAGAATGTTTTGGACCCACTAAAAACCATGACATGGGAAACATCTGTGATATATTAAGCAAAAAGATAGGCTATGCAACGTGCCCAGTATGATACCAATTACATTTATGTTTAGTATAGTAGCTCTCAAGCTTTTTGGTCTCAGAACTCCTTTACAGTCTTCAAAATTAGAGGACCCCAAAGACCTTTTGTTGATGTGAATTATATCCATCAATATTTACCATATTTGAAATTAAAACCAATTAACATATAAAATATTTAAAATTTTAAAAACAATAAACCCTTTACATGTTAACATAATATATTTTACAAAAAAAATATTTTCTAAAAAAATTTAGTAGAGTGGCATTTGCTCAAATCTAATGTCTGGCTTAACAAAATACAGCTGAATTCTCATAGCTGCTTCTGCTATTTCTTTTGAGAATGAAAAAGGCAATAACCAAATAATTTATCAGTATTTCTATAAAAATAGTCTTGACTTCATGAACCTCCTGAAAAGGTCCCAGGAATCCTCATGTCCTTGAACCACACTGTGAGAACCACCAGTCCAGAAAAATGAAAGAAAATATACCAAAAAGTTAACAACATAGTTCTACCTGCTACAGTCCACTGACTAACACTCTATTTCCGATTTCTGTGCATTTATATCCTATTAAATAAGACTTATCTGATAGCTTTTTTTTCAAGGCTATTCTTGTCTACTACCGGTTTAAGGGTGCAACATACTTTAGCCATGTACCTCACTAAACAATGGAGCCTAGAACTGGACAATTACTCATATCCCCAAAGCCTGGCTGGCAGTCTTTCGAAAGCATCACAAAAAATTCAGTTAGCTAATGTTCTGTAATAATCCAGTGTTCTCAATTTAGTCCTCTAATATGTCAACCATGAATAATATCCTTTCAGAGTTAAGAATACGTCAAGCATAGATTTCCACACAACCTCTGAGCACAGCACATGCTTAAGCAGCTTCCCAACCTGGAAAAATTAGATTAAGAAAATGTTTTAGGAAATGGATGGTAGCCAGTGAAGCTGAACATAAAATAATACCATACCAAGCCCAAGGGCTAAATCTGCCAACTTTAATATATAAATAAGAAAGGCGACTGGCCTACCTGGCAGAATTTAGGTCTATATTCTAGCCCCTCTTCAGGTTCAGTTTTAAAATTAGCTCCTTATTTATAATACCTCAGATATTAAAGAGTTTTCTTTCTTTTTTTTTAGAAATTTAATATGGCAAAAACTTTACGCCATGATTTTATGTGTATATATTTAGAGCTTGAAGAATCTCAGGTGTAATGGGTCTTAAACCTGCCTTAAGACTCACCTGACAGAACATTTAAAAAGTGCCCAGGGGACTTCTAACTTCTAAAATAACAGATTGAGGAGGCCCACAGATCCTCTTCCTAACAGCAACTGTAAAGCTTGCCAAACGAGTCAAAAAACCAACCAGAGGCATACAACAAATTGTTTATTCATGAAAACACTGCACTTTGAGTAAGAACAGAGTAAGTTCTTCTTTGCCAGGTGTTGCCCTCATCCCTCCTCAGCTGTATCACTTCAGAAGTTCAACAAGGCAGGGGGAGGCCTTGAAACGAGCAGATTCACTGTCACTGCCAGAGGGGACTCACTTGATTTGGAGTGTGGGTCCAAGTGGCAATCTCTGAGGCAAATGAAAGGGAGGGTCAGCGTCTCCGACAGCCTGAGGCTACTGTACTATATGGAGCAAGCAATGGACTGGCAGACGAGCCAGGGGACTTAATGAGAAGTTCCAGAGAGTGAGACAGCTCTAGGGAGCTTAAAAAGCTCTTCACAGTTCAGATTGACTAGAGGCTAGGAGCATGCATGGCAGAGACCAGAGCGTGCCCAAGCCACCCACACATGCCTGGCACACACACAGAACAACTGACTTAGAGGCAAGAGGAGAGGAAAGTCAAGGCAGACTTGAGAACAGCCTCAAGTGTGACTGCACCACAAAAACATGTTAGCAGAGAACGGAGGTCTTACCGGCTCAAACTGTTTGACTATAACCCTTGGCCAATCTTTGGCTGAACACTATTCTAAGTGCTTAAAAATAAAAACAAATCAAAACAAAAGTGTAGAAAGATTATCAGTAGCCACATACTGTGGAAAAGACAGACTTTGGAGAGTTAGCCCAGTCAAGTTACTGAACAAATAAGCAAGTAAAACCACCAACAGCTTCAGGGATAAAATTTAAAAAGTAAGAATCCACAGTTGCATCAATATATTATCTAAAATATACAGTAGTCAACAAATCTTTACGAGACACACAAAGTAAAAAGAAGGTGTGACCTGTAGTCGGGGGAAAAAATAAAAAGCAGTCCACAGAAATGGTCTCTGAGTGTTCCCAGATGTTGGATTTCGCAGACAAAGACTTCAAAACAGCTACTATAAAAGAACTAAATAAAACCACATTTACAGAATTAAAGGAAAGTGTGATAAAAACTGATGTAATGAACAGAGAAAACAAAGGGGTAGAAATTATAAAACAAAAATGGAAATTCTGCAGTTGAGGCTCAACCCCACATTTCTGATGACAAAAGAATCCATGACCTTGAAGCTAGATCAATAGAAATTATCCAGTCTGAAGAAGAGGGAAAAAAGACTGAAGAAAACTGAGCTATCATCAAGCATACTCGTGAAAGGAGAGAGAAAAAGTGGTAGAAAAACATATGGAAAAAATAATGGCTTTCCACAAACTAGGAAGAGAGGGAACTTCCTTAACTTGAGAAAGAATATCAACAAAAAAATCTCCAGCTAATACCACACTTAATGAGAAAACTAGATGCTCTCCTACAAAGATCAGGAGCAAGGTAAGGATGTCTGCTCATACCACTCCTATTCAACATCATACAGGAAGTCCTGAATGATGCAATAAAACAGGGAAAGGAAATAAAAAGTGTATAGATTGGGAAGAAAAACAAAACTCTGTTTGCACATGATGTTATCTACATGGAAGATTCCAAAGGTCAACAAAAAACTCCCGGAACTAATAAGCAATTAATTATAGCAAGGTTTCAAGATACAAGGTTAATACACAAAAATCAAGTGCTTTCTTATATAATGGTAATAAACAACTGGATTTGAAATTAAAAACAATACCATTTACATTAGCATCCCCAAAAATTAAATACTAGGCTATAAATCTAACAAAATATGTACAGGATCTACATGCAGAAAACTATAAAACTCCCCTCAAAGAAATTAAAGAAGATCTAAACAGATATTTCATGATGTCTTTTCTTCCCAATTTAATCTATAGAGAAAAATCAATAAAGCCAAAAGTTAGTTCTCTGTAAAAATCTTCCCCCAAAAAACAAACAAACAAACAAAAAACCCAGGTTCAGATGGTAGTATCCATCTGCTGATTCACATCAGAAATTAATATTATTCCAGGGGCTCCTGGCTGGCTCAATCAGTAAAACATGCAACTCTTGATCTTGGGGTTGTGAGTTTGAGCCCCATCTTGGGCATAGAGATTACTTAAAAAAAAAAATCTTAAAAAAAATTAATACACCATGTTAACAGAATAAAACACACAAAAAAACCATGAATTTTAACAGATGCATTAAAAGCATTTGACAAAATCCAACACTCATTTATGATTAGAAAAAAACCTGTAATTCACACCATACTTAATGGGAACAGGGAAAGGATGTCCATTCATGTCACTTTTTTTCTTTTTTTTTTTTAAGTAGGCTCCATGCCCAGTGTGGAGTCCAATGCAGGGCTTGAACTCACAACCTCCATGATCAAGACCTGAGCTGAAATCAAGGGGCGGATGCCTAACCGACTGAGCCACCCAGGCGCCCCCATTAATGTCACTTTTAGTCAATGTTGCACTGGAGTTTCTAGCCAGTACAATAAAGAAAAGGGGAGAGAGTGGAGGAAAGGGGGGAAAGAGGGAGACAGAAAGAGAATATAAATTTTTCAAGTTTCTAAAGGGGAAGGGCAAATAGGTAATATACCAAAAACACAGGACTCATCTCAATAACCACACTGGCTGCTACAAGACAATAAAGGCAGGTCTTAAAAATTCAAAGGAAACATATTTTTCAAATTAAAATCCTTTATCCAGCCATCAGTTTAGTGTGAAACTAGAATTTAAAAATATTCAAGCATGTAACTATTCAGGAAGCTACTAGAGAAGGTGCCCCAGCAAAGCAAAGGAAAAAGTCAAGAAAGAGAAAAACTCAGGATCTGAACATGGAAGCTCAAAAGGGAGGTAAAGGTAACTCCCAGGATAATAAAGGGCAGAGTTTCAGGAAGAAACTAACTGGAAAGAAAATAAAACAGATAGGTTATCTGGCATAGTAAAGCATCTGGAGAGACTACAGTGGACATGTGGCATAGACAATCAACTGGAAAAAACAGACATGCAGAAAATTATACAAAAGAAGAATGAGACAACTTTTAACACCAGGAAAAACAGAAAGTTGTACAATGAAGGAAAGGTCCAATACTTGGCTCAAAAGTAAGATATATTTACTCGGTCACAATAATGTAAATATGGAGTAATGATTTAGCTAAAAATTGCAATGTAACCATACTGGAAGAATGAGAACAAAAAAGGGAATAAGAGCTAAATGTTCATCTATAATAGGAAGTTCACAGATGATATCTAAAATTAAAAAAAAAAATCAGGAAATAGATATATGTAATTTATAAATCTGGAAGTATCAGAAAGAACAGCTTAAGAACTAAAAATAGCTCCTTCTACACTGGGTGTTATACGCAAACAATGAATCATGGAACACTACATCAAAAACTAATGATGTAATGTATGGTGATTAACATAACATAATAATAAAAAAATAAAAATAGCTCCTTCTAGGAACGGAGACTGGAAAAATATAGAGAAATTAAGCTGGACACCATTCTTTAATACAACCTTTCAGTGTTATCTGATTTTTGTTTAACTATGGGCATATTACACTTTCATAAAAATGTTCCTTAATTTAAAAGCACAAAACACACAAACATATAGTAATAACATGGCTTTAATTGAAGGACCTAGAAAACAGAACCAGAAGATCCACTCTGTTTAATAAGAATAAGAGGAGAAAGAACCATGGAAAAGTCATGATCATAGAGCTCAGGGAATAGAGTTGGAAAGAGAGAGTAAAGAGGCAATACTGGCAGGAGGCTGAGGGTGTTTCTGTCCTGACTTCCAAGACCAGTTCTTGGCCATAATGGAGCACAGGTGAAATGCTGGCGAGGAGGTCCCAGGAAGGGTCAAATGGACAGCTAGAGGTCATCGGAGTGCTAAGGCATTTAAGCTAGAATCTATGGGACAGGCAAGGCTGTGGCAAAGAGAGTGAGGGGAGGAACTTTTGCAAAAGTAAAAAAAAGGCAACACTTTTGGGTTAACATCAGGTGCTCAGGATGGTGATAACGTAGGAAATGAAGACGAGCTAAATCCTGGAGAGCACGGAGATGCCAGGGTGAGCAATGAGAGCTGTACATAAAATTGGTCTGTCCTCACACAACCTCTCAGCAGCATTCCACATGACTGACCACTTTTTTCCTTCTTAAAACACTTCCCTCAATTGATTTCTTTGGTATCACAATTTCCTAACATTCTTCCTACTTCCCCAACTGTTTATCCTCCTCTACTTGACCTCAAAGATGGAGTGTGACAGGGTTCAATCCTATAAGTTTTCTCATCCATTCCTGTGACTTTAAATTTCACCTGTATGCCAAGAACACCAAAATGTGTATCTCCAGCTTAAGCATCTCAAATTAATCACAGAACTTTTTTTTTTTTTTAACATAGAATGTATTATTTGTTTCAGGGGTACAGGTCTGTGATTCATCAGTCTTAGACAATTCACAGTGCTCACCATAGCACATACCCTCCCCAATGCCCATCACCCAGCCACCCCAACCCTCCCATCCCCCACCACTCCAGCAACCTCAGTTTGTTTCCTGAGAGTCTCTTATGGTTTGTCTCCCTCTCTGGTTTCGTCTTGTTTCATTTTTCCCTCCCTTCCCCTACGACCCTCCACCTTGTTTCTCAAATTCCTCATATCAGTGAGATCATACTGTACTTGTCATTCTCTGACTTATTTCGCTTAGCATAATACTCTCTAGTTCCATCCATGTTGTTGCAAATGGCAAGATTTCATTTTTTGATGGCTGCATAATATTCCATTGTGTGTGTGTGTGTATACACACACACACACACACACACCACATCTTCTTTATCCATTCATCTGTTGATGGACATCTAGGCTCTTTCCATAGTTTGGCTATTGTGGACATTGCTGCTATAAACATTGGGGTGCATGTGCGCCTTTGGATCACTACATTTGTATCTTTGAAGTAAATACCCAGTAGTGCAATTGCTGGGTCATAGGGTAGCTCTATTTTCAACTTTTTGAGAAACCTCCATACTGTTTTCCAGAGTGGCTGCACCAGCTTGCATTCCCACCAACAGTGTAGGAGGGTTCCCCTTTTCAAATTAATCACAGAACTCTTTTTTTTTTTTTAGATTTTTATTTATTTATTTGACAGAGACAGCGAGAGAGGGGACACAAGCAGGGGGAGTGGGAGAGGGAGAAGCAGGCTTCCCGCTGAGCAGGGAGCCCGATGCGGGGCTCGATCCCAGGATCCTGGGATCATGACCCGAGCCGAAGGCAGACGCTTAATGACTGAGCCACCCAGGTGCCCCTAATCACAGAACTCTTGATGACCATCTCTGCCCCACACTCCCTCTTGCTAAGCTTTACCCATACTTTGTGTTCTTTCAACATGCCAAGCTCATTTTTTTTATTTTTTAAAAGATTTTATTTATTTATTTGACAGAAAGAGAGGGAACACAAGCAGGAGTGGGAGTGGGAGAGGGAGAAGCAGGCTCCCTGCTGAGCAGAGAGCCCGATGTGGGACTCGATCCCAGGACCCTGGGATCAGGACCTGAGCCAAAGGCAGACGTTTAACCAACTGAGTCACCCAGGTGCCCCAATGCCAAGCTCATTCTTACTTGAGAACTTTCATACCTGCTGTTCCTACTGCTAAGACTCCTCTTCACTCTACTTCTCTGGCCTCAATTAAGCCTTCTCAGAGAGGCCTTCTCTGACTACCTGTTTTAACCCTCATTCCCACCTCTGGCATTCTCACATTAGCCTTTCTTACTGTCAGTATCATTGCTATCCAAAATAATCTAGCCTGTTCAGTTGCTCAAATATTATTGGGTAACTCCCCACACCCTCAGCATCTCTATAAATAGGTGATATCCTTGCTGTCACAGAGCCTATCTTGTTCACCACTATATTGTTGGTGCCTAGTGGAACAGGACCTTCTATATGCTCAATAAACACTAGGTAAATGAATGACTTAACGAAGCTAAAGAGAGGGAAAGGAGCAATATGAAGAAAGCTACTTACAAATATACTAGCATTACGCCCATAAACCCCTAATATCCTATAACTAATAAGATTAGTGTATTTCCCTCAAGATCTAATTCACTACTGTAGCAGTTTAAGCGCTAAGACAGTTTAGCATATTAACTTCTAGACAGTCCACCAAAAAGAACAGGGGAAGCACAATGCACATGCAAGAAGAAACTTTTTTAAGGAAGGTGACAGGAGGACATCTTAGAGTGTCTTATTTCTACTTTGTCTCTTAGTTTTCTGATAAGGAAACCCAGGTTATCTTTCCTCTTGTATCCACGTGGTTCAGGAAGGGCAAACCTCATTTCCCTTGAGAAGAGGGTTTATTAACCTTCTAGATCTTAATCAGCACACTAAAAGATAACTTCCTTTCATTACTGCTTCAGCAAATGCTTGCTACCACCTCAGGAAATGTTTCCCCTCTCCTCACTGTTTATACTCCCTTCTTAAGGCTTTGATTGCAATACTGTGCCTGGTTCCACGTGTGTGATTAATGCACTGGATTGTGCATGGTCTCTCAGGTACACAGGCTCACCATGATTCTGAATGATGGTTCTAAAGATTTATTTATTTGACAGAGAGAGAGACAGCGAGAGCAGGAACACAAGCAGGGGGAATGGGAGAGGAAGAAGCAGGCTTCCTGCCGAGCAGGGAGCCCAATGTGGGACTCGATCCCAGGACCCTGGGATCATGACCTGAGCCGAAGGCAGACGCTTAACGACTGAGCCACCCAGGCGCCCCTGAATGATGGTTCTAGATCACTGAACTTCACTTCCCAGATAAGTTAATCAGTTTCATGTTTTGCCCAAACAGGGCCAAGCGCTATCTCGGTCTTTCACTTCACTGATAGGGTGACTACATATTTATCTTTGCTCAGGACTGTTCCCATTTACAACTATTACCCCAGCATAACTGTTAATAGCACTTCCTTTACTCTCAAGTGCCCCAGGGTGGACATTATATCACCCTAACTGCAGAGGAAATAAATAATGTCTAGTGAACTATTATCTACGGTCACACAACTGATTATGTGATCATGGAGTAGTCTGAATTTAATGAAAATCAGCTAACAATAACTTTCCTATTACTGTAGGAATATCAAGAACCAACTGTACCCAACATTGAAAATGAGAACGACAATGTGGATGTTGAAGAGACTGATAATAACACAGAGGTTGTGATTTCCTAACCATCATCTACCATGTATGTAGAGACAAGTCACATCTGCCGTGCCATGACCTATACTCTAAAAGACAACCTTCTGAAGGAACAAGGATAAAAATGTTATATATCTAGTGTAGAAGAACTTGGACCAGACTCTTGCTGGGAGCTAGAGGACAGAATGGTATAAAAAATGGCTATTGTGTGACATCAGCAAAAATGGTGGAGTAGAGATTTCCAGGGTATGCTCCCGCCCCCGCAGAAATAGTGAAATAATGTGAGTAAAAAAAGCCAAGATGTTTTTATGCATACAGTATAATGCTTGCATGATACTATTACATAGATAGCATAATGCTATCTGTATAAACATTTTAAAACACACACATATACAGACATGCATACACATACAATTATGGGATTGACAGACTTAAATCAATGTATAAAAAATGGATTAGAAGACTACACAAACGGGGGCACCTGGGGTGGCTCAGTCGGTTAAGCATCTGACTCTTGGTTTTGGCTCAGGTCATGATCTCAGGGGCATGATATTGAGCCCACCTCTTGCTCCACAGGGAGTCTGCTTGAGATTCTCCCTCTCCCTCTGCCCTTCCCCCCACTCACACATGCACCCATGTTCTCTCTCTTAAATAAATCAATAAATCTTAAAAAAAAGAAAAATAAATTCATTACCTAGGCTAAATCCTAGTTTGCTTTTGCTGGCTACTAGCAATCACTACTGCTTCTTGTAAGTATTCATGGTGGGGCACCTGGCTGGTCAGTTGGTTGGGAGGCCGACTCTTGATTTTGGCTCAGGTCATGATCTTAGGGGTCCTGGGATTGAGACCCCCACTGGGCTCTGTACTCAGCGGGGAGTCTGCTTCAGGATTCTCCCTCTCTCTCTGCCACTCCTCCCCACTCACTCACGCTCTCTAAAATAAATAAATCTTTTTTTTTTTTATCTAAAATAAATAAATAAATAAGCATTCATGGTCACGAAGTCTATCTCCACAAATGCCAAGCTCTGTAATTAGCAATACCCACCATCTTGTCCTTTAAAAAAAAAACAACGCTGTTTGCCTGCATTTTGCCTTGTGGCACTTTTCCCAATCTTTAAAATTGCCCCATGATCATTAACAGTAGAATGAAAACTAAAATTAAAAACCATAAACAAAAAAAGCCCCCACAGAGCTCAAGTGACTTTTCCAAAATCAAGGCGGAAGCTACAAGGGAACCAAGGTCTCTAGACTCTTATTTCTCCCAAATGATAACACTGCCATTATTCCTCAGATAAAGAAAACCATGAACAGCATCTTAAGAGCTTAATAACCTCTACACCACCCTGTCTTTCACTTCTGGAAAGAGATCAAATCCTATTAATTCCAGAGTAACACTGGTCATTTGCAATCGCTGGAGTTCTTTCTGGATCTTCTCTATAATTTCCAAATAGTTAAACATCTGTTACAAGTCAAAAATTCTACACATTTGATGTTATATCGGACCCTCAATTGGACTCCTAGAAAGTAACAAGGTCTACACTGCAAACTTACACTTTCTAACTACCAATAAAAATGTTGCCTTAGGTTTATCTTAATCATTAACTCTGTTATAGATCAAAATATATAGTAGTCAAGCCTACGCCTTCATCTATGATTTACTCAATGTCAAGGTTATTTCAGGGAGCACAACTGACAACAATCTGATTTTCACATCCATAATACACTAAATTTCGATGGTCATTGATAATGTGTTTTATTCTAACCAAAGCCACCAGTTATAAGTGCCTTCCTCTGCATCAAAGCAATAAACCTAAATTACTAAACACTAATATTCTGTGTCATTCTGAACCAAAAAAAAAAAAAAAAAAAAAGGTTGTGCCTTCTAAAGTATTACACACATTTTTCTAGGAAGATACTTTAACATCTGTACTCAGTAACAAAAATCCGTCATGACTCCAGTTAACGCACACTTCTTCCAGAAATACTGGCAACCAATAATATAGACATTTCAATTTAAAGGTAATTTTGCTAGAGTATACAACACATTATTTGCATGACTTGAGTATCCTTTAACTAATGGCAAGGTGAACTAACTTTTTAACCTAAAAACAATCCAGGTAAAATGGATTTCTGCTAAGTATATTGAAAACTGAAACCTCATACTTTAAAAAAATGTAACATAAACAAATGGGGCTAGAATATGATTAAATACCAGCAAGGGAAATACTGCTTTAGAAAAAGCACATGGAAAGGTCACATTAGGTGACGAACAAAATGAGACTTGCAGAAGCTCCTCTATGGAGACCCCATTTAGGTAACACACCGTACTGCACAGGAGGTAGTGGGCACTGTCTCTGAGATCTGCTTCCAACGGTACAAGCCATGGCATCAGATACACCTGGGCTCACATCCTATATTCTATCATTTTCCTGTCATACATTAGAGTGGGATTAAATAATTTACTGGTTGCCTGAGCGTCTCCATGTCAAATAGGGATTTAATACTCACCTACTTCCCACGAGCTGTTGTGAGAACTAAATGAGACCATGGATGCAAACATAGCCAACAAATGATATTCTTCATTGTTCCCAAATACCAACCCTACGCTTATGTTCAGTCATGGAACTATAGGCTTATTTCTCTGAAATAGCAGCAGTAGATAGCAATAACAGAGTTCTAATCAGTCTTATTATTTCTCTACAAAACCATCTGCAAACAAATAGGACTATACCACTGATTGAAAGTAAAAAGGGGAAATATGAATGGATAAGACATTTGGGGGAACGCTGCAGAGCTACAAAAGAGACAACTTGAGATAAATGCAAATTATGACACGCAACAAAAAATAGGAAACATTACACAAGTCTTGAAGGTCAACTTTTTAAGCTTAACCTCCACTGACATAATGAAAGAACAAAGTACCAGGGAAAAGTCTATCATGACAGCAAGCCACCAGGCATACAGTTTAGGATTATGCTATTTCCTGGACCAGTTACCTCTTTTTTCCATAACTCATACACAGGATTTGTGAAGAAATTTTTTTTCTTAAAGATTTTATTTATTTGCGAGACAAAGAGAGCACGTGAGAGAGAGAGGGAGCATGAGTGGGGTGGGGGACAGAGGAAGAAGCAGACTCCCCACTGAGCAGGGAGCCCGACGTGGGACTCGATCCCAGGACCCTGAGATCATGACCTGAGCTGAAGGCAGATGCTTAACCAACTGAGCCACCCAGGCGCCCCCCCAAAATTTTTTTTTAATTTTTGGTACTCTGAAATAGCAATCCAGGTGCCAACAAAAGTTTCTCTACACAGATGCTTGTGAGGACTCACAAAGAGGTAAATTCAAGTAACAATTGGCTGTTTGCCACAGTGAAGAAAGCAATAAACTAGCAGGCAAACTCTTTTCTTATCCCGTACAACTTTCCACATTCTCTTTAAGTAACAAGTCCCAGAATGCTGAGTTTCCCTGCAAAACTCCAGTCCTATTGGAACTCCTCTTCAGAGAGCTGGAGTTCATCAGCATACAGCAAAGTTGTATTGATCGATGATACCTCACACCGAAGGGAAATAGTACACAGCAATGTGATCAGTTAAATCAGAAAAACCAACCAATGACCATCTCCTATGAACAAGAGCAACACTCTGTCCATCATTAAGTCTTATGGGCACCCAAGTGTTGGTCTCTAATACAATTTCTACTGAAAGCAAATTCCACATCTACTGATGCGGGGGAGGGGGGGCGGTCAGGATGTGTCTACAAGTGTGGAAATAGGATATCAAAGCAAGGATGTTTTCAAAGATGACAGGGAGAGTTCTAAAGAGAAAGAAACAGCCTAAAATGTTCTCCAGTAGACAAGTTGTGACTACATGGGCATTTGAAGAAAAAAATTACATTTAGTGGATATAAACTTATTCTGTAAATAGTACTAAAAAAGAGAAAAATAAAATATTCAAAAACAGGCTGAAATGTGAAAAAGATAAAGAACAGAAAATGGTTAATTTTCTGTTAAACAAGTAGAAGACTGTCAATATACTTGAGTATTTGTTTCCTCTAATAAGCATGTCTGCTTATCAAGTATAGACATACATTTGTATCTCTGTCTACCAAGAAATGGGTGGAGGGGGGATTCTGTGCAAGCTCAAAACTTTGGAAAAAATAAGAAATGTAACAAGAACAAGAGGGTGGGGGAAAATGATCAGAGTAATGGTCACACAAAGAAATTTGGTTAAAAAAAAAATTCCATGATCTGTCCTAAAATGATCAAACTCCTAGACTAATCCCTTATCTCAGAGGAAGAAATTCTACGTGGCCTTCTAATCACAAGATTCTAATAAGACATGCTTAAGTTTGCAATCTCTCTACCAGGTCAGGGTAATGATAAGAGGACAATTAAGAATCCTATTCCAGAGGGAAAATACCAGCATGGAAATACCAGCATGGAAAAAAACGAAAATCTGTATTAGCAACAGAAGCTTAAATGGCCTTATCAACCTAACAAGTTAGGTTTAATTGCAGAAAAGGACCCAACTAGATAATAAGCAGCCCAGATTTAAATCATCTTGGGAGAAGCAACCAGGTTCCCTGCCCCACTCAAGACTCGGTCAATAACCCTGATCATGTTTAGCATGAGTGGTCTCAGCAGACATTCACTCCCGCCCCCTCCGTCCCTGCCCCCACGCCCCAGGCTGGTGAGATTTCTAAAACCTCAAAAAGGTATAAAAATAAGAATTCCATAAACTTAGGAAGGTTCAGAAATAAGGAAATGAATGAAGCCCATGACATTGATAGTTCAGAAAAGTTTCAATATAAATATGGGTGTAAGTTTTACAGTATTTGTACTTGTTTGTCTACTGATTGAGGTGTTTGAAATTCAAATGAAATAGCTATACTGGGGGTGCCTGGGTGGCTCAGACGGTTAAGTGTCTGCCTTTGGCTCAGGTCACGATCCTGGAGTCCTGGGATCAAGCCCCACATGGGGCTCCCTGCTCAGCGGGGAGTCTGCTTCTCCCTCTGCCCCTCACCCTGCTCATGCATGCTCTCTCTCTCTCTCAAATACATAAAATCTTAAAAAAAAAAAATGAAAAAGAAACAGCTGTACTTTAAAACAAAACTATGAGAAAAAAGATGTGTGCATGCACATGCGTTAAGTGCCATGTTGTCACCTACCCAAAAAATGTACCCAAGTCTAAAGAAGTAAGATATCTTATTGGAAGTAAAATTTAGGACAAAGTAATACGACAGTGACTCTCTTCATCATGAACTCTTGCCTAGCTCTTCAGATCGCTCACCTCCTTCCCTGCCATCACATGTGCTCCTGATATAACAGAAGCAGCCAGTCCCTAGACCCTTCTGATTCCCTCAGTCTCTTCCCACTTTCCTTCCACCTTTTATGCACGAGGTCAACACTTCTGGTCACTCAGGTCAAATGCTACCGCCACTTGAGTCTTCTGCCTTTGGCTCTTGTACACACTGTGGTTCAACCCAATATCTACCCTCTCCACTATCACAGGAGTACCTTTCTCCTATCAATTCCCCTTTAGCCTTTAGACCAACTCAGTGTCACTTCTTTTAAGAAGCTCTGCTAGGACCCCTTATCAGAAGGAACTGTTTTTACCCTGATGCTATCCCAGCACTGTGTCCACCTCTCCATGAGAGCAGAAAGAACAGTATTTATTCGGAGTACTGCTATGGTCTCTGAAAATAACTTCCCTCATATGGCAGGCCTTGCATCTCAGTCATCCTTGTGTCCCCATCGCTTAGTACAAGAGGGGCAAACACAGCATTCAGTAAATCCTGGGCAAGTAGAAAGGCTAAAGGCAAACCTCAGTATAGAATTGAAATCCAAGGTTTGGTTCCTTCAGTGAAGTACCATGAGAAAGATTTTATTGGCAAGTTCTAGGTGAAACGCCAAAAAACTTAGGTACCAACACACACCAAGACACATAGTGCAAAAGTGTTCTCCTTCCAGAGTTTGTTACACAGATGGTACCCACTTGGTGACAATTCACAGAGCTATACTCCTACAATTATATGTACGTTATATTTCAATACTTGAAGAAATAAAATTGCTCTGAAGACAGTAAGTATCGAAACCTGTTGAAATGAAGATACACATGCCAACTCAGGGTCCCCCTGGCTAGAAAACTGTATCCTATCACCTCAACTGTGAAGAGAGTAAAAAGCCTGGCATGTGACTATTTATTACTTTTTAAATTGGAAAAATAAGAATACTGACTGCAAGTTACTTTCTAGCTTCCTGTCAAAAAGGTATAAATAGGGGCACCTGGGTGGCTCAGTCAGTTAAGCATCTGACTCTTGACTTTGGCTCAGGCCATGATCTCAAAGTCATGAGATCAAGCCCTGTGTTGGGCTCCGCACTGGGCATGGAGGCTGCTTGAGATTCTCTCTCTCCCTCTCCCTCTTTTATATACATATATAAATATATGTATATATATAAATAAAATATAAAGCTTCTTAAAAATTGGCCTACCTTTTATCTTTAGGATTTGAGAACTATATACTAAGTTTAGGATGCAAACGAAATATACTTCAGCAAGAGAGAGACAAAATCTACTTTTCCTGAATAAGTTACTTAAATCTAAATGGTAATCAAATCAACTCTACCTCCAGACTTTCATGTTTACAACATAGGTGGCAACTACAGTTTTCTTCCAAAACATTAAGTTCTTGATTTCCCATGGTTTGGGAAAAAAAAATTAAGGCTAAAATTAAACTTAAAAAAACCCCTATAAACTAGATTTTCATTATTCAAGACCCAGCACAATGCCTGACAGAAAATATGCACTTAAGATACTGAATAAACACATTAAAAACCTAAATGCCCCTAAAGAGGAGAGTGGTTGGATGAATTACAGTACATTCAACACAATGAAGTTGTTAAAAAAAAAAAGAATGAGGAAGCTCTCCATGAACTGCTATGAAGCAATTTCCAGGGCACATTGCTAAGTGGGAAGAGCAAAGCACAGAAGAGTATCTCTAGTACGCTACCTGTCACATAAGAAAGAAACGGAGATGAGGAAATGTTCATGCCTCTGCTCAATTTGTGCAACAAGAAATACAGAAAGAATAAAACAGAAAATGAGGGTGAATACCTGCAAGGGAGAGATGGAAACTGGGTAGAAAGAAGGGTGAAATGGAAATGGGGTAGAAGGAATGAGGAGGGATATTTCTCTTAGGCTTTTTTTTACAGTTGAGTCTCAGAACCAAGATAATGTTTCACATATTCAAAATGTAAATGATGGCAGTAAACAAGACATGGAGGGGAGCCCAAAATAGAATACAAGCAGTAATAAATGGGCTTATGTATGGGCTTACATGTATTATAACTGAATGGGATAACCACACTGTAAAGAAAGTGACTAATAAATAACTAAGTAACTTTGGAAAACAGCATTTCACTATATAATTTTAAGACAAAAAGACCTGTACACAGATATTGTACCCCAATAAATTTTTCACCTGGATATTGGTTAGCAATTCTGAAACTACTTTCTGTATATTCTGTAACTGAGTAAATAAGTAACTATACTGGGATACTAACAGCCTTTTTTGTTTTTAACTGTGGGAGACAAGAGATAAGTTACAAAAAAAAAGAAATGTAGAAACCAGAATGAACAGTTGTACTACATTAAAATGAGAGGGATCAGTATGAACTTTTTTTTTTTAATATATGTGTATACACACATATACTTTCTTGCACTGTCTACTGAGAGGCTAAGTGGTGATGCCATGGTAGGAATGAGCCCACAAAGACTCCATTCTTTAAAGGAACTAGAGAGTCCTTGAAGAGATGACTACTTCCAGGGCTGGGGCAGAGAAGATACCAGATGAACCTGGAGCACATTACAGCACCAGAAAAATCAAAAACGGTTCAAAAAATGAATGAGAACTAGATCAAGGTGCTCGTTGTGCAACACTGCGAATGTACTAAATGCCACTGAATTGCTCACTTTAATATATTTTATGTTATGTGAATTTCATCTCAATAAATTTGAAAAATATGAGAGGAGCATGTTGAAGGCACAGAAGCCAAGTTGAAGAAACTCCCAATGGCCAACTCTGGGACAATTTAAACACCAAAATCGTTAAGGATAGTAAAGGATTATAACCCACAGAACAAAATAAATACCCATGAGTCCATACTCATATCAAGATATGAGAAAGGAGGAAGAGGGGCGCCTGGGTGGCTCAGTCATCAAGCGTCTGCCTTCGGCTCAGGTCATGATTCCAGGGTCCTGGGATCGAGTCCCGCATCGGGCTCCCTGCTCTGCGGGGAGCCTGCTTCTCCCCCTCCCACTCCCCCTGGTTGTGTTCCCTCTCTCGCTGTGTCTCTCTCTGTCAAATAAATAAATAAAATCTTAAAAAAAAAAAAAAGAAAGGAGGAAGAAGAGACATCTCTTCCTTTCAGCAGAGTTCCAATTACTAAATGTAGAAAAAATGGCAGAAGTGGAAACTCACATTTGGCAAATAGCATAGTAATAAATTGTTGCAGACAAAAATAACCAATGGATGTTAAAATTTGTGGGCAAAAGTGTGATGAGAAACAGATGATATCCCCTTAATTTTAGAGAAGCCTCTACAAAATGTTTATTAATTACAAAGAAAAAAATAGTAGCTTTACAGTGGAGAAGGCAGGCAGATACCAGTTTAACCAAGTGATCCGAGTTAACATAACCAGTGATAAGACACTTCAGCATCATGTTCCTTGTGATATTATGCACTGAGAAGGACACAATATCATTTCTGTGGTATTCTTGCCAAAACTGCATTACCTCAATCTAATCATGAGAAATCATCAGACAAATTCAAATTAAGGGACATTCTCCAAAATAACTGGCCAAAGGCTTCAAAAGTGCCAAGAACATAAGAGAAGATATTAAGGAAATTTCCCATAATGGAGGAGACTAGAAAACATAACAACTAAATGCAATGTGGGATCCTGGACTGGATCCTAGAACAGAAGGACATTAGTGGAACAACCAGTGAGATTCAAATAAGGCTTGTAGATGAGTGAACAGCACTGTATCAAAGCCAGTCTGAGGGTTTAGAATATTACACTCTGTGGTAATGTTAAGTTGTTCATTTTAGGGGGTATAGGAGAGCTCTGTGTACTATTCCTCAGATATATTGTAAATCTAAAATTATTTCAAAATAAAAAGCTTAAAAAAACACATTTATTGGGGCACCTGGGTGGCTCAGTCATTAAGCGTCTGCCTTCGGCTCAGGTCATGATCCCAGGGTCCTGGGATCGAGTCCCACATCAGGCTCCCTGCTCAGCGGGAAGCCTGCTTCTCCCTCTCCCACTCCCCCTGCTCGTGTTCCCTCTCTCGCTGTGTCTCTCTCTGTCAACTAAATAAATAAAATCTTTAAAAAAAAAATAAAAAGAAATGTTGGGGTGCCTGGGTGGCTCAGTCATTAAGCATCTGCCTTTGGCTCTGGTCATGATCCCAGGATCCTGGGATCGAGCCCTGCATCGGGCTCCCTGCTCGGCAGGAAGCCTGCTTCTCCCTCTCCCACTCCCCCTGCTTGTGTTCCCTCTCTCGCTGTGTCTCTCTCTGTCAAATAAATAAATAAAATCTTTAAAAAAAAAAACAAAAAACACATTTATTATTCATCAGCTTACTCTTTATTTATTATTTTTTAGCTATCTCCTCTCCTCCTCCCCCACACTAAAGTAGGGATTTTTCTGACATGTTCAGTAATGTGACCCAAACCTCTAATAGTGCCCGACACACAGAAGTCACTCAACAAACACAATTATACAATTTTGGTTAGCCAGAACTATGACAGTATACTCCAAACCCTAGATTTACTATTAATTTCCCTTAGAGTCTGTTTGAAAGGAGCATTCTTATTTTGTAAAGAAAACTTAAAAAATCTAAAAGCTTTTCATTTACTGTTTTTATTTGTAAATAAGATCCACAGTTTTAAACAAAATGCTTTATTTGCCTTCTATATTGTTATCCCTAACAGGATATGACACCCAGACTTTTCATGCCCCCAAGGCTCTATCTTGGACGCAGTGTACTGAGAATACTAGGGCTCTAAAACTCATTCCACTGCCCAGTGAGGCAGCGGTTCCCTGCCAGGAGAGGCAGAGCCAAGACCTCCTCCTGCTACCGGCCCCCTCCACTGACCTAGCGCTCAGCTCCTAGAAGTGGGAGTACACTCAGAGAGAAGCTAGTCATTGTCCTCACCCCCACCTCCAGAGCCCTGGCTCAGAAATTCTGCCTGGTGGAAAAGCAGGCCATAAAATAGATGGGTCCTAAGCTCTTAGAAGGAACTTTTGCTTGATTTGCAAAAGAAAGAGGGGGAGTTTAGCAGCAGAAGTTGTGCTGAAGGGAACTGGGAGAATTGTAGAACTACTGAAGATACAACCTAGATTGCAGGAGTTGGTGCCTAGTTTGCAAGAAAAAAACGAGGAAAAGGGACAACTAGGAGGAGCCTTCCTGTGGTCAGAACAAATAGCAAAAACACTGAACTCAGAAACATTTCTTCAAAGGCACCACATTTTGATTAGTTTGTAGCAGAATTTATGCTCCAGTGCACTCTTGTAAACAACAGAACAATCAGCCAGCAATTAGTGTAGTGGTCACTGAAAGAGTGGAAGAGAGTCCTACCCATAATAACAAGCATCCTAGGAAGACTGTGGGCATACCCAAAACTGTGTCTCCCTGAGGACCAACACACACACTCAACCTTGTGGAGGGGAGAGGGAAGACAGGCTAAAATAATCCTGCCAGTCACTAAACAAATAAATAAGCAAATAAACAAGCAAAGATAACAAGCCCTGGGGGTGGCAGCGGGAGAGTATCCAGAGTTGCTAAATTGTATTACCTAAGATGTCCAACTTCCAACAAAAAATTATAGGTATGCAAATAAATAAATATGAACCCATACACCAGAAAAAAAGCAGGCAGCATAAGACACTCCCTGTGAGTATGACTAGATGTAGGACTTAGCAGGTAAATATTTCCAAGAAGCCATTATAAATACACTCATAGAACTAAAAGAAAACGTCACTGAAAAAGTAAAGGAAGGCATGACAATATTGTATCAAAGAGAGTATCAATAAAGAGATAGAAATTTTAAGAAAGAACCAAATGCCAATTCTGGAGTTGAAAAGTACAATAATAGAAATTATAAATTCACTAGAGGACCTCAACAGTAGATATGAACTGGCAAAAAGAAAGAATCAGCCAACCTGAAGACAGATCAGTAGAGATTACGGAAACTGAAGAAAGAGAAAAAAAGATGAAGAAAAATGAACAGAATCTCATAGAAATTTGGGATACCATTAAGAATAACAGCATGAATGTACTGGGAATACCAGAAGAGGAGAGAAAGGTAAAAACAAAACAAAACAAAAAATATTCAAAGAAAATGACTTAATACTTCCCAATGTTCCTGAAAACCAGTAACCTACACATCTAGGAAGCAAAACCCATAAACAGACACATCACGGTAAAAATGATAAAAGTCAAACACAGAACAATCTTGAAAACCACAAAAGAAAAATGATCCATCAATGACAAGGGAACCCCAAGGAGAACAACAGCTAACTTCTCAGGAGAAATAATGGAGGCCAGAGGCGGTAGGATGACACAAAGTCCTTCAAAACAAAACAAAAACCCTATCAATCAGGAATCCTAAGTCCAGCAGAGCTGTATTTCAAAAATGAAGGTAAAATACACATATTCCAAGATAAATAAAAATTGAAAGGATTCATTGCTAGCAGACCTTCCTTACAAGAAATACTAGAGGAAATCATTAAGCTGAAAGCAAGTAATCCTAGACAGCAATTTAAATCCACACAAAGAGCACCAGTGATTATGTTATAATAGACACTGTTAATGCACACTTTTTTCTCTTCAATTATTTAAAAATAGTATAATGTGATATGCATATAATGTATCACCAAGTCTGTAACACATGGAAATATATTTGCCAATAACAGAACAAAGGAGGTAGGTGAGAATAAAGCTGCAATGTGCTAAGGAAATAACAGATGGTAAAATAATAACAATGTATTGTTGGGTTTATAATAGTGACAGATGTAAAGTATACAACAATAACAACACAAAAAGAGGGAGTGATAGAACTATATAGAAGTAACATTTCTATATATTACTGGAATTAACTTAGCATTAACCTGAAGCTGATTCTGATAAGTTGCGATGTAAATGATAAACCCTGGAACAACTACGAAAATATATTCAAAAAATAGTGAAAGAAGTCATTAACGAAATTAAAATGTTACATTAGAAAATATTCAATCAATGCAAAAAAAGGACAAGAGGAAGAACAAAGATGTGAGACATATGAAAAACAAAATGATGGCAGATATAAATCAAACTATATCAATAACAGTAAGCATGGATGGATAAAGAGTCTAATCAAAAGGTAGACATTGTCAGACTAGTTCCAGAAAATCATGATCAAACTCTAGATTGTTGACAGGAGTCAAACTGTAGATTTAAAGACACAAATAAATTATTAAAGTCAAAGAACAGAATAAAGCATAGCATACAAGTAGAAGCCACAGAAAAGCTGGAATAGCTATATACTGATATACTAGTCTCAGACAAAAGAGACTTTAAAACAAAAATGTTACTAGAGAAAACAGGGAATATTCAATTATAATATAAAATAAAAATATAAATATTTAAAAATGAAAAATACATGCACCCAATAACAGAACACCAAAATACATGAGGCAAAACTGACAAAAATGAAGACAGAAAGAGATAATTCTATAGCAATAGTTGGATTCTCAATACTCTTTCAATACACCAGCTGGACCGGACAGACATCTACAGAACACTCCATCCTGCAACAACAGCATATATAGTCTCAAGTGCACATGCAACATTCTACAGGATGGACCATATGCTAGGTTATTTTTAAAAATCTAAATAAATTTAAGAGGACAGAAATAATATAAAGTATGTCTTCTGACCACAATGAAATGGAATTAGGAACCAATAACAGAAACATTCGGGACACTCACCAATATAAGAAAATTAACACTCTCCTAAACAACTAACTGGTAAAAGACAAAAGTAAGAAATCAGAAAATACTATGAAATTAATGAAAATCAAGACAGAACATACCAGAACATGGGATGCAACTAAAGCAGTGCCTAGAGGGAAGTTTATAGTTATAAATGCCCACAGTATGAAAGAAAAAAGACCTCAAATCAATAAACTTGCCTTCTAGAAAAACCTTACCTGCACTAAAAAAAGAAGAGCAAACTAAGTCTAAAACAAGCAGAAGGAAGAAAAGGATCGAGATTAGAGTAGAAAGTAATGAAATAGAGAGTAGATAGAGAAAATCAAGAAACCAAAAGCTGGTTCTTCGAAAGGTCAACAAAATCGACAAACTTTTAGCTAGTTTGACCAAGAAAAAAAAAAAACATCCTAAAACTATGAGAATACCAAAAGAGGGGGCATTACTACTGATCTCACAAAAATAGAAAGGACTATAAAGAAATATGATGAACTGTATGCCAATAAATTAGATAGCTTAAGTGAAATGGACAAATTAGTAGAATACAACCTACAGAAATTGACTGGAGAAGAAATACAGAATCTGAAAAGACCTGTATGTAACAAGTAATAAGATTCTATCAGTCATCAAAAAACTACACACAAAGAAAAGCCCAGGCCCAGATGATGTCAGTGCTGACTCCACCAAATATTCAAAGAATACTTATTTTCCACAAACTCTTCCAAAAATAGAACAGAACACTTCCCAAATCTTTCTATGAAACGAATACTACCCTAATATCAAAAACTGACAAACACAATACAAGAAAACTACAGACCAATAACCCTTATGACTATGGATGCAAAATCCCCAACAAATACTAGCCAACCAAATCCAGTAACAACTAAGAAGAATTATACACCATGGGCAAGTGTTATTTATCCTAGGGATGCAAGGTTGGATGAACACCTAAAAATCAATTAATGTAATATATCTTATCAGTAGAATACAGAACAACAACAAAAATCACTCAATAGACACAGGAAATTCATTTGACAAAATTCAACACATTTTCACGATAAAAACACTCAGCAAATCAGGAATAGAAGGCAACTTCCTTCACCTGAAAACAAAAAAAAAAGGCATCTACTTAAAAACCACAGCTAACATCCCACTTAAATTTAAAGACTGGCTTCTTGCCCCTTAAGATCAAGACAAGGAGGTCAGCTCTTACATCACTTCCATTTAACACTGATGAAGGTTCTAGCCAGAAAAATTAAATAACACAAAGAAATAAAAGGCATTGAGACTAGAAAGGAAGAAATAAAATTACTTCTATTCATAGATGGTATGATCTGGTACACAGAAAATCCTAAGGAATCCACTATTAGAATAAATAAGCTCAGCGAGGTTATAGCAGGATACAAGATCAATATACAGAAATCAATTGTGTTTCTATACACTTGTGATGAAAATTGACAAAATTAAGAAAACAACTCCAGGGGCGCCTGGGTGGCTCAGTCGTTAAGCGTCTGCCTTCAGCTCAGGTCATGATCCCAGGGTCCTGGGATCGAGCCCCACATTGGGCTCCCTGCTCAGCAGGAAGCCTGCTTCTCCCTCTCCCACTCACCGCTGCTTGTGTTCCTGCTCTTGCTAGCTCTCTGTCAAATAAATAAAATCTTTAAAAAAAAAAAAAAAAGAAAAGAAAACAACTCCATTCAAAATGCTATCAGAAAGTATAAAATACTTAGGTATAAATTTAATAAGAGAAGCATAAAACTTATACTGTGTAAATGTACACAAAAATTGTTGAAAAAAAATTAAAGACCTAAATAAATGAAATCCTATGTTTTATGGATTGGAAGACCTAACACTGTTAAGATGGTAATGGTACCAAATCTGATCTATAGATCATCATAATCCCTGTTGACTTCTTTATACAAATTGACAAGCAGATGCTAACATTCACATGGAATTGCAAGGGACTCAAAATAGCCAAACAATCCTAAAAAAGTTAAAGTAGCAGAACTTACACTTCCCAATTTCAGAACTTACTATAAAGCAACAATAATCAAGATAGCCTGGTACTAGCAGAAGGAATATCAATGGAATGGAATTGAGAGTCCAGAAATCAATCCATACATTTATGATCAACTGATTTTTAACAATGCCAAGACCATTCAATGGGGGAAAAACAGTCTTTTAAACAAATTGTGCTAGGACAACTGGATAGCCAGATGCAAAAGAATCGAGTTGGACCTTTACTTCATACCACACACAAAAACTGACCTAAAATGGATCAAAGGCCAAGACTCTTAGAGGCAAACATAACAGAATTTTCATTATCTCAGATATGACAATGAACTCTTAGATACGAAGCCAAAAGCACAAGGAACAACAAAAATAGACGGAACTTCATCAAAATTTAAAACTCTTGTGCTTCACAGGGCACCATCAAGACTGTGAAAGACAATCCACAGAATGGGAGAAAATATTTGCAAATCATGTATCTGCTAAGGAAACTATATCTAGAATACATAAAGAACTCTTATAACTTAATAAAAAGACAAATAACCCTTTTTTAAAAATAAGCGAAGGATCTGAATAGACAATTCCCAAAGAATATGTGCAAATTGCTAAAAGTATATAAAAAGATGCTAGACATCATTAGTCATCAGAGAAGTGCCAATCAAAATCACAATAAAACACTATCTCCCTACCACTAGAATGAGAATCGAAAGCCAGGTAATAAGTGTTGTCAAAGCATGTGAAGACATTGGAACCCTCATATGCTACTAGAAGGAATGCATAATGGTCCAGCTGCTATGAAAAACAGTCTGGCAGCTCTTCAAATGATTAAATATAGAGTTACTACGTGATCCAGCAATTCCACTCCTAGGCAAATACTCAAGAGAAATGAAAACTTATGTCCACACAGAAATCCACACAAAACATGTACATGAATGTTATATGTCCCTATGGACAGGCAGATTGCTTGCTCGGTCTTCCCCAATTTCTGGATTGTGCCTGACCAAAGTAGGAAGTTCTTTAGGAGAACCCCAGCTGCAAGTGAGACCTGTAATAACTCTGGTCCCACTCTCACAACGTCTGCTTACAACTTTCCCAACCTGTCCATCCCACATAATTAGAATTCTGTCTCATTTAATTCTGCATACCCTGCAAAAATTGGTGTCCCAGCCCTAACTCCATCTTCCCTGGCTGGGTTTCTAACATTCTCCCAAACTTATGCCAAACCCATGGACCAGCTCATGTTTTCTTCCAAGTGTTAAATGAAGACCTATGAAAAATATGTTAAGAACTGCGCTGTGATTACCAACTAAACCTTGAGAGTCCAGGAGTCCTATGTGCCCATGAAACTGAGTGTCTCCTAATTCCAAAGCACAAACACTCTACACCCTTTCAGAACTTCGTGGCTGCACAAGGAGCACTTTCTCCCCGACATGCCCACTCTCAACTACTCTACCTGCCATCACCTTCCTATTTATTCTTTCTGAAGTGACTCAAGAATTAGTAGCCTCAGTCTCTGCTCTTCTGGGAAGTAGACCAATAACTAAGAACATAATCTCTGGAACCAGCATGACGGAGTTCAAACTTCACTTTACCACTTAAATGTATGACCTTGGCAAATTTCTCAACCACTCTGCCTCAGTTTTCTCATCTAGTGAAAGGGGGTAGTAATTCTTCCCAGGGTTGTTATAAGGATTAAACTAAATCATATATAACATGCAATATGCTTCCCCAGCACCATGTTATTACTTCTATCTCAGTCTATTGATATCATATTTCTTTTGTTTACCTGAATCTTCCCCTCCCAGTCCCTGAGCTTCTCAAGAGGTGTTAAGTTTCTTATTTCTTTCATATTCATAGCATTTAATGCAGTGCTAGGCAGGATAGGTACCTATAAAAGGGACCAATGAATGAATGAAAAATAAAAACTACTAGCCCATCAAAGTCAATGATTATGGAAACCATACTTTCAATATAAAAATCAGAGCACATGGTTGATGAGTATACTAGAACTGAATATCTGAGATCAGGACCGCTCTGGAAAATCCAGGCTATCTGACTGCCAGAATGATCTAGAAAGAATCCAAATGCTCAGCAGTTAGATCAGTTACATAAATGATAGCATTAAAACACAGAGGATTGGGGTGCCTAGGTAGCTCAGTCCGTTTAAGAATCTGCCTTTGGCTCGGGTCAGGATCCCAGGGGTCCTGGGATTGAGCCCCACGCCAGGCTCCCTGCTCAATGGAGAGCCTGCTTCTCCTCTCTCTCTCAAATAAATAAAATCTTAAACAAATAAAAAAATTTAAAAAAACAGAGGATCTTACATAACCATAACAGGAGTCCTCTGTTGATACCTGAAAAAGTCTGGACAAAACACTAAGCAGAAAAACAGAGCAGAAGAATATGCATGAAAGGATTACAGAGCTGGTCAAAGAATGATAATCAAAGAGAATGGACTTTGTGTGTATCTAATACCACAGGATGAAAGAATATATGTTTTAAATCTTGATTCTAAAGACAACTTTTTTTTTAAGATTTTATTTATTTATTTATTTGACAGAGAGAGTGCACAAGCAGGGGGAGTAGGAGGCGGAAGGAGAGGGACAGGGAGAAGCAGGCTCCCCGCTGAGCAGAGTGACATGGGGCTCGATCCCAGGACCTTGGGATCATGACCTGAGCCCAAGGCAGATGCTTAGCCCACTGAGGCACCCAGGCACCCCTAAAGACAGCTTAATACAAAGAGAAAATAATGCTTATAATGCCTTTACACAAGAAACAAGGTAAGTGGAATGGAGATTCCAAAAATTTTAATCCCTTACATAAGACTCAGTGAGAAGGATCACATTTCTCCATGACTATAACTCTGAATAGATAAGTTTCCTGATAAGAAAAAAATCCATATATTCCCCTTATGGTTAATTCTCTTATTTCATAAGTAAACTTTTAAGGCCAGTGATCAGTTTTGGTCATGTCTGGGACAATCAATAGTTTGATTAAATTAACTAGTCAAAGGTCTTCCTAAGTATGTCTTCTCCTTTTGGTACAATTAAAAAACGAATCTAAAATGTATATATTTGTCCACAAAGAATAAAGGTCTTCACCAAGTTTTTCATTCATTTCTCCCCGGTATAGTTCCTCTCAAAATTACAGCCCAACTCAGGAAAAAGAAAAAAAAAGGGGGGAGATAGTATACTTGCTTAAAGAATAGATCATATGCTTTCCACTTTAATCAGCTTATTTTATACACATGTACTCAGAGATATACACATCTACATAGACATATCTACATACATGCCAGAGGAAAATTAAATAACGAATGCACCTTTTCAGTTATCTTCATGTAAGTTAATAAAATAACACCAGCAATAGGACCCTCAAATAACCTGGAGATGATGACCTCTCTAACTTGATTCTAAAAAACCAAATATATACTTCCATCCTTCTTTGCCATCAACATTCCCTAGATTAACATAAGGAATGGGGGCACCTGGTTGGCTCAGTAGGCTGAGCATCCGACTCTTGATTTTGGTTCAGGTCATGAGCTCAGGGTTGTGAGAGATTGAGCCTGGAGCCGGGCTCTGTGCTGGGCATGGAGCCTGCTTAAGATTTTCTCTCTCTCCCTCTCCCTCTGCCCTTCCCCTGTGCATGCACATGTGCGCTCTCTCTCTCTCTCAAATAAATAAATAAATAAGGTTAAAAAAAAAAAGCAAGGGCATTATCCCTGAATATCACTTAACAAATAACCTTCCTTAAAAACATAATTCAACAGTAAAACACAATAAACTTAAAATTTGTTTCCAAGGGGCGCCTGGGTGGCTCAGTCATTAAGCATCTGCTTTCGGCTCAGGTCATGATCCCAGGGTCCTGGGATGGAGCCCCACATTGGACTCCCTGCTCCGCGGGAAGCCTGCTTCTCCCTCTCCCACTCCCCCTGCTTGTGTTCCCTCTCTCGCTGTGTCTCTCTCTGTCAAATAAATAAAATCTTAAAAAAAAAAAATTTGTTTCCAGTTTTGTTTTTTTTTTAAAGATTTTATTTATTTATTTGACAGAGAAAGAGAGAGCACAAGTAGGCAGAGTGGCAGGCAGAGGGAGAGGGAGAGGCAGGCTCTCTGCTGAGCAGGGAGCCAGATGTGGGGCCCGATCCCAGGACCCCAGGATCATGACCTGAGCCGAAGGCAGCCGCTTAACCAACTGAGCCACCCAGGCGCCCGTTTCCAGTTTTTAAGAATTTATCCTCACCCACTTCATAAATACTCTTGCCCAAAGAGCAATCTGTCAACACATGTAGTTTAAATCATTAACTACACAGCACCAAATCATTACTATAATCAGCATGTAAATTTCATGAAGGCGCTGATTGTGTCCTTTTAAGCACTTTAAACAACATCCAGTACAAAGAAGCTTATTAAGCATTTATGATGTTTAATAAAAATAAAATGTCAAAACAAAAGTCTATTATTCAACTTGGCTGCCATGTATAATATAACCACTGATCAGTATCTATTTCTCCAAGTGCAATTATAAGAAATCGAAAACAAACCCCATTCAAATTAGAAATTCTGTCTCCTCTGTCCAAGAATACAGTTTCATTTTTGTATCAGAAAGAAACTAGCAGGCCACCAGCAGAGAGCATGCAACATGCAGACTGTTGGGGTACTTAACCAAAGCATTTATGCACCCTTTACTACTACATTTCATGCACATTTTTGGAGATATTTGCCTTACCTTTCCCATTTTGCCACGTAGTATACCAAGATAAAGTCAGGAACGAAGTGATAAATGCTAAAACAGTAGCTACAGTTCCATTTCGGAGCCTCATCTCATTTCACCATCACACTGGTTCATATGTTTATGATGATAACCAGGACTGTTCTCTTTTTAATCCTGAAGTCAACTGAATCCAGTACTCCTGGCTCTGGGCCAATAAAAACAATCAATAAGAGAGGTTCATTTCAGATGCTCCGCAGAACAAGCCTAGCAGCAACACCATTCATAATTGCTATTCAGGATTGTCTTCACAGTCTTCATAGGCTGCTGTCTCAGGCTTCTTTCTTCCTATTCAGGGAAAAAAGAGAAAGAAAAACTTGTTCAATAATGCAAAATATTATTTTCTTCATTTGTCATTCACCATTATGAACAGACTTTTGGCTGGGCTAACCTCCATCTACAAAGATTATCCCCACACCTAAACAATTCATTTATTATATTCTAGAATCGTATGGTGTTTCCCCTCCAGAAGAAGAGCTTCAAACTATATTCCCTCCTCATTGATTCTGTTTTGTCGGCAAAAAGAAAATTGTGGCTCATTATTTAAAGGGAGAAGTTGTGGGACTTGTTAAACAAATAGTAAGCCACAGATTCCAAGCTGATAACTCTGAGGATCACACAACAGTTCCTAAGTAATATAATTGTCACACTCCTCAGTTTTCCTATTGCAAAATAATAGTTACTGTTTTGAAAAATTTTAAGAAAAACTGACAGACTACAACCTACAAGCATCAAAAAACCTGGGCTCTAGATCCAGCAACATCATTCTATATAGGACCTCAGGTGTGCCACTGATCTAGGCCTCGCTTTTTCATCCATAAAATTGAGCAAACCACCTGTCCTGGCTCCACTTCGAGGACACAAATAATGTTAAATAGAAAGGTCACAGTTATTATTGCCATTTATCATTATCATAAAAGAAATGTAGTTGTTCCAGTGATTAACCTGCTCCCAGGGTGTCAATTGGGAATACGGAAGGATTTAGAAAATGCAGCAACCCAACCAGAACATTCACTCCGAAAATCTGGACATCACCACCCAGCTAGCAGAGCTGTTGAGAAATTTGAATTCAATCAAGTCCTTATACGTACTTAAGTATAGTCACCTAGCACTTAATAGGTTCTCCATAAATGTTAACTGTGTTAAAAAATAAAAGCAAACAAACAAACCAAAAAAACAAAACAAAACAAAACAAACAACTGCAGCCAGCCACGGGTTTGGTCTGCACTATGCATAGCCAGTCTCATTCCCTGGGGGCATGTCAGGCACTCCAAGATGTCCATTGATTCCCAGTGGCCTCAAAGGGACCATAAGATGCACGTGGCAATATACTAAGACACACTCTACTGGGGTGAGTTAATGCACCTCCAAAAATGCCTAACAAGCCCAAGGGACAATTCCCTCAGCTACAAAGTATGGCTGATTAAAGTAGCCATTTGTAGGCAATTCAGAAACCACCATCTCAGCTACTTTGTAAAACTGAACATAGTAACTAGAAATCTCTGCTAGTCTAAGGCATAGTATTAATGGTAACAATGATAGAAGCTACAAGGTACTGTTTCCTATGCTTCATTATATGCTTTAAATCTTCAACAAAACCCTAAGAGGCAGGCCTTTTTTAAATTGAAGTATAATTGATACACAATGTTACATTAGTTTCAGGTGTAATGAGACAGGCACTGTTAACCCAGAGAGGGAATACTAATCTTACCCACCACCCTTTGCCTCTCAAACTGGGCCACCTGCACCTTGTAAGTACAAAGAGAAGTGCTAGGGCCACTCCCTGTCTAGAGAACCTTCCTGAGGTATTGTTATCCAACAGTGTGTGAATTTTAAAAATGTTCTCTTCTATAACGAATATGGATCTATTATGAAATAAGCTGCAAAATTCATAGGAAATTTCCGAGTTTAAACCTAAGACTTTAAACAAATTTCTCACTTCCTGTAACCTCTGGCTAAGCACCCCTCCCCCACCACACACACACACACCGAAGCATGCCTTTTAACCCTCCTTGGCCAGTAGCTCTCACTGTGGCATAATATTCTAGAAGCACTGAACCCCTCTACTTCCTTGCTTCCTCTTACTATCTGAAAACAAAGAACTTCAAAGATATTCTCAAAAGTTATCACTATTTTCTACAACCAAAGTGACTCACTTTCTATAGTTAAGACAAGTTAACATCAAACACGTTCACACTGATGGTTTAGACTTTAAAATCTTTGTGGCAAAATCCTACAATTTGGACTAAATTCTTAAAAGTGCCTAATATATTGTCTTATATCAATAAGCACCCAATAATGAGTTCTGATTATAAAAAGAGATGTGATAACTCAGTGAATTATGTAATGTAGAATTATAATCCTGGTGCGACATTATATAAAAATGTATATAACTTTCTGTTGCTACATATTTAGCCGCACCCTACTTCAGGAAGGATTTTTTCCTAGTGAAAGACCTAAAAGTATACAGGTTATTAGAGTAAACATCCAATTAATTATTACGGGGAAGTGGAGAAGGAATCATAAAGGATATTTCTAAATAGTTTTATTAAAGACAAAGAAAGCCCATATGATAAAATTCAGTATAAATACAATAAAAGTGAATGACTTCTAAAATCAAAGTAGACTATAGATATACTATTAGTAATGTGAAAAATATACCAAATATTAAAAATTGGATCCAGGAAGCTATTAAGCTCAGTCTGAAGACACTTACCAATTCTACTAACAAATAAGACCTGAAATTCTGCAGGACAAATGTAAGAGCATTTTACTAAGAATGTAGTCATACATTTTAATTAGGGTTTCCAAACTAATGAAATTTAACTGCACAGCACAAGTGAAGACTCCAGACCAAAGCAAAACTAATGATCTCCATGCTCTTCAACCAGGAGGCAGTCACAGTCTGGACAGCCAAGAGCCCTCTGGATTGACTGACTACCTAAGGCAAGAAACAAAGTGACTCATTTTTATCTTTTTATCGTTTATCATTTGCAAAAATTTGAATCTAACACTTTAATGCTGAGATGATCACTTAACATATTTGAATCTTTAACAATAAAAAAGGTGGTGGCTAAAATTACTAATCATCTTCTTCATCCTGCAAAGACAAATGGAACTTCAACTCTAGACCTCAGACTGAAAAGTGTTTCATCTGACTGCCCTTTAAGGGCTTCAGTCCTATTGTTTTATTATTAGATACAAAAACCTTCATTTAAAGTGTTCTCTGAAACATTCAATACATTTTATGGCTGAGAATACTTTGCTGAATGGCATATTCCCTCATTATCCCACAGACAGGACAGAGGTGCCTGAAGAAAGGCACAAGCATGAAATCCACGACGTAAGCTATACAACTTTATACACAGTAATTATGTAAAATTTCATTTATTTTAAATTTATCAAAGGATTAATATCTTTCATTAATACAGTTTACATAATTTCATCGTCCAGTACATTTTCGGATTTACAAGTGCGGGCTAAAGAAACCCATGCCACGATAACCTGTTAATAAAACTATTTTTTTAACATTCAGAAAAAGAAAGATAAACCACAAAACGATTATTTGATTCTAAATTTAGGTTCTGTATGCCACCGAGCGACGCTATCATTATCTTCCACGAGAATTCGTCCGACAGCAAAAGCACAACAGCAAAATCCATGGAAAGCATTAAAAACATACATTATGTCTGCTTACATTTCGCAATTCGGACTCAATGAACGGGCTCAAGAGAAACACACGCTGCGAGAAATAAAAGCGGGCCCGCAAGTGGTATGACTGCCAGCTCGCAAAACACGCCTCGGAGGTGTCACCTGGTACACTTTGTGTGCAATCACCCGGACCCAACCTAAGGGTCCCATCTGCAGCTTCCCCCTCCAGGACAACTGGGGCCTGGGGGGCATGGGGGTGCGCTTTCACACCCGACCCTCACACCTTCAGTTTGTAGAAAGATTCGCTACGACCGCTACACGCCGCCTCCGCGTCGGCGGGAGCACCCCTGTCTCCATGCCCCGGACCTCCTGGCCCCCGCCTCACCTGCCCCCGGCCCTGTAAAGGCTCCAACCCCGGGGCGGGGGTGGGCCCTGGCGGCCGGGTCCCGCGGGCAACTCTCCCTTCCCCCCAGTACCCCCTAAGCCCGCACTTTGCTCCACTTTGCCCCAAAGTCGACGAGCCCCGCTGCGCCGGGGAGCGCCGGGAAACGCACCAGGCGCCCTGCCGGCCACCGCGAGAGCGCGCGGCACCAAGGGGCTGTAGCGGCAGCGGCGGCGGCGGTGGCACGGGGCTGACCCCGCGGCCAGGGCGCCCCGGCCCGCGCCCCGCCCCGAGGCCCAGCCAGCGCCCCGATCCGGCCCCGCAGCAGCCGGAGGCGCGAGCTCCCGGTCGGGCCGCGGCGCGGGCGCCTCCGTTACCAGCAGGTGGATCTTTCGCGACCCGGCGGCTCGCAGCCCAGCAGCCGGCACCTCCCCTCCATCCCGCGCCCCTCCGCGCAGCCGCCCTGCGCCCCCACCTCGAGGCCGCCCGCGCGCCGCCGCCGCCGCCGCGAGCCGTGAGCCCCTCACCCGCCGCTGGCGTTGCCAGTGCTGCCGCGGCCGCCGCCGAGGCTGCTGTGGCCGCCGCTGCAGCCGCTGCTGCTGCCGGGTGCCCCGCCTCCCCAGCGCGACTCCGCCCCCGCCGCTGGAGCGCCGCGGCCGCCCCGCCCGTCGGCCCCGCCCGCGACCCCGCCAGCCATTGGCCGCCGGTGCTGCGCGCCCTCCACCGGGCGCCCCCGCGCGGCCCAGCCGCTCGCGTCAGTGGCCTGGCCGGCTGTCATTTAGGGGCGCCGTCTCGCAGCCTATATAACTCTCCTGGGATCCCTTTCCTCCCCCCGCTGCATTTAATGTCACGGCGAGGTCTGGAGCTGCGTCTTGGTCTCGGGTCCCAGGCTCCGAGAGCTCGGCGTCTCCGCGCCGCCCCCCTTCCCCCCCCCCCGGCCACATCTGGCTTTAATCCTCCTCGGCGAGTGCAGAGGCAGCTCAGACTGCCAACGGAAGGCCCGAGGGAGCTCTCGGCCTCCGCCTGGGCGCGCGACCCGACCACCCCGGGCTGCCTAACCGGAGCCCCTGGCCCCAGCTGCAGGTCCCGTTCCCCGGTCGTCCGGCCTGGGCAGCATTCCTGGCGACAGGTCCCAGGGGCAGGTCCCACTCTAATCCAACAACAGCTTCCGAGGCCCAGCAGTTCCAGGCACCTCACCGACTGTCTCTGACCTTCGTGGCATCCCCAGTGATAGGCATCGCTATCCCCAATTTACCGGGACACGGGAGGAAGGACTAGCTTAGGCATAGGAAGAAGAAATACAAGGTTTAAAGGCAGATCGTTTGGGTGCCAAAGCCTTTGATTTTACCACTTCATCACGTGTCCTGCCACTTTCTCCTGGGCCCCATGTTCTAATCTTTCACCATGTCAAAAGGTTTGAAGTTAACCAAATAGGTAATCATCTATAGAAAGGCTGAGTGATCCGCCTCTCTTTTGCTTAGTGTTCTTATGTACTACAACTTGTGTTAATAGTAACTACCACTGGGCACATCATCTTTTGGATACACACCAAAGATGTGTTATTTTAACCATTACAATAATCCTCACAACAACCCTGCAAGTTAATATTTACAGGGAACTAGGGGGGCCAAAGATCAAGGAGACACCCTTCTTCCTGCCAAGCTCCCAAAGTAATACATAGGTTCTTTTTAGAAACCAATTATCCAAAAATTCAAAACCCTTAAGAGGCAAACCTCAATCAGAATAGTTTTTCCCCCCGGCAAAGTTGTGATGTCTCGATAGTAGTAATTAATAATCAACTATGACATGCATGGGTTTCTTAGCTCTTCCATGGTGATATTTCTCTCCATGACTGTTGAGCTGTTTTAAAGGTCCAGGAAGACATACATGATTCCTTCCTCCCGTGGTCCTCCCTTGATTCAGGGGGAACAGACAAAAAGGTTCATCCACTACCCAGCACCATGAACATAACTTAGGCATGACAGCCATGACATCGAATGACAACTTTTCTCTCTGCTTTGGGGTCTGAGAACCAGACTTCCTGTGCTCTATGACAAAGACATTTCCTTGTAGCAACCTGGCAACAAGATTTCACGACCGGATGTAAGCAATAAAGATAAACCATTATGGGATACAACCTTTGAGACACTGATTGATACATCTTGCCTAAAATAGCTTTTGGGAATGGAAAATCCTAGACTTTATTACACATTGTTCTTAGTGACAGACAAGCAAACTGCCTCTTGCAAATGGAGAAATCTCTGCCATTTGACAGAGGATGGAGAAAGCCACCGAGCCATGCCCACAAGATTGGCCAAAAGACCAAGTAGCACGGGTAGCTACTATTCCTATTTTACAGAGGAAGAAACGGAAGCCCTGAGAGATTAGTTTAGCAGATGCAAATAGTAATTTGGGCAGCTAGTAAATGACAGAACCAGAATTCACATCCAGGTGTTTGATTCCAGAGCCCCTACATCATTCCACCACACTACCTCTCTGCTTGAGCCTTCAGCAATGGACAAAATTTTGTTGAATGGATGAATATCAAAAAGATATGTTCCTCTCCGCTTTCTCCATCTTTTCCCCTCTCAGTAAGAGACGGAAATGAAAGCATTCACAAACATTCTGTAAGCAGAGGCATATGTCAGAGGAGAAAGGAAAGCCTGGAAGGCCAAGTTTCAATTGCAGACTCAATGGGCTTTTTCAGGAAGACGGCAGGAACTCCCCCTGGACACTGGTTAGTGGCAAAACCTACAGCAGAAGCCAGAGAGCAAGCAGAAAAGACAACTGCCTTCCTTTTGGGGCCTTTCTGATAATATGTTGCTTCTCCATCTGTCAGCAGAAGGGCAGGTTTTGGAAGAAATCTGGCCCTGTAGTTAAACTCATCACAAACCATTCACATTTTAGCTCAGGAAAATCTGGATTTCAGTTCATTGTCCTAAAAACTGGAATGACATGGAATATGGGCCTCCAAAGTATACGTCATAATTGGTTGCTCATTCATCCTAACTTTGCAGAGCACACGATCCTGGATTTTCCAATTACATCTATGGAATCTGTTTAAGAAAGCAGTCATACCAAGCCCCACTGAGTCCTCTGTTTCTTATCTTTTCCATGATGATTCCCTCTTTTATTCCTTTTGTTCCTTCTCTACCATGCAGTTTCTTTTTGCCTTCTCCAGTTCAGAGCCAGTGGAAATAAGGGAAATGCTTAGGCAAGAAGTTCTGCCTGTAACTTCATCAATCTGTATTCTGTCCCCAACAAAACTACTATGTTCTTTCCACATTTTCTGAATGCCTATGAGGGGCAAAGTCATCCGGCATCTAACCTCAGGACACTTACACACTAGTGGGAGAGGTGGGTAAGGAATTAAACCCCAAGACAGTGCCACAAGTTCAAGGTACTAGGACAGAAGATAGGATGGGGCCATCAATGAAATTCTCAGGGCAGAGAAGGCTTCCTGGAGGTGACACCTGAGCTAATAAACTCTGTAGTTCCACGCCAGAAGCTAATCTTTTCCCTTTATTGCTTAGATGGTGCGTAGTTGTTGGTGGGGCCATGCCTACAGCAATTGACTTCTAAGAAATCAAGCAAGTGATCTGTAGTTCTCTTCAACTCCAGTCCCCTCTATGCATTAGCAACCAAATTGCATCATATATGAATGTTTATAAATGTTGTGATTCTGGGGTGTCTGGGTGGCTCAGTCAGTTAAGTGTCTGCCTTCGGCTCAGGTCACCATCCCAGGGTCCCGGGATCAAGCCCAGCATTGGGCTCCCTGCTCAGCAGGGACCCTACTTCTCCCTCTGCCTGCAACTCCCCCTGCTTGTGCACTCTAGCTCTCTCTCAAATAAATAAATAAAATCTTTTAAAAATAAAAAAATGTTGTGATTCTGGTTTGTTGGCTACTCACTTACATGGGATCTTCTTTCAATTATGAAGGTTTCAAGAGGAATCACCCCAGGAGGTCCTTCCTGGCTCCTGTAGATGTGGCAGGAACCCTCTCATTTCACTTGATAAACAGTGTGCTCTATCACTTTTAGTCTAGAAGCTACAGGGGAACTAGGACCAGGATAGGCAGTAAAAGCTTATGTGTTTTCAGACACAGTGTCCCAACTGTTTCTGTTGTGTGATCAGACAGGGCACACACGGACCAAGAAATTAACAAGACAATTCAAATAGAACCAACCTATTTAATATTCGACTCCAGGGGGACATTAAAGTTCATCCAGATGAAGGACAGCAGAGAGCTAAATGATTTTTATTTTTTTATTTTTTACACTTCCTCCTCACACCTTTGCTTATCCTGATGTGAGAGAAGCCTTGAAAGATGCCTTTCCCATTTCATTCGCCTTCACACTGTTGGGGTAGAGGGGCCTATCCGACTATTCAGACAAAAGCCAACCTGGGCAGCTATGTAATTTTGGAATTATGAGACCTCACCATACTTAAGTGCTGTGGTCAGTGGCATTTGCGTATGTGTACAAGACATTACTAAAATTGCTCAAGAAAACCCCAAAAGAGAATCCTACCATCCCACCGGGAAAGGGCTCCCTTCCAGACATTGTTAGAACAATCAGCAACGCCCCATGGCAGGAAAAAAATCTCTGCCAAGAGTGTTTAGGAGGATTGGAGGGATCACTCCCTTTTTAGCCACACCATTAACGCTGACTCACTGGTTTTATTATATTTGATGTATACTCTGAAGGCACGATGGAAGAGGATTGTACGCCAGAGAATTGCAGAGCTTTGGGGATTTTTTTTCTTTTCTTTTTCTTCCTCTGTGAATTCGGTAGTTGTAAAAGATGCTGGATCAACAGCCCTGCATCTGAAATCCATCCATGCATAAAACCAATTTCAGCAGTTCAACTGTGCTACTCTATCAATTCCTTTCAAACAGGATAAAAACCTTTACTGGAAAAATACACTCAGGACCATCACTGCCCAATATTGGGCCATTTGGAGCTATGGATAGCTGGACGACATAATCGTTGTCACCTTTTTCATAACAACCGGTATTTCTTTATCCTCTCTTAGAGTGACGGATCACCGCCCTACAAACAGGTGTATCAGCCAGGCACCAGTCAGAAAAGAAAAAAGAGGGGCACCTGGGTGGCTCAGATGGTTAAGCGTCTGCCTTCAGCTTGGACCAAGCCCCGCATCGGGCTCCTGACTCAGCGGCGAGCCTGCTTCTCCCTCTCCTTCTGCCTCTCTCCCTGCTCATGCTCTCTCTATCTCTGTGTCTCAAATGAATAAATAAAATCTTAAAAAAGAAACGATTTTAGGTATTTTGGACAGAGAAATTAATACACAGGAGGTTGGTTGCAAAGGGGTTGGAAGGGTTGAATGAAGAAAGAAGGGGGTGAAGAGCAAAAAGAAAGCCAGATGGATACCCAAGCTCAGGGGTTGCTAATGCCCCCGGGGTGGACACCTGGAACTTGCATGTGCTGCTACACTATTGAAGAAACCACTGCTATTGGTTCTGGAACCCTGAAAACGTGCTGCCTCCACCTAGGGGGCTGGAGACAGGAATCACCACCCCGCCCCAGCTCATGCAGCTGTTGCCAACAACCTCCAGCAACTGCCACACCGTTGGTGGCAGAAGCGGGAGGCTTCTCGCTTTTCTCTGCCTTCTGATCTCCAACCAGTGCCTCCTGCAGGCAGACACTAACAGAAAGCTCCAGGAAGCCTGGGGAACTGCAGCTAGCTCACTCCCAGCTCCAGCATCACAGAGCAGAGGACACAAAGGCAGCACGTGTAAGGCTAGAGACAATGGGTAGATAACCAACCCAGCGTCAAAATAAAAAGCCACGTCAGGCATTCTTTAAAGCAAAACGAGGAGCTTGTCCTGGAAACATGAGGGACTGGAGAACTGTAAGCCTGTCAGATCTCTCCACTCCAGTGGGGTTTATACCAACTCTAGAAAACACGGTTCACCTCCACACTGCTCTCAGGAGAGACTGTTCACATGTCTCATGGCAGTCTTCAAGACACTGTCACTAGTAAAGCGAGACTTTTCTGTCAAATGAGGCCCAATTAAGCCCTTACATGATCAGCAGTGTAGAAGACGCCGAATTATCCAATGCAGTCTCCTCCCTCGAGGAGTTCGCAGTCTGGCTGGGAGAACACCCACAGCTCTCCTCGTCTCATGTCCGCTTGCCCCTAGAGCCACGTTCCCCTGCCCCTCAAGCCACACCACGCCATCCTGATGCACTCCCTGCCTTCCACAAAGGGGTGCAGGCCATTGCCTCTGGCGACCCACTCCCCGTCCCCCTTCCACCACCATCTTTGGCCAGCTAGCATCCTTCAAGAGTCAGCTTGCTGTCACTTCCCTGGGAAGCCCTTCCTTACCTGCGAGCCTGGGAGAGGGACCCATGGCTCTCCTGTCCCAACTCCTACCTGCAGATTCATCACTCTGTAGCATTACCCTGAGTTTCCAAGCTGGCGTTAGTTGGAGGAAGGGCAAGCTTTGGCCCCTCTCTGCCTTTGGAGTGATTGGGTCAGATCTGGGGCAGCTGGAACCCTCCAGCTACAAGCGGCCTGGGGGCCATGAAGAATCTTATCACTTTCTCCATGTTTTGTTAAGTGAAAAAAGGTGAGCTGCGCTGATACCATCGTCTGCTGACTTCTGTGCCTCATTCACTCAGCTGTTACGCTGCTTGAGGGCTGGGACCATCTTACTAAGCATTGTATGGCAGGCCCATGGGAGCTACTCTGCAAATGTTCGTTGATGGAATGAGGGAGGATTTTGTGGAACAAAACACACTTGCTCTGAGGCTTCAAAAACAGGTGTAGGAATTGGGCAGGTGTAGGGAAAAAAGAAGCATTACAAGAGAAGGAACACACACACACACACACACACACACGGCAGAGCACACTGGTCGTTCATGGCACCTGGGCAGGAAGGGGTGAACAGAGGTATTGGGGAAAATATGGCAGGTTATAGAGGAGAGTGCGGGAGAGTTCCAGCCTCAGGCTCTGGTAAGAGGAAAGCGCTGAAGGTTTCTGAATTGAAAAGCAATGTTAACAAATAAATATTCAAGGGTAGAGGAATCCTCATGTCATTGACACCAGCGAGAGACTACTGTAGCATTTTTACCTGAATTTCAGAAAATGGATTCTTCGGACTATTGAACAGACATTTACTGAACTGCTACTATATAGCCCATGTGCATACCTCTGCTGGAGGCACTTAGTAAATATTTGCTCATTGCTTTGGTTGTGCTTCCTACTTTAAATTTTACATTGGTCTTGGGTCAAAATCACAAGGTTTATGAAATGCTGAAAGAGAATGGAGAACAAAATTTCTCTTCAGTAAATGAACGTTCTAATATTGGCGTGTCAGCTGCAACCGAAAATACAATATCACTTCAGAAATGGACTATCGTGACAACTAAGGCGTCTCTTCAGTGGGAGAGAATCTTCCAGAATTCTGAACACTCCATTCAATAGACATGTTCAAGTCATGCTCATTATAAGGACTTTGGGGAGGTAGAAACACTGTAAGCCATCGAGAATGTCTTCTGAATACAAAATCTTGGTACACAGAAGTACCAGTAAGACATTCCAAGGCAATCACCACAGAGTGCTTTGTAAAACTAATTTTTAAAAAATTCTCTACAAAGTTTTTGGACAGCCATTTGTTTTGCATCCTTAACAAATGCTTATTGAAGGTACACACTGTAAGAGTGACCAGCCTCTGGTTCTGTATGGGAAGGGAATGGGGGAGCAAGGTTCCACTTATACCCTGGAGGTAAGAGGGGTGTCAGCAAGTGCTTCCCAGGCTAGGGGGCAAGAGAACAGCTCGAACAGGTACAAAAACCTGAACACAGTTGAGTTAGGAGCACAGAGGCCTCCTTCTAGAGGAACTCAAGTCTGGTACAAGCTGGTGGACCCTGTTCCTTTTCCTCTGGGCCCCCAGTGCTGGTTCAACGCCTTGTGCCATCATCCAGCCAGCCGGCCTGGCTTTTCCTCAGATGTTGATTTCTTTCACCACCTGAATGATTGCCACATCCTTTCATGGCGGAGAACTTTTTGTTCCTGTCCGTTCTCCTCATAAAGACTCCATGTTATCTAACTCCATGTTATCTATCCATGTTATCTATGATACATAGATATACAGATAGACAGATACATACCTAATCAAAAGTTCTGACTCACAACAATGCGATGGCTGACTCAAAGATGGCTAGCCATTAACTGACGAGCTGGTGTCCCAGGATCCAGGGCCCTAACACTTGGACCCTGTCCTGTTTTTAAACTGGATGGAGACCAACAGAACTCATCAAATCTCTTCTCTTGAAGGGCTTTGAAACAAAGACACGCAGCATCAGGGCAGAAGCAGAAACACAGAGGATGGAGTAGACAGAAGCCACGAGCAAAGAGGAAGCCAGAGGGAGAGAGGAAAGCAGAAAGGAAAGAAATGAGTCCATTAAAGGGTAAAAAGCAGCAGCCTGATGGTGAAGCAGACTGAGCAGTGGAGGCTTGACTGAGGCAGTGCTGGACCAGCCTGTCAGGCCAAGCCACTGTAGGATGGGAGAGTCTACTGTGGGCAGAACAAGGATGGTCAGACTTGAACTTGTCTGGGAGGCTGAAGGCTTGATTCCTGCTCTTCACAAAACTTAGCCTCCCACGACTCTTTATGGGGGATAGAGCAGAGGGTCAGGGGTTTGAGGAAGCCTGCCTGGTCTTCATAAATACGACTTGACTGTTTTTGTGAAGGACCTTGAGCTCTTACAAGATCACATATGCAGATTCAAATACAAAACCTCAAACATTCTGGAATCAAAGACATATTTTAGATTATCCACAGTTTATTTTATGTGCTCCACTATTCCATTCTCCTGTCACCCGTTAGTTGAAAAAAGTAGGTAATTATACTTATTTCCATTTTGAAATTTGAATTTAAGACAATTGGGTATGGATTGAAAAGGTAGAGAGGCCAAACTGCCAAAGCTCATCAAGGCAGCCAGAGATCCAAGAAGGCTAAGGTTGGATAAATGTGTGACTTATTCATGTACAGATTCTAAAACCATCATATAGAGGACAAAAATGATCCATTTCTGATAATGATGATCATAATTTTCACATTCCATTCATTTTCCCCAAACCAAAAACATGAGATCACTCAGATAAATCCTCTTGCATTTTAGCATTCATTAGAACTGCCTGTGTGGTTTTTTTTTTTTTAAATCAGCCTTCTAATTTTCCAACCTGAATCCTATCTAACTGGCCACATTTATGTTGCCATTCAGAGGTAACAGAGATGATATTCGAAAGTACCAGGGAGTTGGACTCTCAAACTTCTAGCAGGATGTGGATTTGGCACTGTGGGCTTATAATGAAAAAAATATAAGAACTGGGGCGCCTGGGTGGCTCAGTCGTTAAGCGTCTGCCTTCCGCTCAGGTCGTGATCCCAGGGTCCTGGGATTGAGCCCCACGTCGGGCTCCCTGCTCAGCGGGAAGCCTGCTTCTCCCTCTCCCACTCCCCCGCTTGTGTTCCCTCTCTCGCTGTGTCTCTCTCTGTCAAATAAATAAATAAAATCTTTAAAAAAAATAAAAATATAAAAATATAAGAACTGCTCCCAGCTAATGGAAAAATAAATTGGAATTGTATTGGGAATGTGCCCAAAGGAACTTGCCTCAAATGAGAATTGAGTTTTTATTAGAAAAATCTGATAAGAGTAAAAAAAATTCATCCTCTGATCCCTCTACTCATCTAATGATTCTTATAATTTATTGTTTCATTGCCCTTTTATAAAGGGACATTACACTCGAGTGTCTGTCAAATGTTTCTGTAATTATGAAAGTCTCCTCTGCCCAGCAATGTGAAATAATTTCTCCTTTCAAATGAAAGCTTCAACCTTGCAGTGAAAAGTACGTGTGCCACTTTCTGCAACTTCCCATGCTAAAGGAAAAGTCATCATCTTGGCCTCTGCAGAGAAGAACAAATATTTAGGAAGCTTCTTCCTCATTTTAGCATTTGCCATACTTGCTATTTGGCCACATATCATATTTCTTTCCTGTTCAACAAATATTTACTGAGGGCTTACTGTGTTCTGGGCACTGAGCACTGTATGGCACACACAATTGAACACAGTTCTTCATTTTATCTGGAGTGTGGGGGTAAGGGCAGGAGTATAGCAAGAAATGAGGCTGTCCTGGAAGATTGGTGTGTGGGGTTGGTTTGGGGCGGGGAGGAGACGGGGGGGAGCGTTTGGGGGCTAGCCTAAGGCGTATGGACTATGGGAAGTCATCAGATGTTTTTGAGAATGGCTGGTGGTAGCTGGTCAGGACGTGGATCCTGATCCTCCTGGTGGCAGCCTGCACCGTGGGGTGGAGGGGAGGGAGGGTGGACCCTCTGGGCAAGAGCAAGAGAGCAAGAGAGGAGAGGTGGCAAAAGTGGCATGGAGATTTTGAGCCTCGTGATGGGGCTGATAGTAGCAACCCCAACCAAACTAGTGATGGAGATGCCTTCAATTCTGGCTCTGCTGAATCAGAGCTATGAAGAGATACAGATATGAAGCTCTTTGGCAGGAGTGGGAAATGAACATCAGACTTAGGAGACAGAGGGGATGCCAGCAAGATGGAGAGGGATGGCTGTGAGCAGAGGCCACGGGGTTTACCAGCTAGGTCACTGGCCACCGTCACGAGAACCCTTTCAGGGAGCTGGGTCAGCAAGAGGCTCCAAGGCCATTTGCCCAGGACGAGTGGGTGGTCAGGAGGTGAAGGCAGTGAGTGTGAGCTACGCTTTACAGGGTGGAGAGAAGCCTTTCTGGTTTTCTTGTTATGATCAGAAACAGTTGAAGATGAAGAAAAAGGCGATCTAATTGATAAATCATAATCTCATAACTGGCTACATCCTATAGAGCATTCCCTTTTAGATTTGCCAACTTAGGATTCCTAATTATTCCCTATGTCTCTGCTATTTTTCTATAATTGCAAGTAAGAATGAAGTAATCATAAATATGGCTAGCATTCCCAGAACATCTACCCTCTGCCAGGCATCACACTAAGAACACTCAACGTATTAATTAATTTAATCTTCATGACAGCTCTAAAAGGTTGAAACTCTAATTTTTGCCTGTTTCACACCCAAGGAAACTGAGGCAAGAGACATGAAACAGCTTGTGTAAATTCATGCAACTAGAGCTGGGATTCAGCTCAGGTGTCCTGCTGGAGCTGTGCCTTTAGTTGGGATGCTGGCCTCCCCCAACCACTGCAAAGGTATAAAAGGAGTCCTAGGAACTTTACAGAAACTAAATACAATCATAGAAAGCTTTCAAATACTATTCTGAGACTGACTCATTTTAGAGAGTGACTTGGGCTGAGTTGATCATCCTTGTTTCAGGGCCAAGAGTTATGTAGGGAAGCTGAAAAATCTGCCAACATCCTAAGCCTAGAGTGGAGGACCCTAGGAGTGAGGAGGAACCCTAAAGTCCCTCTGGTCAAGTGCTTTCTTCACATGAAAGGAAACCACCATCTGCAGTTCCTGGGTGGCTAGGTCGGTTAAGCATCTGACTCTTGATTTTGGCTCAGGTTGTGATCTCAGGATCCTGGATTGGAGCCCAGCACCCAGCTCAGCAGGGAGTCTCCTCAGGATTCTCTCTCTCCCTCTGCCCCTCCCCCCACTTGCTTGCTCTCTCTCTAAAATAAATAAATAAATCTTAAAAAAAAAAAAAAGAAAGAAAGAAAGAGGGACGCCTGGGTGGCTCAGCTGGTTAAGCGTCTGCCTTTGGCTTAGGTCATGATCCCAGGGTCCTGGGATCGAGTCCCGCATCGGGCTCTCTGCTCAGCGAGGAGCCTGCTTCTCCCTCTGCCTGCCACTCCCCCTGCTTGTTCTCTCTCTCTCTCTCTCTGATGAAAGAGAGAAAGAAAGAAAAGAAAGGAAGGAAGGAAGGAAGGAAGGAAGGAAGGAAGGAAGGAAGGAAGGAAGGAAGGAAGGAAGGAAGAAACCACCATCCAGAGCAGCAGGGTGGCTTGGCCAAGGTCACATGACCAGCTTAGGGTCAGCTAAGCCCAGAACTCAATATCCTGAGTCTTCCTACTGCACCCAAAGGAGCTGGAGGTGGAGGAAACAGGGGAGGGGGGTGTGGTGAGGAAGGAAGGAAGCAGCTGGGGCAAGGCTACACCAGAACCCAGTTCAGGATGAGGGTGAGCGATACCAACCTGTCCCCAGGCTTTTTCCTGAGAGAGCTCCCTGAGGTTGCATGTTCCTGTCAGCCATTTGGCATGACTCTGATTTCCTAATTTCTCCCCATCTCCACCCACCCCCTCACCCCCACCCAGGGTTTTACACTATCTGTGCCCAGAAGAAAGGGTGGATGCAGATGAGGCCTGGCACACAAGTGCTTAATGAATGTTTTAAAATTCATTAATTGAAAAAAAGAATAAAATTCATTAATTGACCCACACATGAGTGAATAATTACAGGAGACACATGCAAAGGAAGAGCAGCTCCATGGATCTCCCCTTGATCAACTAGGGGAGAAGGAAATAACTTGAGCAGAAGCTTCTGGGATCCTGCAGAGAGCACCCATGTGGTCTGGACCAGTGACCGGAGCTGCGCGGTGTTGGTACACGCCCATTTCTTCTTAACATGGAGGCTCCCACCGTATGAGCGGCAGTTGGTAACTTTCACCTTTTATTGGCCTTTCATTCTGCTGCCAACAGGGACACGGTAATGTGAAAACACTAAATGAGTGTCTCTCGCAAAAACAACTTTCCACAGAAAAACTCACTATGCAAACAGCTGCTCCCTAAATGGCCCTATACATAAGGCCAAGAAACAGAAAGCACATTTTGCAGAATAACGGCCTCTCCCAAAACTGTTAGAGCTTTTGGGGTGGTGTTAAATCTCGTAAGCAGGCGAGGCGAGGGCGAAGTCATGACGATCCAGTGTTTGTCTTCTGTGTTCGGCTTGGAGATGCATGACGTTGTGAGGCCGCTCTACGTGTACAATTAAAGTAAATGACTTCAGGAAAATGCAAAACACTGTTCGTCCTCGTAACAAGAAAAAAAATTTTTTTTTCTGATGATGTATGGTGATGGACGCTAACTGGACTTGCTGTAGTGATCCTTTCACAATGTGTTCAAATAGGGAACCTTTCTGCTGTATCCCTGAAACGGATACAGTGTTATATGTCAGTTACACCTCAGCAAAAAAAAAAAGCCCAACAAACACAGAGGTAAGAGTTCAAAACAAACACACAAACAGCCCACTTTTTTACATAAAAAATGTAACAGGTTTCCAGCTTGAATTTGAGAGTATGCAGCATTGGAAGTTATTTATATGGGCTTCATTTTAGGGATAGTGGGACAACTCCAGACAAAAAATACTTTTCTTGGTGATTCTCCGCTGCCTGAACATTAGTACTTTGTTATGACTTATCACCTAAGTGTAAGGATTTTCTCTTTGATAATTATCTGGATCTTGGTAATCATTCTACAATACATATGTTCATCAAATCATGTTGTACACTTTTAATATATACAATTATATTTGTTAAATTATTCTATAATAAAGCTTTTCGGTTGGGGTTTGGTTTGTTTTTTTAAGAGTAAATGCCCCTGGAAAGGACACTGTGTTATACCAAGAGCCTGGCCCAGGCCTGTGGGTCCAGACAGGTCCTCACAGCCAGTGACCAGAGCTGGGAGGGAACGTTTCCCGCTCGGTCACGCAGCTGCTACACAGCTCCAGCCAGTTGTCTCCTCCTGGGGACAGAGGCCCAGAAGAGCCAGATCTGCTTTTTCAGAAGAAACTGAAATTCTGATTCTAATGTTAATTTTCTCTCTTTTTTTTTTTAAGATTTTATTTATTTATTTGAGAGAGAGAATGAGATAGAGCATGAGAGGGTCAGAGGGAGAAGCAGACTCCCTGCCGAGCAGGAAGCCCGATGTGGGACTCGATCCAGGGACTCCAGGATCATGACCTGAGCCGAAGGCAGTCGCTTAACCAACTGAGCCACCCAGGCGCCCTAATTTTCCCTATTTTAAAGTAGCAGGTGGACCAAGGAAGACACATTTTCTAGCCATAGCTGAACTGCGGATCTTGGCTGCCAACCCCTGCAAAATCTTCTTAGTTAATAATATCTTAATGTGAACCAATGGATCTGATCCTCAGACTTAGTTTGAATCCCAGAGTTTCCATTCAATAAATGTGTTATATATGAATATATGATATATATATATTTAAAGATTTTATTTATTCATTTGAGAGAGGGAGAGAGTGTGAACGGGGGGAGGGAGAGAGATAGGCAGACTCCATGCTGAGTGTGGAGCCTGATGCTGACAGACCCCACGACCCTGAGATCAGGAGCTGAGCCAAAATCAAGAGTCAGATGCCCAACCAACTGAGCCACCCAGGTGCCCCTATGATATATATTTTAATGATGTATGTGCTGCATATTAGTATAGATGTTATATATTTTATCATGCATATTATCTTAACATATCAGGTAATTAGGCCTCCTTATACTTAACACTTAGAAGCCCAGTTTTCACACCTGTGAAATAATTATGACATTGCCACCTTGCAGGGATGTCGTGAGGATTTATTGTCTACATTCTTTCCCATTCTGATTGGAGGTCCTGAGGGAGCTACCTGACACCCAAGGCCTCCTAGATTTGCTATTGTGTTAAGGGCCAGCAGAAAGCAGATGGGGGAATGGGATCAGGGGCCTGGTGGACATGGGGAAAAGTCAGGAGCAGCCACAGAGAGTATTGCTGAAGACTGGACACATTTTCTCATCTTCGGTTCTCATATTTTCCCGACTGGTTGAGCCTCTGTGAAGTTCAGTACAGTGTCCTCTCCAGGAGCATTCACCCTTTGAGTTGGGACGAAGGATGAATAAAAAGAGTGCTCTGGCAGGGAGGGGCTGGGGAAGCCACACCCCAGGGCAGGAAGTGGCCCCTTTCAGGCCCAAGAGGGTAGCTTCTCCCACCATGCTTTGCACCCGAGCCACCTGCAGCTCCTGGATCCTCAAGTTCTGCCCTAGCCCAGCCCTGCCCAGACACTGTGGTGGTCATGTTATGTTGTTTATGAAAGCAACTTACAGTCAAGGTGTAAAATACAATTCCAGCGTCATACCAAAGGAAAGGTATACATAGATACGCAAGTATGGAAACCATCGTGGTGGAGAACCCAGAAGTGTGGTGGTGGTGGGTGGGGGTTGGGGGCGGGGCTGCTAGGAGAGTTCCAGTTGTATCTTTATGCTCGCACAATGGCCACTTTTCCCCAGGACCCTCGACCTCCCAACCGGATAGTCCTCAGTCTGGATTTCTCTCCTCTCCCAGCAGCTGGGTACCTCTGAAACTCCTTCTGTGCTACCGGGCACAGTGCTTCGCTGTTCTGCACCCTTCCTGGGTTTGAATTTATGCCTTCCTCCCACCCTGCCATGTAAATGGGTCCAAGTTCCAGTGCTCAGCAGAGGCCCCTCGTCCTCCTTCTCCCTCTGCTTTCCACCAGTGCGTCCCCCGATCCCCATCTCTGCCCCCAGCACCCCTCTCAGGAAGCCAGCATTCTGCATCACCACGCCTGCATCTTGGTCAGATGGCCTCCCGCCTGTAGACTGTCCAACAAAGCATGACCCCAGAGGGGACTCTCTCCTCAGATGTTAGCGACCACCTCCCCTCCTTCGTCCCTTCTCAAACCAAACTCATCATCTTTCTCCAAAATACATCTTCTCCTGCCCCTGCCCCCATCTGAGGGATTAGTATCCCCTTGCTCACAGCTGCTGAGGCAGAAATCTCGGACTGAGCCTCTGCTCCTTTCCCTTTCTCTTCCTGCCCATGGGGTCAGCTGCCAACGCCCGTCTGTCTGCCTTTCATAAACCATACAGGCATCTGATCCCATTTCTCTGGGCTCCTCATTAGGACAAGCCCTCATGACATCAGCCTTCCTGAAAAGTGTTCCAGAAACCCCTGCCAGCTAGCTAAAAACGTAAAAAAGGGATTCATCTGGGCTTCATGAGGGATGGAGCCAAGAACTAGAACCAAAAACTGGGGCACACCTGGCGATAAGTTAGTAGAAGGACTGGGGAGTGGTAGGAGGAACAGAGCACTCCATCTACTGCAAAGGATGAGCCCCAAACTCCGGAGCCTGGCCCTCGAAGCTTGCCACGGATGTGCTGTTTCCTGCCCGGCCAACAGTCCCTCATCATATTTTATTCTCAAAAACACATGACCATTTTTGCTTCTCTTTCTTGATACTATTCAGAAAAACATGATTTTCAATCACAAGGGGCCTTATGCAATAAAAATGTCTGAGAAAAGAAATATGTCTCTTTAGGCTAAAGACCTCTTTTTCAGTAAGACATATGTAAAAAATGAGATTTAATATGTCTTGATCTTTTTAGAAAGCACACTTTTATTTCACTTATAATTAGAGCATACGGCATCGGTGTTTCTTCTGCTAGCTACTGAAGGAGTCCCAGGGGTACAAAGAGAACTCTCTCTATTGGGTGTCTGTGGGTTTTGGTTAATAAGCAGCCTCGTGACAGAGACAGATAGTTGCCTGTCTACTATCAATTCTCCACTCTTCTTTGCTAACAGAACCCTGGCTTTCCTGGGAATGGCAATGTACCCAACTGAATAAATACATTTCCCAGTCACCCAGCAGATATGGGTGACAATATGATGAAGTTCCTGCCATTGACAGTTATGCAGAAATCGTTACATGACGCTTTGACCCTTGCCCTTCCTCCTTCCTGTTGTGTGGAACAGGGACCCAGTGCCTGGGGCTTTTGCAGTTATTTTGTGACCACACACTCCCAGGGATAATAAAGCTCAAGGTTAAGAGGAGTCTGGTTCCCTAATGCTTTGGGAAGCTGCCACACCAAACTTGAACAGCCTAACTTCAGATTTCTTGTCACGTAAAAGAAAAACAAACCCCAATCAGTGGTCCCGAGCTTGAGCTGCCCAAAGGACTCATCAGAGGAGCTTTAAAAATTATTGTTGCTTGGGCCTCACCTCAAAAGATTAATATGTGATTGATATGGGGTGCGGCCTATACAAGTTTTTTAAAACTTCCAGATGATTCAGTGAACCAAAAGTTGAGGACTGCTGTCCTACTCTATGTAAGCCATTGCCTTCCCAATTTTTGTTACTTGCAGCCAAATTCAACGGCTCGCAGATACGATCTTCATTCTCAGCCACCCAGTGCGTTTCTAGTTAGGATGATAATCAAGAGCACACAAGCTAGTACATAAAATCCGACCTAAAGGTGGAAGGATGACCTAACCAAACCTGGTAAAATAATAAAATTTTGAGAAGCAAACACAGGAGAATAACTTCATGACCTTGGGGCAAAGATTTCTTCAATAAAATATAAAAAGCACTAACCATGAAAGAAAAAATCAGAAGGCTTTTCTTTTCATTTTGATTAAAATGAAAAACTCCTGTTCACCAAAAGATACTAAGAGAACGAAGAGGAAAGCCATGAGTGGGAGAAGATCTTTGCACTATATATATCCAACAAAGGACTCATGTCCAGAATATATAATGAACCTCAATCAGTCAATAAGAAGCAGTCAACCCAACAGGAAATGGGCTAAAGATTTGAACAGATGCTTCATGAAATACAATATCCAAACAGCCATGAGTATATGAAAAGGTGCTCCATCTTCTAGTCATTAGGAAATGCAAAGTAAAACTATAATGTGATACCATTGTATAGCCATTGTATAATGGTGTAAAATGGCTCAAACGAAGAAGACTGGCAATACCTAGTGTGGCTGAAAATATGGAGTAACCGGACATCTTCCACACTGCTGATGGGAGGGTAATTAATACCACTACTTTGGGAAACTGTTTAGCAGTATTTTGTCTTTTGAAGGGAAAAATGTAGAAGAATTTTTTGGACATCTTTTATAACCACCAAAAATCCCACCCCGAACCCAAATTCTGAATACTTTAACAAAGAAAAACAACCCAGCAAACTTTGACACAAATCAAAACTGGAGGACCAAGTAAATTGCATGTTGTTTATAGTAATGATACATGGCAGGGCCATCTTGGCTGGAGAACAGAAATACCATCCAGTACAAAGTGTAAAAGGTCTTGAGGAACATAACCCTGAGGTAAATGCAATTGCTGTGTACTTGTCTATATTGATAGCACATGATCTAACGTCACTGTAATGATTAGAATAACTTTGGTTCTGAATGCTAGAACCCAGTTAGAACAAAAATTAGCAAAAAAGGGGATTTTTATGGATGAATGCTAGGTTAAAAGCTGTAGGAGAGTAGGGATGAAGACAGCTTTGGGAACAGCTGGACCCAAACACCCTTGGAATGCCCTTGTCCCCTCAGCTCTGCAATCTCCCCCATGTGTGGCTTCCTTCTTCTTGCTGACTTCATACCCGCCTTGGTCTATATGGTCCTATGTACAATTTCATCCACTGGGAAGACACTTATTTTTTCTCATTGCCAGTCTTAAAATTCCAGAGAAGGAGGGTGATTAGCTCACATGGGGCGAAACCCCACCCCTGGCCCCCGAGCTGTGTCCTGGGGATGGGATGACAAAGGCACTGTGAAAGTCCAGCCCCAGCCTGGCGCCCAGTCTGAACTGTATTTTTCAATACAGTTGAACTGTCTATTTTCAAAATGCCTACTCCCTGAGTTATCATGAAGATAAGGTGAGCATGACGGGAAGCAATACCAAGAAATGTGGGACACCAGATGACTGGGGACAGCACATTCACTTTAGGGAAACTTAGATTTTCCTATTGAACAGCAAGCTATGTGATTGTGCTTTCCTGTATGATCATTTCTCTAACGCAGCCTCTATGGGGACTGGAATTGGAAGAAAATCAGCCACAGCCCCTAGTCACTATCCACTTGGACATACATCCACAGAGAGCCTGGGATGCCTAAAACAATAGACTGCCACACTCCATAAGCTGTAAACTGTACTTCAGATTATGGGATTGGGAAGCAATGTGTACCCAGAACACAAAATGTCAAGCATCAGGACATGTCCTACATCAGAGAATGTAGTCCCTGTAGTATGCCCGAGAAAAGAACTCAAGGGTTGCTAGCTGAAGCCCAGTTACAAAGTGTGGAGCAACAAACGTGTGCCCTTATCTGCTAGAGCATGGGGAGGGCACACTCAGAGCACGCAGTCTATTCTCTGAAGATAGCCTACTTGGGAGATCCCAAACACCAAGGGTAAGTCAGTGTGTGTGTTGCTCAAAACAAAACACGGAGGGGCGCCTGGGTGGCTCAGTCGGTTAAGCGACTGCCTTCGGCTCAGGTCATGATCCTGGAGTCCCTGGATCGAGCCCCGCATCGGGCTCCCTGCTCGGCAGGGAGTCTGCTTCTCCCTCTCCCACTCCCCATTTGTGTTCCCTCTCTCGCTGGGTCTTTCTCTGTCAAATAAATAAATAAAATCTTTAAAAAAAAAAAAAAAAAACACGGAGGCAAAAGTGTGTGCCCTCCCATACAAAACGTAGTCTCTGAATACCCCATATCCTCAAAAGTGGGGATCAGGCTGCTTCCCTGTTCCCTACAGAGAATTTTGGAAGGTCTGTGTTCATGTCATTAGCTGCAGAAATCTAAAAAAGTCCCATAAACTCCAAGACTGGGTGGACCAGGGTCTTCTGAAACAAATTCTGCGTGTAGGCTGGATTTCCCTGAACAACAGTAAAACTTTGTACTTTGTATCACATGTTTCATCTACAAACTTAGAGTATTTCACAGGAAGTTGTTCTTCCTGTACTGTCACCAATAAAGTAGATGTACTGTGGCAGAACTCAGTCTGGTCCCTGCCACCATCAGCATTATATCTATCTATGCACGGTGTGGCCCATGAGTGCACAAACACAGCAGACTTCTGGCTACACGTCTCTCTGGGTTTTTGCATAGGTGGAAGCAAATAATTGCTTCACTGAGTGTTTTCTCAATTCATTTCCTGAAAATACAGCTGTCTTCTTTCAATTCCCTAAAACGTGCTTTAGTATTTTTTTTTTTAAAGACTCTTTTAAAGATTTTTAAGTAATCTCTACACCCAGTGCGGGACTTAGACCCACAACCCTGAGATCAAGAGTCGCACACTCTACCAACCGAGCCAGCCAGGCACCCCCGTGCTTTACTACCTTTTGCAGCTCTAGTGTAGTTCTCAGAATTTTGACTTCACAGCATCAGTAAGAAAGTGGTCTGGATCTGCTTCCTATGGACAGAACTAAATTTGTGACTCTCTCGATACTACAAAAACAAACACACAAAAACCAAACAAACTGCCTGTTAGGCTCACAATAGCCAGTTCCCTAACTGAATTTTACTTAAGGTTTTGGCGACTTACACAGACACAGCCTAGGTTTCTTGGGGACCTCAGGGCATGCCATCGAAGACAAAGTATCTGGTCGACTGGGGGAGAGCATTAGGGGGCAGGAGGCCTTCATCACAAAATAAAGCCGCAGAAAAGGGAGCAAGTTTCCAGAGATGGTGAGCACATGGGGAGCTGGGAGCCAGGGGGGGGGTGAATAGAGATGGGTCGGGCATGCCTTTTATTACTCTAGCGCTGCCTTAAATCAAAGGAGAGGCCTTCCTCTGAATCCTGACCTGGAATTCCTCCCTTCCCTCCTATGGCCCTGCCCCCTTTGGTCATGCCTTGGGCATGTGATACATAAACCACGGAAAGGGACCTTTGCCCACACTGTCTTACAGATGAGGGTATGGGGCCAGGAGAGAGCCATTAGTAACTCCTGTTTGTGCTTATTCTTCTCTCTCAGTGTCTGGAGAACCTCGAGTAACAAAAGAGAAGAAGAGGACCCTAAAACAATGATTAAGGTGGCAAATAAGTGTCTAGTTCTGGAAATCATAATTATCATAAATGTTATGCAACGTGCCTGGTGGGGTGAGGGGGAGAGAGAGCAAAAAAAGAACACAGGAGAATAAAAGGTAGAGTCCCTCCCCACAAAGACCCCATTTACACAGACAAACAAACCAGATCAGAAATTAGAAATAGCCTGGTTGACTTGGACCAACAGAAGGGTTCATTCAGTCCCCAAATTTAAAAAACAGGAGATTTCCACAATCAAATCTAGGAATTTGGCTTCTTTTTTTTTTTTTTAAAGATTATTTTTTATTTTTTTTAAAGATTTTATTTATTTATTTGACAGAGAAAGACACAGCGAGAGAGGGAACACAAACAGGGAGTGGGAGAGGGAGAAGCAGACTCCCTGCCAAGCAGGGAGCCCGATGCGGGACTCGATCCAGGGACCCCAGGATCATGACCTGAGCCGAAGGCAGTCGCTTAACCAACTGAGCCACCCAGGCGCCCTAGGAATTTGGCTTCTTGTGAAAAATCACAACCCCAGATGTATAGCC